>NC_073692.1:388920861-389274564 GCF_029784155.1 Uranotaenia lowii
TGAGAGAAAATTTACTAAACCATATTAAAGTTCCTTTCGAAGGAGAAAGAGTGATCGTTTGCTTCAAAGTTATAATAAACCCGGGTAGTTAAACAGGGTAAAATAGTGTTTTTCATACCACATGTATTATATTGTAACTCCGGGGTTGATGGGGGGGAGGGCTTGATGGGCTCAAATACAATTAATTTTTGAATCTACTTTGTCTTCCTTTGAAAGAAAGAGTTTGACTTGAAGACGACAAAATTTGATGTTGGAAGTATGCTAGTACAAGCTTAAACACAACTGATTTCTGACCTAATCTTCTGACCCCTTGAGTGAAAAGGGTTGGCTTAAAGTAACAAAAATCGATGTTAGAAGTGTGCTAGTATAAGCTATAACCTGGTTTCGATACAGTTTCTTCAGATTTCAAATTCGATGTTAGAAGTGCGCTAGCACAAGCTACAAGTATTAGAACCGGTATAAGAATAATTTTCGAGTGGCTATACCTTTCAACTCGTTAGGAGAAAGGGTTTGACTTGCAGATGACAAATCGAAGTTTAAAGTATGCTAGTTGGAATAAGTGCTTGTTGCCTTAACATACTACCATACTTCTAACATCGATATTGTCATCTTGTCACATTGTCACATTGTCAGTGATAAGTTTAGCAAGAAATCAACACTATTTTCCCCGCTACTACTCCAAGTGTCTTGTACTAGTACACTTCTAATATCCATTTTCGTTATCTTCAAGCGAAATTATTTTCCCGTAAGAAGTCGGAAAATATAGTCAGTCATGAACCTGTTTCCCAATTTAAATAGGGTGAGTGCTCCTACTTTGGTCCTAGAGCCTACTTTAGTCCTAAAATGCCGAAAATTGTAAATAATTCATTTTGCTTGCAAAGGATAAAGATGCTGCTATGTGCACAATGAACTCTTATTCTTCCTGAATCCTTCCATACCGCTTTTTGCCATAAAAAGTCTTTCTCATAAAATTTTCAACGTTTTTAAAAATGTGCCTCCTATTCAGTGCTAAATTAGACAGCTCAATTAGTGGGGTGTGTTTTGAGAAATGAGAGAAAATAAGGAAAAATTACGTTTTTTCAGTGTCCAAGCCAATATTTGAAGGATTATTACTTTCACTATGGAGAATATGAACCAGACTACCTATTTTTCCTAAAATAAATGAAAATCAATGGAAAACCCGGAAAATTTGTAAAGGGTCCAAATATAGGAGACTTTGACTTTGGTGTTCCATTTTTAGACCTAACATCACAAAAGCTTTGTGTGAATACCAAACAAATCAACAAAAGTGCGTATTTTTAATTGGGGCATAATTCAGAACCAATATTGAACATTTCTTACATTTTTGTTAGCTTTACGCAAATTAACTATAAGTTAGTAGATATATAAAAGTTTGAGCTATTATTCTGCTGATAGAGCTGACGGGGAGTAAAAGTGTTTAAAATATTCTTGACAGAAATGTAAGTTTTTTTAGTCGTTAAAATGCTGTAATATTTTGTATGGTAATATTTAATTAAAGATTACGCTTTTAATGAATTTGTTTATTTATTTTCGAAAAATCATATATTTCATAAGAATTTTAGATATAGGTCCAATTGAAGGTACCAGTACAGTACCAAAATAGGAACAGTAGGTTCAAAGATGGAAATTTTGATCATCAATATCTATGCAAATCTTTCAATAAAGGCGAAACCTATGTTGAAAATTCTCATTGAAACTTGTAGATAAGATAATGAACTATAAATAAATTTCTTTAAAGATAGAAAGCTCCCGTTTGTTTATGAGAAAAGCGTGATTATTTAAAAACCACCGCTTAAAGGGTCCAAAGTAGGGCAACTAACCCTATTGTTTATTTTGATAATAACACTAGTTTACAAAATTTTAAAAAAATCGTGAACTTGATTAACTGACAAACATTTTTAATATAAAATCGAGCGTTGAATCCGAAAATGAAATTCAAAAAAATCTCAGTAGAACCGTTTTTGAGTTATGCTCCAAATATGAAATTTAGAAAAAATTAAAAAAGCTCTTGTACTTAGATTAAAATATCTCGGACGGCATAACAGTAATTTGAAATCCCTCTTTTGCATATTGAAGGTGAATAAGTTTTCTATCGATCATCTGAACTCAGTTTTTGCATTTGACCAACAGTATTGTTGATATTAGTGACTTAATGAGAAAAAAAAATTATAAAAAACGCAATTTTTTAGAGAAAATTTTGTTTCAACGAAAGTTTTAGACTCGATGGTAGCATTCAAAAAATCTGTTTTTCTTTTGCGCTTAAATGTCAATTTAAAACAAAGATTTCAAGTGGTTATTTATAAAAATCGGTTGAAAATTGGAGAAGTTATGGCTACTTTACCATAACTGAAATTTTTGAAGTTTTTAATAATTTAACGAACCGCAGTACACTTATCATAGTATAGGAAGAATGAAACATGATAATTCTCACTCGCTCCAAGTCAAAATTATTTATTAGCTTACCAGAAGGTCACATGCCAAGTTTCAGGAAGATCTGACCATAAGGAGCGGTTGCTTAAGTCTCAAACGTGAATAAAATTTTGAGGTATTTTGCCCGGAAGGAACGAAAAATACTGGTTCTTAATCAATAACTTTTTTAATCACTAGCTGATTGTTTTTTATGGTTGATCTTCTTAAAGCATTAGTTGAGACAAATATTTCACCCGAAGACTGTAACTCGATTGGATTTGAAACAGAAAAGTTATTGCGGTTCAAAGGCCGCAAATTTTGTCCAACACGCAATGAGTACTTTTTACACATTGCGTTTTATACGACAATTTTCGACCAAAATACAATTTTTGAACCGCAATAACTCTTCTGTTTCAAATCCAATCGAGTTACAGTCTTCGGGTGAAATATTTGTCTCAACTAAGGCTTTTAGAAGATTAACCATAAAAAACAATCAGCTAGTGATGAAAAAAGTTATTGATTAAAATCCAGTATTTTTCGTTCCTACCGGGCAAAATACCTCAAAATTTTATTCACGTTTGAAACTTAAGCAACCCCTCCTTATGGTCAGATCTTCCTGAAACTTGGCATGTGACCTTCTGGTAAGCTTATTAATAATTTTGACTTGGAGCGAGTGAGAATTATCATGTTTCATTCTTCCTATACTATGATAAGTGTACTGCGGTTCGATAAATTATTAAAAACTCCAAAAAATTCAGTTATGGTAAAGTAGCCATAACTTCTTCAATTTTCAACCGATTTTTATAAATAACCACTTGAAATCTTTGTTTTAAATTGACATTTAAGCGCAAAAGAAAGTCAGATTTTTTAAATGCTACCATCGAGTCTAAAACTTTCGTTGAAACAAAATTTTCTCTAAAAAAATGCGTTTTTTATAATTTTTTTTCTCATTAAGTCACTAATATCAACAATACTGTTGGTCAAACGCAAAAACTGAGTTCAGATGATCGATAGAAAACTTATTCACCTTCAATATGCAAAAGAGGGATTTCAAATTACTGTTATGCTGTCCGAGATATTTTAATCTAAGTACAAGAGCTTTTTTAATTTTTTCGAAATTTCAATTTCAAAATATTTGGAGCATAACTCAAAAACGGTTCTACTGAGATTTTTTTGAATTTCATTTTCGGATTCAGCGCTCGATTTCACATTGGAAATGACCATCAGTTTATTGAGTTCAAAAATGCTGTAAACTAGTGTAATCATTCAAAGCTTTCTTGTATACAAGCTACGTTTACCGATGTAAAAACATCTGGTGTCTGACTTAAACTTTTGACCCCTTGGATGAAAATATTTATCTTGAAGATGACAAAATTCAGCTAGTGTAAGCTCCAAGCCGGTTGAAATACAGATTATTTTGAATATTTTTGCGACCCTTTGGGTGTTGAGATTTGACTTGAAAATGAAAAAAAGATGTTCGAAGTGTGCTAGTTCAAGCTACTAATAGTAGAACCAGTATAAGAACAATTTTTGACTGCTATACCTATCAACTCGTTAGGAGACAAGATTTGACTTGCAAATGTCAAAAATCGATGTCGGAAGTGTGTTAGTTGGAATAAGTGGTAGTTGCTCAAACATATTAGCATACTTCTGACATCGAAATTATTAACTTAAGAGCTGAATCGCATCACCCGAGTGATCTCGAATAAAGTCAGCAATCGACTATTTTCTCCCCAACTACTTACAACAACAAATATCTTGTACTAGTACTAGTACACTTCTAGTATCCATTTTCGTAGTATTCAAGTGAAATTATGTAACATAATCGGTCGCTAGATGTAGTCAGTCATAAACTTTTTTCAAAATTTTAATATCTATTTTTGGTTTTTAATCTTTCAAGATTCAAGAAAACAGTATTTTTAAATCAGATAAAAAATAATAAGAATATTTTTCAGTTTTTTTTTCGATTAGAATTCAAGCATAAAATGACACCGTAACAAAAACACTCCACACCGATCAATAGATGTGTCAATAGCTCGAAAATGTCGTCTTCCATCAAAACACCGGCTGTTTTTTCCGGAATTTTATAAGGTACTTAATCAATATAATTACATTACTGATTTTGGCACTTTTGATATTGCTCTTTATATTTATGTTTTACTGCTTCCTTAAAACTAAGAAGCTTAATTAGAAAAAATAAATACTTGTTCAAAAAGGTAACAAAAGTGATCTGAAAAGCCTCACCTCAAGCTTGGTCAATCACCAAGATGAGTAGGAACTAGGTTCACGACCAAGCTCATTGTATCGAACATTCAACAACCAAAAGGCAATCTAGATGATTGCTCCTTTAGCTGGAATTAGATTGCTGTCTTAGGAGAAAATCTCCGACCTAACATGGATTAGTTAGAAAAAGTTCCTAAAATAGTCAGAATTGAGAAAAGACGTTTGTCATAATCCAGTTGCGGAGTAGTTTATCAGCACGATTAGGATTCGATTTTGTTTAAAAGTAGTCATTACCTGCCCATTAATTGACCGGATTTGAAAATTCCAACAAGGCTTACCTGAAAAGAGGAGAAAACACAATAAATTAGCAACCTTATCACAGAAGTGCACTTTCGGGCATAATTTTGATAATAAAAGGAGATGTGTATCAAGTACATTAAAAGCAAATAAGCATCATCTGCGTTCCCCTTCTTGCACCGAAATGATACGAAAGTATCGACTGCTTCGTCTTGGAGCTGACTTTCCTCTGTTCTGCGATGCCATCTCCACGTTCGTTTTTCAAGGGGCTTTGATGACTCATTTTTTTTCTTCAGATGATTTATTCATGAGATATGGCGTAAGAGGGTGGCGGCCTGCAAAAAGATGATGATATCTTCGCTGCGATTCATTTCCTTCAATACGTACACGCAGAGAAAACTAGGCTTTTGAACCAAAACAAAAATGATTTTGTTTCAAAACATTCATTTTTTTGAATCTAACACCTGTTTTATTTGAACCAAAAACTTTTGTTTTTGATTCAAAAAAATATTTTATGAAACAAAGAATTAATTCTTTGAACTAAATATTTTTGGATTTTGAATTTAAGCAAATACTTTGATTCTAAATAAATGTTAATTGAGCTTATTTCTTTTAAAACAAAGTCAACTTTTTTTGAACCAAAGGAAAATGTTTTTAACTTGAAAAAATGATTCCTTTAAATAAAAACTTCAGTCTTTGATTCAAAAGATATTTTGATTTGCCTTGCAAGAAGAATCCAAAACCGCAAAATCGAATAAAGTTTGGCCGGTCTTGTGAATATGTAGGTCAGAGTTAGCTATATTGGAAGGATTCAGGATGAAGTATGGTAAGTATGTTAATTAAAGAGTGAATATCGAAGATTTTCTATAAGTGATTGCGTTTTTACAGAACCAGAGCCGAAGGATGGTTTCCGTGGATGCCTCAACCGAGATGAAAGCTGCGCACGATGACACCGCTCCAAATCCAGCGGTCAGGTCGCCAAAAATTTGGACCGGATCGATTTTAGTGAACTAGTTTGTGGCCAAGTGTTTCATCTGTTGTAAATAAAAATAAATTTAACATATAAATTTCATTCTTTTTATTTTTTGAAATTCCTAATAGGAATTTCAAAACAACAGGAAATATGTCCTCCAATTGGAATAAATGGAAAATGGTTCAATGAACCAATCTTTTTAAATCTAAATCTAAATAACATTGTGGCGAACGAAAATAACTTTGTATCAAATGAAACTGTTTTTTGTTTCAAAGTATTAAGATTTTGATTCAAAGATTTTTCAAAAGAAAAATTCTTTAAAACAAAGGAAAATGCTTTTGAACCAAAAGAATTTTTATTTGTCCCAAAACCAAAGGAAAAAATCCTTTGTTTTTGCGGCACTTTCCTTTGAAATAAAAAACTTTTTCGCTGCGTGTATTCTTTTTCTTCTCTTATTTTGGAGGTCCATTTTGATTAAGTTCAAAAACATCAGATGGCTTCCTTTTTTTTGCTATGGGATAATCAATATATTTTTAGCTCTGGCGAAGGTAAGAAAAGAAAATTCTTATGAACAAAAAAAAGCAAAAAAAAGCTTTCAACAATAAAAAGAACAATAATCGTATGGCAAAAAATCTAAATTTTTAACAATTTTTTTCAGATTTTCAAAACTTTTCAAGGATTATTCACACTATGGAGCAGAAATTTCATCTAACTCGACCACCCCTGCTTTCTAAGATCAAACAAATTCAGATAAGCACTATATTAGTCATGCTTAATTGGACGTGAACTTTGAGACCTTTCGATGAGAACTGGGGCTCGAAGATGGATCGGATGACATCTTCCAACGACGACGTGTCATCGTCAGCTTCGTTCACAATCAACATCAACATCATCATCATCATCATCGCCATAATCGTGGTTATCATCTTTTCAACAAAGGCAAAAGTCAAACAACTTCTCACATTCACTCACCCGCCGAATGGTGGTCTGAGAAGATGCTGGGGTTGATTCAACCGAGCAAGTAAAAGTCAAGTGTAAAGCAGTGCGAAAAAGAAATAACAAACTGAAGGAAATGAAACATTCAGTTCAAACTATTTGATGGCTGCCCCGCACCATTTTGCGGTTAAGAAGGGTGGCGGGAGTTCAGAAGAGGCTGAAATAAATAATAAAGCCAAGCAGCATTTAGCAGCTACGACTCGTTTGAGGATCAATTTATTAAACGATACTTTCATAGTTCTCAATTTATATTCTGCCGAGGAAGGAGTAATTTGAAGCGCTTCAATCGTAATGGAATGATGAGCACCATCAATTACTTCAACCTGCGAAAATAGCCGAGTGTTCTTGCTAGAGCCGTTAGATCCCACCGAGTGGAATCATCATCTCTTAATTATGTTTTTATTTCTATATTATGTAATTAAAATTCCTCACTAATCGACAGTGTTTGTGGTTAGAAAATCGATGTCCAGTATAGTTGAATCATCCAGCGCACATAGAGTACAGTTTATTTTTTTTAGTCGAATCTAATCTCCAGAGAACTATTGTAGTGGTAAACATGATTACATCATTGTAAACTATTCATGGAATCAAAACGACTGCCAAATCATTAATGCCACACATGAATTAGTAATAATAAAGTAATATAATTATTCAGTTCTGTCGCACAGCGCTAAATAGGTTCTAATGTTTCGAACGGCAACAGTTCGAAAGAACCGTAGGTCGAAAGTTGTTTGAGTCATTATGTCAAACGTTACTTTCGCCGAATAAGAAACCATCGACTGTATAGGGAAAATAGATCATTAAATCAGAAGTTTACTAAGCGCTGACAGTTTTCATGCTAAATATTTCTGTGTGATACTTGGTCGTGAAACCAACAGATTTTTAACGGTCGCCATGGGAGGAAAAAATTTATCCTGCCATGTGGGGGGGGGGAGGGGTTTCAAAATCTAAATCTAGCTTGAAAAAATAACAAAAAGATGCACAACAAATAAGCAAATTTATTTCTTAACCCTTTTTTAAGGGACTTTTAACGGCTGTTTATCTCGATTTTTTTAAAGAAAAAACGACTATTTTTTTGCTGTTGTCGTTTTTACTTTAAAAATCCGAGACTGATTGAAAACCTTAAAAAAATCAATTCACATCAAATTCAAAATAATAAGTTTTACTGATACGCTTCAAAATCAATCAGAATCAATGTTTTAATTAATGCGATTTCCGGTAAGTCATTGCTTAGTTGTTCAAAAAGACGATCCTTATTCTGAACAATAAATTTGCTAGAGAATACATTTTTAGCAGTCGACTGCACTTGTACAGGTTGGATGATGAGGATAAGGAACTGATAGAAATAAAAATAAGAAATTCCTAGTTTTGTTATTAATATTGAAAGCACGAAGCATATACTAATTTGCTTGACATTGCATTTCTTAGAAATATTATGATCAATTCAAGAGAGACGATTTTAAATAGTAATAGTGAAACATTGTTAGTTTTCGAGCGCGAAATTTCTAGTTGAAAATTTTAAACTCTGAGTCTTTTGGAATATTGGGTCCTGTACGCAGCGATAAAAAAAAATTAGGACAAAAACATTTTCCTTTTTTTAGCTGCCAAATAAAGGATAATTACTTTGATTCCGGGACAAATAAAAATTCCTTTGTTTCTAATCCGTTTTCCTTTACTTCAAAGAACTTTCCACCATTGAAATTAAAACAAATTGTTTGATTCAAAGTATTTTTTATTTCAAATAATAAATTCTTGGTTTCAAAATACTTTCCTTAGAATCAAACTTATAATACATTGTTTTATTTATTTTTTTTAATTGATTACTCAAGGAAACAGCTTTTGGAGCCTTTGATTAAAAAAATTGATAGATTTTAGCGTCCTGAACTATTATTTTTTTCAGATTTTGTCTGGCACCTCTAGTTTTGGTGATATGATGTTTATAGTTTTAAATTCAGTTGAGTTGAGTTTTGAATGCAATCAATCAGTGGTAACTGATAAGCTAACAAATTTGTTGACTATGTATAAAAACTGGTCTTAAAATTTTACAGTTTAAAAAAAATTGAAAACTATGATCACTAGTTTTACTGGCATAACTAAAGAAAGTTTGAAAAAAAGATTTTATTCATTCAATAAATTAGTAAATCGTGCAAAACATTTTTTATTAACGTTGTTTTGTCATTTTTATGGCATTCGCGACTTTATATCAATGTTGCAGTTGGTGTACACCTTGGAAAACGGTGAATTCTGTGGCCTTGTGTAATATATCAAAACCCTTTTGAATGTGAAGTTGAGCATTGAGAAAAAAAGAAAAAAAAAATCAAGTCTCAAATTGGTTTCTTGAAGAATATTATTTATCTTCTAGCATAAATTGTGTAATGACATATTTCAACGATTTTTTGATAATCAAAAAGAATAGTAATAGAATAATGGAAACTAGATTTAAGATGTCTTTTTTTTGCAAATTATTTAACCTATTATGAGTATTGAACACCTGTCATATGACTTATTGATGTGTAAAATTATTATACGATGCATTTTGAAGTTGAAATAATTGATTTCGAATTCTGAACTTATTTTGTTAAACTTCTTAATAAAACCCATTCATAAGGTAGGATTTTTCGTGTGTCAAGATTTGAGTTTCAAAACAAAAGATTTATTGAATTGCAATTCTAAACTTACAATAAAAAATAAGTTTCAATTATTAAAGGTTATATAATGTCTTTGGTCTAGAGTGATTTAGGAAAAAAAACCACCGGAGGCGAGCCAAATTTCTGACATGTTTGTTTAAACTTACTTTTGAACACCTTTTGGGATCCAAACATTTCCGTTTACTATAGTAAATTTATTTCTTGATCAGAAAATTTTACGGAATAAATCTCCATGGGGGGGGGTTAACCCCTAAACCCCCCCCCCTTCGCACGGCCTTGCTAGGCATAGCTTCAATAATTTGAATTCCAAAAAATCAAACATTGACAGATATTCCTCCTACCACAATCCTACACCCATAGAAGAGGATTTTTATCCTATTGGATAATTCATCCTAAAAATATATAGTAAGAATCGAACTCCATGCAACATCTTATCTCGGCTTGCTAGTCCGTTATCTTACCCAGTGCACCATCTGAGTCGGTTAGCAAACAAAAGTTTACTGTCATAGCCAAGGCCGTTTTAGGGGTTTAAAGCCTACCTGACCTCCTGAAATGTTTAAAAAAAACTTATCTTTTTCATTTTGATATTTTGTTTTAATTTTCAAAAAAATTAACGGAATTTAAAAGTACAGGTTTTTTCCAATTCTTTTATAAACTTGCCGAATTTTTTAGTTAAAATATTTAAATTTTTGGAAGAATTTTAACAAATTTGTTTTTTTAGTTCTCAATTTTTGTGTACTTGACACATAAGCCCTTAACTCTTAATTTTTAATAAGAAAAACAAAGTTTCAACCTTCTGTTCTTTCCAGGACCCAATATTTCAATCGAAAGTGACAAAATTCTCAAAGCTTGTAATTTTAAACTTTAAAACTTGTGATTGAAAATTTGAAAACTTTTCATCAATTTTTTTAGATAAAGCCGTCTTTTATGAATCAATCATGATTTTTAAATTAATTTTTAAAAGTTTGAAACATGATTTGAAGTAGGTAGCAACTTTAAACTATATTTTATTGCGAAATGTTAACTAACTTTGTATTTGCTTTGTTCTTACAATATTTGTTGTAACTTGAAATTCCTTATCTTTCAATTTTTATCAGTTTTCATTGATCATTCATGAAATTACCCATTTCCTAATATTTCCTTGTAAGTATAATTGAACATAAAGTATTATTCTGAACATAAAAAATGCCATTTATTTTTCTATAAATAGGATTTTTCTATGACTTTTTTCACTGGCACTTTTCAGATAATAATAAATATATCCATTCTTCTTTTTATCAAATTAAATTAAACCATCAATCATTGAATAAATTCTCCAAAGTTCAAATTGGTTTTTTCAGTTTTCGAAAATTTACATTTTTAGATCGCGATTTTTTGTTAAATTCAAAACACTACAGCGCAATTTTTCAATCACCTTTCAGTTGAAAATAAAGAACAAAATTTTAATTTAGATGAATAAAATTAACAATTATTATGATTTCCCTAAAAACTAATCATGATTAGTTTTTTACCTGATTGGATATTTATTTTAGAATCCAGATTTCTTTTAAGCTCAGTTGTTGAGCGTGTAAAAACTGCGCGACTCGGCAGCCCTTGTTAGAAAGTGTGCGCGAGATAGGCCATCACCCATCACGAACGGGGGAAAAAAACATAAACAAAAACAAGCGGGAGATAGTTGGAAATTTGTAGCGTGTGTAGTACGGAGTATTAAAAACATAAAAGTATTTCCTAATCCTAATAGTATGGATATTTCGTAAAACTAGTAGTACGGGAGTGACTGATTATAATTATTCAAACCTCTAAAAGGTGAAACAGTGAGTACAAAATGAATCCGCTGAAGAAATTGTTTGCTAAATTTAATTAAAAACACATAGGTCACGTACGAGGAAATTAACCTACAAACTAGGTTCAGGACGATTTCAATCAGCTTTAATTATATCCAAACAACTGTATTGTAAATCGTAAGTAGTAAACTTATATCCTAAATTAGTTATCCTAACAATTAGGTTCCTAAAATTAAGGTTCCGAACGGAAATTAAAAACGATAGTCATTCGCCGATCCGAACAAGTGCGAGCAAGTGTGAGAGCCCGAGTAGAAGAAAACTAAATGTAAGTTTTCAGTTGACAATTGTTTATTACTCTAAATTAATAAAATATGAAATATTTAGCTTCAAGCTGCTACACTAGAGAAAGGCTGCTTTGAGGATTCTTTTCTTATCCGAACATCTGTGTTTTGAAAACGTTAATTTGAAATTAGCTTAGAAATTCTTTTGAAACAAATTTCCAGTTCAGAATAAAGAACATAATTTTGAAGAAAAAAAATTATCAATGCCTTACCGAAAATTTGAAACTTTCATTCTGGTTTTATTTGAAAGTTTTGTTTTTTTAGCAGTCCAATTTATTTTTAGTTTGTGTGATAATCATGAGTGAAAAACGGTGTTAGAACTTTTTTTAATTTTTGTATTATTAATTTTTGGCATTGCAATTATTTTTAGCTAAATTTGAAATTCCTTAACAACCCCCACCTACCCCCCCCCCCCCCCCATGGACGGGTCCATCGCACGGGCCTGGTCATAGCCATCATATGCCTGTCATAAGCCACCACCGATTACCAAAACACGTTAACCGTCTGCCGTTTGGCCGGTGTTTTTGTGTCATCTTTCGACAATATCGTTGCTGGCTGATTGTTTCCATCCTGCTTTGTCTTGTGATGGGATATGTTTTATTTGGTTTCTTTCAGACATATGCAATGTGGTTGCACTGGGAGGACAATGTCAGCGATGACAAAGTTAGTTAGTGCCGGTTCGGCATAAAATCTTATGCCGATAATTCCACCTCCAAGGAAGGTCATTATTAGAGTTTGATTTGTGGGTGGGTAGCGATTTCAGCCAAGAGTTTTTAAATTGAAATTCCTAAAATTTTAACGGGCAGCTAAACTAAACCGGGCGTTAGTGTTGCCCTTTTTTTTACTCTGCGGCGATCTGTGATGTTCCGAGAATCAATGTCTCATGGCCTTTTTTTGAATGTTTTGCACGGTAAACTCCATAGATTTTTCGGGAAGTGAGTTACCTATTCAGTCTAATAACTTTTCCAATCATTGTCGATTTTTCACTTTCTTTCGAATTGACATAGGTATATGATGCTTAGAACTGGAAAACTCGAAAGCGATGAAAGTAAAACTTGTACCCACAAGTGCACCAAACAAGGCCGTAGAATTGTCGTCATAAAGCGCACAGCTTGAAGCGCCAATTTATGGCTTTTCATCTGCAGCAGACACCATCATCCAGCCATGATTCTGAGCCTGGCTCCTGCTGTCTTCCTTCAATGGCACACACCACGTTAATCTGGATGAGCTCAGAAACCAGAACCCAAACCTGCAACCATTGAAACTACTAGTAGAAAACAGCCGACACAGTCGAGAGGAAGGCAAAGTTTTCTTTCACAACTCTTCCAGCGAATTTAATTGAATCAAACAAAAACCGGCTCTATGTTTGCGCACATATAGACATGTGTTAAAATTCACTGAATCGAGCGACGACAGACGACGAACAGAGCAAATTACGGTTCATTGTAACACGCCAGCAAGCAGTGAAATGGCTGAGGCAATCACTTTCATCAGTCGAAACTATCGTCGAAGCTGCACAAACCAAATAACATTGTATGGTTAGGTTGAATTTTCCACAGCAGCCTGCCAACCCTGAATGAATCCCGCTCGACTCGAGTCAATAATAAATATTTTCACCAATCAAAACCGGCAGCAACTGGTCTATTGGTGTCTGATTGCCTGTCATTTCCATAAGTGCCCCGCGGCAAAAAGGGTAAACAAACAGAGAACCTACACATTTACCAGGGGAAAAAGTCGACACGAAACCGCCAAACTGTCGACAACGTCGTTATTAACAACCGGAGCTTATGGCGGGCGCCCAAATTTGTCTATGGTGAAAATTGTTACGAGAAATTGTCTTTTTTCTTGTCGGTTATTAGTCGGAATTCCGTTCAATCAGAACCGAAAGTTCAGGAAACAAAGAATGGTGTGATTGCTCTTGACGTTTTCGAAAACAGTTTTTGCGAGAGAAATCTCTAGCATTTCGAATTTCAAAATAAAAGTTTCTTCAACAGCACCTGCTTCTAAAGCTTAAAGGGTGATACGGTCAAAATTTGGTCAAGGGAAAACGCGTGTAAATTGGTGAAATCGTTTATTTAAAAAGTCAAATTAAATTCTTTTTCAAGTTTAATTAGTATAAAATTCAGGAAAAATATTCAGTTAGGCTTCCGCTTTTCCAAATCCGAATTGCCGGGCCTTACGCTCAACCCCTGCCATCAGATTTTGTACAGCCATCTTGTCCACCTTCTTCGCCGCAGAAAGCCAGTTTGCCTTAAAATGCTGCTCGTCCTTAGCAGTTTTTTGGTCTTCTTTAGGTTCCGCTTGACAATGGCCCAGTATTTCTCAATTGGGCAGAGCTCTGGCGTGTTGGGAGGGTTCTTGTCCTTGGGAACCACCTGCGCGTTGTTGGTGGCGTGCCACTCCATGGCCTTTTCACCGTAATGGCAAAATGCCAAATCCGGCCAAAACAGTACGGAACAACCGTGTTTCTTCAGGAAAGGCAGCAGACGTTTATTCAAACACTCTTTTGCGTAAATTTCTTGGTTGACAGTCCCGGAAGCTATGAAAATGCTGCTTTTCAAGCCACAGGTACAGATGGCTTGCTTGAAAATATCTGCTACCTTTCCCCTTCCTTTTGCCGTATAAAACTCCTGTCCCGGAAGCTGCTTGTAGTCGGCTTTGACGTAGGTTTCGTCGTCCATTACCACGCAGTCAAACTTCGTCAGCATCGTCGTGTACAGCCTCCGGGATTGCGCTTTGGCCGTCGTATTTTGTTTATCATCGCGATTTGGAGTCACTACCTTCTTGTAAGTCGATAGTCCAGCTCGTTTTTTGGCTCGATGCACGGTTGTAGACGATACACCCAGCTTATTTGCGGCATCTCGAAGAGAGAGGTTGTGGTTCGCTTGAAACTATCGGCAACTCTCTTTGTCGTCTCAGCGGCTTCCGGTTTTCGATTTTCCCCCGATCCAGACTTCCTGGCTGTCGACAAACGTTCCCCAAACACTTTGATTACATTTGTAACGGTTGATTTGGTAACTTTTAGCGATTTTGCCAGCTTTTCGTGCGAGTAGCTCGGATTTTCGCGATGCCCGAGCAAAATTTTGATACACTGCTTTTCTTCCTTGGACGGCATTTTGACAACTGAAGAGTGAATTCCAAAATCAAAATAGGAGCAATATTCTACACACACACACCTTCAAAATGAGGGGTGTTCAGGTTTTTTAAATGCAAAATTGAAAGAAATACGTCAAGTTGATATTGACCAAATTTTGACCGTATCACTCCGTACCGTATCAACCTATCATTCATCCAATATGGAACTTGAAAAAGAGATAGATAGAAGATGAAGGATTTGAAATTCTGTCTTATAATAGATTCTTGAATATTGTTCAAATTTCTATGTACAAAACCCACCCTTACACGCACACAATCAATTCCAACACTCGATTGCGCGCCTAATCCGAAAAAAACCTCCAAAATTTTTCAAACCCTTGTTCCAAAACATATCACCCATCACATTACTCCCGCAAATGGGATTGATTATGTTTTATTTTGGCCACCCCGCAATGATACGCCTTCATGAGACAATAAATACTCGAGCGCTGTAAAAGATTTATAGCAACACTTTTCTTCTGGTTTGATACGGCCTTTCGCAGGAGGTTTTACTTCCCCGTACATTCATACACGATATAAGGCTGACGAAAGAAGGAATCGTCGTCGTAGCAGCACCATTCATGATGATGGAAAGTGGGGCATTTCATCTTTTTGCCACATCGTTAACCTCTCACACTCTTGCGGCTCCCTTTATTCCTCTTCCAATGTTTCCTCCAATGATTCTTTACTATCCAATTGAGGGCCCGACTTTTCACGGGGGCATCTAAATTATTTGATTTTTATATTCATCTTCAAAAGAATCAACTCTACAAGAAGACATAAGGAGCATATTTAAGTCATATATAAGTCGTATATTCTCGTTATTCGGGTCATTAATAGCAACTTCAACGAAATTAAAAAAAACTACCGGACGTTAGAATTTATGTTCAAACCATTACCAAACCAAAAAGGTCGTCACACGGTTGAACATAATTCTAAACCACTTCAGCCACCATTTAAATTATGGTGTCAATACCAACTGAAACGACCGCATCGAACTCGTAAACACTTAACTTTAAATCAAATTCAATAAAACGAACTGCACATTGCCAATTTCATTTTCGGTCAGCACCATACACCCAACCATAATAATAATGACACTATTGACTAACCCCAATAACCGTAAAATGAGCGCCACCAAAATGGAAAGTAATCGAACCGTGATTAGAAACTGTTCGGCGAATCGACGATGCGACAGCAGGACAAGCCAAAAGTAGTTGCGAACAGAAAAAAAAACAAATATTTAGAGGAAAACAAAAACAAAACCGACAAAATCCCCCCGCAGCTATGAAAATTGATTCTCGGCTCGGGTAATCGAAAAACAATACCAGCCAGTGATCGATCGCTGAAATGAAAAAATTGGCCATTCAGATCACTGCTGGATGTAATTTTTCGGGGTTTCTTTTTTTTTACGTTTCAGTCTACTTTTTTTCGACCATCCTCAGAAAAAAGCAAGGCCGTCTCTCTGCTCTTACTAGAGCAGCGTCCTAAGTAGAGCAGAGAGAAAACGTAAAACTAGCGAATTTTTTAAAAACATCACCAAACAAAATCAACAAAAAAAAACCCGTAGAATTGAAAAAAAACTCAAATGAATCGCTCTGCATAACGAGGAAGGAGTCGATCGAGAATTGCAACCTAAAAATCAGAAGTTAAGAGTCAAGACACAAGTGTCACAAATTAAGAGTAAAAAGTCAAGTCCAAGAGCCAAGGGTCAAAAGTCAAGAGCCAAAAGAGAAGATTCATGTGTCTAGTGCCAAAATCCAGCATTACACCCAAAATAATTTAGAAATTAAATATACGGGATTTTTCACGTAAACTAAGCTTTTGCGACATCACATCAATTCTACGTGTGCCTCGTATTCAAGAAGATCACACCGGACATCCTGCGGAACTCAAGGAGGTAAGTGTATTGATTTCTCAGTCGAAAATTTATTTAATTTAAGTTGGGATTTGTATTTTTTTCCAGCTTTGGAGGAAGATTCATGGCACAAAGAACTAGCTGTCTACGGACGAGTTAAATTGTCTAGCATTTAAATGTTCAATTTTAATTATTTATTTTTTTTCAATTTCTACAGGATTTTAAACACCACCCGGAACTTGTTGAACCACCCGGAAATTGCTAATTGAATTTTAGTTAAAGTGATAGTGTTTGATTATAAAATAAATTGAAATATAAAATAATTTTTGTTTTCTGGTTATTATTTATAACAACAATAGAAAAGGGAGGGAGAAATTCAAAATCTATAAACATTTCACACAGCATTCATCGTCACATCGTGTTGAACTGACTAGAAATTCGCGTAAATTGTAAGTGATTTTCATCAAGCATCAATTCCTATAAGGGTGCGTTTACATATTCATTTCGTAGCATTTACGGGAAAATCATTTGGATAAAAATTATGTAGTATTTCACGTAGCCGCTACGTGCAGATTATTTTGGGTGTAGGAATCAAGAGTCATGAGTGAATAGTCAAAAGTTGAAGGTTAAAAGTCAGGAGTAAAAAGTAAATAGTTGCGAATCAACATTCAAGTGTCGGAAGTTAATAGTCAAGAGTTGAGTGTAAAGAGTCAAACGTCAAAAGTCAAATGTTGAGAATTAAGAATTTAAAGAATTAATGATAAAAATTGAAACTCAAAAGTCGAGAACCAAGAGTCACGAATCAAGAGTAATGAGTTAAAAACTATGAGTCAAACGTCAAAAATCATGTCAACAATTTAGAGTCAATAGTCAAGAGCAAAGAGTCAAGATTCAAGCATCGAAGTCCAGAATTAAGATTCAACAGTTCTGACTAAAGATGCAAAGGTCAAGGATTAAGAGCCAGAAGTCAGGAGTCAAACGTCAAAAGTTGAGTGTCAATATTCAAGTGTCAAAAGTTAAGAGTCGAGCGAGGGTTTTGAGTCAAAGGTTCGGTTCAAGGTCAAAGTCAAAACTCAAGATTCAACAGTGTCGAGATTCAAGAATAAAAATCCAAAAAGTCAAGGGTGAAAAAGGCACGAGTCAGGTTGCCGAAAACAAAACTGTGATTTTTGGAAACAAAAAATCTGACTTTCTATGATTGAACCGATAAAAAATGTCATGTAAAAATGAGTCTATTTTTTATTATTTTTCAAAGGAAAATCAACAAACAATACCAGTCTTATCATGTTTTCCTAATTCAACATAAAAAAATCAAAATTTATATTAATATAACATTTTTAAAATAAAGTAAATACTAACAAAACTTAAAAATCTGCGAAATCTTCGTTTTTATCAAAATTCTGTGATCTGTGACACAGATTCTGTGATGAAAATTTGCTCAAAATTCTATGAAATTAAGGATTTTTCTGTGATTTCGGCAACCTTGGTCAGGAGTTGAAATTTAATAGTCAATAATCTTTTTTTTGTTTTTAACAATTTTCTTACTTTTGTTTTTTACATCTTTTTTTAATTTTTGTCATTTTCGCCTTCGTTTTGTTACATCTTCATTTTGGTAACTTTAATCACTTTAAATTCGTTAAGTTTTGCCTTTTTTAAATTTTTTGTCACTTTCTTAATTTTTTTTTTTTCATCAGTGTCGTTATTGTCATCATTTTTTGTAACCTTCGTCAGTTCTTTTTTTTCTCGTTTTTTTTAATGTTTGTCATTGTTATTGTCTCTGTAATTGATGTTATTGTCAACCATTATTTTTATATTTTTTGATCCAAATTTTGTAATTTTGTTCATTTAGCAAAAGGTTGCCCGGGCTTTTTTTTCTAAACACCTGCAAAACCTGGGACATTGATATAAAAAAGTCAACCAAAATCCGGGCAATATCCGGACAAATTTGGTCAAAACCTAGGAATTACTCATCAAAAATCAAGAAATATAACTTGAAAAAAAAAATGTTTTTCATCAAAATTTTTCAGCAGATATTAAATTGTATTTTAAGCATTCAAAAAACCTTTCATGATTATTTTTATAAAACTTGGCTCAGAAAATGTCGTTTCGGACGCAAAAATCAAAAATCTTTACAACACAATTTGTGTATTTTAAGTTTGATTTGAGAATGAGAATAAACCGGGATGAATTCGGGCTTTTCCAATGAAATCCATGCAACTGGGCCAGAACGGACTTTTCCTTAATTTCATATTAAATATCGGGCAAACTCGGATAAAACTTCGCAATCTGGAAACCTTAATTTAACACATTGCGGAACAACTACGAGATTTTTCATTTTTTCGCTTGCCACAAATAGAAGCATAACTCTCATATAATAATTTTAATACTGAAATTCTCTTCTACAAAATTGAACATGGCATCTTCGGTAATTTAAAAATAAAAAATTTGTCCAATTTGGTCCAGCGAGTTTGAGAAATAGAATGTCGTCTTTCGGTGTTTCCCAGCCTATATTTCTTCTTGGTAATTTTCGTTATTTCATTTTCGTAATTTTTTTCTCCACTAGTGCAATTTTTTATCAATTTCCTGATTTCTTCAATTTTTATCTATTTTTTTATCATATCTGTACGTTTTTTTCCACTAATAATTATTATTTTTATCATTTTTGTTATTTTTTCCATTTAGGATTTTTTTTTTTACTTTTTCAATTTTTTTTCCAGCATATTTTGCATTTTTTTTATCAATTTTGTCTTTTTGTCATTATTGTCATTTTTGTCAAGTTACTTGAATCACTTTTGTCGCTCTTGTCCTTTTTTGAGGACTTCCGACAAGTTTGTTAGGAATTTCGAGGCGTGATGAGGACTTCTGCTAAGACCGATGTGAATTTCGATGCGCGATGAGGACTTCCGCAAAGATGGACGATAATTTTGAGACACGATGAGGACTTCCACCATGGTTGTTTTGAATTTCGAGGAGTGATGAGGACTTCCACCAACATCGACTTGAATTTCGATTCGCGATAAAAACTTTCGCCAAGATCGAAATGAATTTTGAGGCGCGATGAGGACTTCCGCCAAGATCGACGTGAATTTTGAGGCGCAACGAGGACTTCCGCCAAGTTTGTTTGGAATTTCGAGGCACGATGCGGACTTCCGCTAAGATCGACATAAATTTTGAGTATAAAGTTTGTAACGAATTTCGAGGTGGATGAGGACTTCCGCCAAGATCGACGAAAATTTTGAGGCGCGATGAAGACTTCCACCAAGATCTTTTTGAAGTTTGAGGCGCGATGAGAACTTCCGCCAAGATCGACATAAATTTTGAGGCGCGATGAGGTCTTCCGCCAAGATCGTTATGAATTTCGAGGTGTGATGAGTACTTCCGCCAACATCGACTTGAATTTCGAGGCGCAATGAGGACTTCTGCCAAGATCGACATGAATTTTGAGGCGCGATGAGGACTTCCGCCAAGTTTGTAACGAATTTCTAGGCGAGATGAAAACTTCCATCAACATCGACTTGAATTTAGGCGCGATGAAGACTTCCGCCAAGAACGACGTATATTTTGAGGCGCGATGAGAACTTCCGCCAAGATCGACATGATTTTCCAGGTGCAACGAGGACTTTCACAAACTTTGTTATGAATTTCAAGGTGCGATGAGGACTTCTGCCAAATTTGTTATGAATTTCGAGGCGTGAATAGGACTTCTCCCGAGATCGATGTGAATTCCGAGACGCGAAGTGGATTTCCCCCACATTTGTTGTAAACGTTTAGGCGCGATAAGGACATCCGCCAACGAGATGATTTTGAGGTGCGCTGAACACTTTTGCCTAGGCGCGATGTGAACATTTTACCTTTCATTCTAATGCGCGGTAACGATTCTCGCTTCACATCGTACAGATATTATATAGACACAAATGTCTAGCTGCGGCATGACGTGAACTTCCGCTAAATATGTTAAAATATTTGAGAAATGCATGGCGCAACAAGCATTTTTATTATTTTTGACAATCAAGAGTCAAAAGTCTAATCTAGCAAACAAGATAAAAAAAATCAATTGTCGAAAATCAGGAGTCAAGTTAAAAACTTAAATTAAAGAGTGAACAAAACATTCATATTCAGATAGAACAATAAGGGTTCTGACAAATTGTCCTACGGAATTTCAATAATTTCAATAATTTTGAATCTTCCACAGGTTTAGATAGAAAAATGTTTCAAACAAAAAATCCATTTCAGTAATTGGACTTCTTCAATTGGAATTGGAATTCAGAAAAAAAACTTTGACTAAAAAGCTATCGCAAACATCGCACCATGATTGCACCACAGCAGAACTTGTAGACGTACATATGTATGAACATTAGACCGCTGCAAAATTGACTTCTTACTTATTTATGTTGTTTCAATGCATTTTGAGTCAAAGAGCATCAGTCTAAAGTTGAGATGATTTGTTTGGAAATTTGGATAAGCTTGAAGTGAAGTTTGTCTTTAATTATCGTTTTTTTTTCCTATTCTTAAGCTTCATGTTTTGCTAACATAAGAAGCTTAGTATTTATTTCATTAAAAAGTTATTAGGCACTATCACACAATAAAGAATAAATGATCCCATTCAAAACTATTTCAAAATGTCAGGATTTGCTTGCTACAGCTTCCAATAAATTCATGTAATGTTTTCGCCAAAGTTATATTAATATACAAACTCATTGGCTTTTGAACAGCTTTCAAATTAGCAGTCAAAAAAGCTAAAACTATAAAAAAAATATTTTGAATTCTTTTTTTGTTATTTAAACATCGAATACCTTTTCTGGAGAACAAATTAGTTTAGTGGTTTGTTCACATGAAATGTACTGTAGAAATATTTTAGTTTCAAATTTATTAATTTTTTTCGAACATTCGGCATCTCTGGTTATTTTTTAATGAAAAATTATGATTTCCCATACAAATTTATAACTCGTTGCGCTTATTCAGGACTGAATGAATCCCTTCCAAAATTTTTATTGCTTTTACTAGCAGAAAAACGGGAGTATGACATTTGGCATAAAGCCATTTGGCATAATGCCTTTTGGCATAAAGCCATTTGGCATAAAGGCCATTTGGCATAAAGGCCATTTGGCATAAAAGCCATTTGGCATAAAGCCATTTGGCATAATTTCAGCTTACCGAGTGGTGACTGTTTAAATAAACTTTTTTTTCTAATTTTGCGGCGTTGCCGCCAACATCGAGGATGCAGGGAGTGAGGCGTCACAAAGCCGCCGAAGCTCCCCAATCCGAGGTGGCCGCCGACCCGCCGTCGGAAGCGGCGGCCTTATCACATTGGTCTAGGTCTACTGGGGCCTCCTAGGTTTACGTGAAAGCTAGGGGTGATCCCTCAGCCCCGTCCGCCGCGCGATAGCGCGAAGGACACACTTTCATGAAAGTTCGAACGCGCAGCGTGAGGAGTCGGTTCAAGCTTAGGTCTAAACGCCTTACTTATTGCGGTTCTACAAAAGTCAACACCAGCCTCCTCACGCTGCGCGTTCGAACTTTTATTAAATATTGTCCTCCGCGCTATCGCGCGGCGGACGGGGCTGAGGGATCACCCCTAGCTTTCAAGAAAACCTAGGAGGCCCCAGTAGACCTAGACCAATGTAATAAGGCCGCCGCTTCCGACGGCGGGTCGGCGGCCACCTCGGATTGGGGAGCCTCGGCGGCTTTGTGCCCCCTCACCCCCTGCATCCTCGATGTTTGCGGCAATGCCGCAAAACTTAAGAAAAGAAAACATACAACGTTGTCCGAAAAGTGAATCTCAACGTGATCACACGAAAAAAGAAATTATGCCAAATGGCTTTATGCCAAATGGCTTTTATGCCAAATGACCTTTATGCCAAATGGCCTTTATGCCAAATGGCTTTTATGCCAAATGGCTTTATGCCAAAAGGCATTATGCCAAATGGCTTTATGCCAAATGTCATACTCCCCAGAAAAACAACCCAACAAAGTTATGGGAGTTGTAAAAATGTATATATTTTGTAATTTTTATATAAAGCTTGCAGCGGTCTAATGTACACCATCTTCAAAGAAACTTTTACTAACAATCTGTATCATCAGTTGGTATGACTCATGGTCGGTTCCTCCTCATCCATCGTTGTAACCCGCAAGAAAGTAACAAGTTTTTCCAGAACGAACGAATAAAATTCTTCGAAGTCAGACCAGACCACATCTGCTTTCTTTTTAGAAGAAAGTTTATATCACATGTTGCTCTGTTTTCTGTATGTGTCTGTCTGCTATCACTATCTGTGCCAGATTGTTTGTTCAGTTTTTTTTCTTACTTTACTCTTTCGGTGCTCATGATGATGGCAAGGCAATCACATAACGAGAAAAGGATTCCAACTGCTGAACGAAGTTCCATCTCTTTGTATAGAGCACGCACTTTGTCGCTTTCGTCACCTTTTAAGAAAATTGAAATGACGGTGCGGCGCTACATTCCATTAAGACGACGACGGACGACCGCACTTTGCGGCAGACTTACAAGTTATCAAGCCAACGCGCGCATCAGCCCAAATTCCTAGACCCAGTTAGATACCATAAAAGTCATCCCAACCAAGAGTCCTCCTCTTTTAGTGGTGGAAGTCGTTTAAGGAAGAAAAAATGGAAGAAAAAAATCCGTAGACCATTTACTCCTTTTGGTGCCTAATCGCATTTCATTCGGATAGATGTGTTTCCTCATAGTCTTCGGAAACTCGTCTTCGAAATCTTTGAAGTGTCGCGCGTTGTCGACCTAATGGCGACCAAGACGACGACAACATTTTTTCGCCGGTTTCAAAGGGAAAGCCTTGGAGGGGTCGTTGATAAATTTGGTACCCCAAGTGACAACGTCAAGGAAAAAAATACTCCTACAGGCCGGAGGTGTACAGGGGCTTATGAAGGTGCGTATGTATGTTAGGGTGGCAATGGATGGATGGAAAAAAAATTCATGATCGAATTTTGAAAATCGATCATAAACATTTTGTGGATTGGCTAAAAAACTGACCTGTGTAAAATTTCAGCACAATCAGATTTGATTTAGAGATGCCTCAAGCGCTCAAAGTTTCGTTTTTTGACCCTCGAGAATCACTAAAGGGGGATCTAAGGAAATTCAGAAAATCGAATTGTTAATTTTGATGCAAAATGACTTAAAAATGCATGAAACGTCAAGATCTGGTGTTATCTCGAAAAAAAATTTCACCAAAAATTGACTTTCTAGTATTTTGTTCGGACACCCGAATAAGATCTCGACGTTTGATGCATTTCTAAGTCATTTAGCATCAAAACCAAAATTTCGATTTACCGAGTTTCCTTTAGTAATATTTGAAATTTTAAAGTCGACTTATAACATTTTTTTTTCAAGACAACACCAACACCAGATTTTGATGTTTTATGCATTTTTAAGTCATTTGGCATTGAAATGAAAATTTCGATTTTACGATCTCCTTTGGTCCTCCCTTTGGTGATTTTTGAGGGTCAAAAACACGAAACTTAGAGCGCCCTAAATCAAGTCCGATAGGTCAGAAATTTTGCACAGGTCAGTTTTATGGGCCAATCTACAAAATGTATATGGTCGGTTTCAAAATTCGACATAACCCATTTTTCTGCCATCCTAATGTATGACGTCGTTTAGCCTTCGACTGTTAGCCAGTCAGTCAGTCAGTCAGTCAATCGATTAGGCTGCGGTGTTATTTCATTTCCTGGCTCTCCTTCATGGTTAAACGAAGTTCAGTGGGTGCTTTTACCCCTTGTAGTCTTGTAGTTTCGCATCGATTTTTGTTCTACGTAGAGGAGTTCATTTAGGGTTGAATAAATCGACTTTTGGGGTTCATTGTACCTGAAGCGAACTATGTGTGTCACAATAATTGAGAGCAGATGATAGACATTAATTGGGACGTTTGATTGGCTTAGGAATTCTGCTTGTATATGGTCACTCTTCTGACTTTAATAGTGACAGAGTTCTGATCATTCAAGTGAATAGCGAAAGCTGTAAAGACGAAGGACATTTGTCAACAGTGATATTTTTGAAAATAATCGCAATGTCAATGTTATTGCATCACCAGAACCGGTAGGAAATTGCCTTTTTTTAAACATGTATAATATTGCAAAAAGCTTACGTCAACGTACTCACAATCCAGTGCAAAGTCGAATTTAGGTGTTAGAATAGTCTCAGAAAATGCGGATTGATAAAAAAAATCAAAAAACAGCCACTTTGAATATACGTCAAAAATTCTATGTTTCGTTCTTTATAAATCTCAAGATGTCAAAATGTCACAACAAACTAAGTCGATTTGGGGTCATTTTTGAATTTCTCAAACCCTGGAGTCTAAACAGCTTCGTTCTGGCTCAAACCTCATCTATGATTTTTTGCTTAATTTTTAATTAACGTTTACATGAGTAAATTTAAACTTTTAGGTTTGTATGGGAAAATTTAATATTTTGTACTGGAAAATCAACATAATTTTTGTTTCTTTTGTGGAACCGTGCCTGGTAATGGGTTCCTTTATCAATTCTTACAAGAAAATTGTCCGCTGAATTAGTTTGTCGAAAAATGTTACTTCGTATCCTATCAGGCAAAAAAGTTGTTAACCGTTGAATAGTTGTATGTCATTTGACATTAAAAATCAATCAATTCAACTGACATCACTGCTTGTGCATATTGAAGTACTCATTAAAAAATAGTTATACAATACCTCAAGCAGTGATGTCAATTGAATTGATTGATTTCCAATGCCAAAAGACATACTCCTATACTCCTATTCAACAGGCAATAATTTTTTATCTTATAAGATACGAAGTTACGGTCTTCGACAAAGATTTTCAGCGGGAAATTTTCTTGAAAAAATTGATAAATTGGCACAAAAATCATAAGCAGGCTCGGTTCCACAGAAGAAACAAAAATGAAGTTGATTTTTCAGAACAAAATATTCAATTTTCCCATACAAACATAAAAGTTCAAATTTATTCATGTAACGTTACTCAAAAATTCTGCAAAAAATCATGCAATCAGAGGAAATCTTATTATAAATTTCATAAGATACATCTTATGAACCACTTTTTTGCGTCCAAACTAATTTTTCATAAGAGTCTTATGAAATTCTTTCAATTTTCATACGATGTTCTTATGAAAAATAGAAGAAACGGCATTGTGAAAAAATGATGAACACATTCATTCATAGCATCAGTTTTTTTTCATCGTCTAACAGTACGAAGCAATCGCCAGTTCATAGTTATTATAGTTTTCCTTCATTGTTAAATGTTATTGTTATCTCCGGAATGGTAAGTTCGATTTGATGTTTTTGGTGTGAACGTTTTGGTGTGAAACTAAAATACATTATTTGTTTACTTTTCAGCAAGCTGATCGGCAAAAAACGAAAGGTCGAAGATTAAGATGCGGCAAAAAAAAACCTTGATGGAGCCGTCTGTTGATGCGCTGCTGATGGTGACAATGAAGGATTTAATTTTAAACGAATTTGGCAAACAATAAAGTGTATGTTTTCAGCATGAAATATCGAGAATTTTTCTTATTAGAAAGTGATTTACTGTTTCCATAAGAATCTCTTATGAAAAGCAACAACCTCTCATTGAAGTAGGCATTCATCTTCAGAATTCATTCGCGTCATAAGACAATCTTATAAATTTCATTAATTTTTCTTATGGCGCCACTTCATAAGAGAATCTTATGGCATACATAATAGTATTTTTCTGAGTGTGGATGAGTTTTGAACCAAAATGAAGCTTTAAGGCTCCAGGGTTTGAAAAAATTCAAAAATGACCCCAAATCGACTCAGTCTAATATCACAAATACACAGTAAACGAAAATTACCGAGTTCGGTAATTTTTTTTACCGAAATCCTAACATGTGTAAATCGTTAAACTGTTCGGTAATTTTTTCGGTAAAAAATAAACGAACATCGGTAAATGAAGAATCGATTTACCGATGTTCGTTTATTTTTTACCGAAAAAATTACCGAACAGTTTAACGATTTACACATGTTAGGATTTCGGTAAAAAAATTACCGAACTCGGTAATTTTCGTTTACTGTGTAACGTCATCTTTCGAGTTCACTTATGAAAATGGAAAAGCTTTGACGGTTGATTCAATAAAAAGTACGATTCTTACCGCACTTTTTTACATTTTTTGTAGCCCTGATCTTAAGAATTATGATAAAAAAAAATTGCACATGTGCAACATATAGCTTCTAACTTCCATTTTCTCAGGCGCTAAGTGAAATTTATTTTCTTGCACTGATTTCAGCCTTTTTTCCGAAGTATAATTTTTCAAAAAGAAAATAATTTTGATTGTAACTGAATATTATTAAAGAATCATAATTGAGTCACGTTATACAAAGTGTCGGTATGTTTAGATTTAAACTGCATGGTTTTATCTGGATACTAAAATTAAGGAGAAGCCCGGTCTGGCTCTATTGCCCGAAATCATTGAAGTTGGCCGAGATTTCTCCCGAACTTTATTGCAAAATTAAACAATAACAGGGTGCCCATCGAGTTTTCATTTTCAAATTCCCTGGTTTTTCCGGTTTTCGTATGGTATTTGATCCTTGTTCAGGTTTGAAAATACATAAATTAATATGCTTATCAGCTTTTTTTTACTATAAAAGAAGACATTTTTTTAAAAGTTTAACTTGAAAGTGTGAACAGACTTTAAATTTCAGTGATTCAATCTTGACATTAATAGATTATTCAGCTTATTTGGTACATTTTTTATAAATTTCTACACAAAATAAATAAATAGCAAGTTTAAATGCAAAGGAATAAGAAAATAATTCTAGTTTTCCTGTAGAGGCGAATGAGTCTCCAAGTCTCTAAAACGAAAACAATAGCATTTCTGACCTCAACTTTAACTTGCAAAATCTCGTCTATTCTTATGATTTGAATGAGATAGTTCAAAATTTCAAGTTGAAGTTTTGATTAATAATAATTTTTTTTATCTCTACTGAATTATGCTCTGATTTCTGATGTCTGAATCGTGAAATTTGAAATATAATAATGAACGACGAACTTAGGATTGAACTACTGATCTATAATTGAAAACTTAATTTTTCAATTTGTTGTTAATTTTTTGTCAAGTTTGTTGTTAATTGTTACTGATTGATAATCTAATTTGTTTTTGGTCAATAAATTAATTCTCACAATGAATAAGATTTTCTGATAGATAACTTCTAATTTATTTTTTCAAGAATGCAGGCTCTAACCTGAGTACTGAGTGCTGGACTGAGTCAGATTTTCCAGTCCACTTCCAAAAATGTTTAAAATAATTTGAACTTTACACTTGAACTCTTAATCCAAATTCTTATTATGAGAATATCTCAGGCAAAAATTTGATTTTTGGAATTCTGTTTTTTAGTATTTTGTTCCACCATTTTCGCCAATCATTTTTTTTTTGTTTTTTTAATATTCTCTGCATGGTCTAACGAATTATCGATTCACAAAGCTAAAATATCGAGCTTGCCGAGAAAGAAAATATTTTGGAACCAGACAAGATATTTTTCTCGAGGATTTGCTCTTGTTAGTAATGTAATTTTATGTTTTGACAAATTTCATTGTTTTTAGTATTGCCATGGAAGTTGAATTTTCTCGCAATTTCAATTTTTATTTAATATTCCATTGATAAAATGTAAATTTCGAATATAGTTATGTTTTAAACGTGGACTGAATATACTTTTCGCAAACCCAATAGTCGAAAAAGGTTCTGATTTACAATATACCAATAAACCGCTCAAGTCCGTAGGTTTGACGAAAATCGAAAAATTTACTGATTTAGGCAAAATGAAACTTGATGACCTTAATTTTTTTTTTTGGTCTTTAAATTGGTTAAATTTTTGTCTATCCGCAGAATCTCGTTAATTTTTCGATAATCCGTAGAAAATTTGTCGGAAATCAATGTCGGACCAAGTCGATGGAAATCAAACAGAAAATCGTTCCAATTTCGTGGTAGCTGGACAACAGGTTGAGACAGTGGAGTGCTTCCAGTATCTTGGTAACCAGATTATGCCTGATGGTGGTATTAAGAAGGACATCGAAACCCGGATCAGAAAAACCCGATTTGCGTTTGCGAGTCTCCGAAACATCTGGCGGTCACGCCAGATCTCTCTACGAACTAAGATCCGAATCTTCAACTCAAACGTCAAATCCGTATTGCTGTACGGGTGTGAAACTTGGTGCACATATGCGGTGACGAAGCGAAAACTGCAAGTTTTTGTGAATCGCTGCCTGCGGAACATCATCCGCGCTTGGTGGCCTAGCAACTGGATCTCAAACGTTGAACTTCATCGCCGGTGTCATCAAAAGGCGCTAGAAATCGAGATTCGGGAACGTAAGTGGAGATGGATTGGGCACACGCTGCGAAGAGATGAAAACGAGATTTGCAGAGAGGCGCTTGACTGGAATCCAGATGGGCATCGAAGAAGAGGCAGGCCCAAAAGCTCGTGGCGGCGAAGTCTAGCCGCTGAAATCCGCACAGTTGACGAAAACCTTGGCTGGCAGCAAGTGAAGACGCTGGCTCCGGATCGCCAGCAGTGGAGATCTTTTATCTCAGCCCTATGCGCCGGTCAATCGGCGCTGGACCCTTAGGTAGGTAGGTAGGTAGAAAATTTGTAGGAAATGTTGAAAGTTCGTAGATTTTGAGCAACGATCCGTAGCTCCGTAGAAATTCGTAGATCTACGGAGAAATCCGTAGATCTGACTAAGCTGAGGATCAGCCTAAGAGTTTTTGATCAGAATCACGATCCGGATCAGAGTTCAGGATGAGGATCCAGGATCTAGAATCAGGATCTTGGAGAAGGATTCAGGATCCAGATCTGAATTTGGATTGGGAAGTATCAGAATAAGAATCGGGATTGAGATCACAATCATGATCATGATCTAGCTTTGGATGAGAAGTAGGATTGGATTAAGGATATGCATTCCAGTCTCCTGTTGGAAAACCTGGCTTCCTTCTATGATATCCGGCCAACCAGGCTGATGCAGGATCGCACCTTTCAAAAATTTTGTTTTGAACATTTGGACACGCCCGGATAAACCGGTCAATCTATAATAATTAAATTAAGACTTGAATAGTTGGAATCAAAACAGGGACCGTAAAAGGATTTCAAATAAAACGCCGGAATTTTGCCAGAATTTTATTCAAAATAATCGCACGGATTTGCCAGGCCCGCATGCGTGTCGATGCTTAGTTGATGCTTAAATAGAACATTGTCTACCAAATGTAGCTTCCTAGAATCGGATACCGACAGTACTATGAATAATGCCAACGTACGCATCGAAAGAATACCATAAATCCTCAACTAGTTCATTCATTTGATGATAATAAGGCGACATTTGAAAAAATGTAATTTTTAAGTCACCTCTTCACCTACTTTAACGACATATATTTTCAACGCCAATAATCCCATCCTAGAATAGATTTTTTTCCTCTTGGCCAACTTTTCAAATCGCATTCATTTATTCATAAACTGGGTGGAAAAGCCCAAGGTTGCATACAAAACGACTGTTTATTTCGGTGCGGTTTTTTTTGTGTGTGCCTGGATTGCTCCAGCAGCAGTACTCACAATTTGATTGCTTCTTCGATAACAAAACAACCACATCCTCTTCCTTCCTCGAACGAAGTTGAATGCGAGAAAAAAAAAACCTCTTTTCATCATGTAAACAAACAGTCGACCTTGACCATCGTACACCCGAGAGTTCACAAGCCCGTCGTCGACACCGGCGTTGTACCACAAATATGCCTCCGTTTTCTCATGTTTCTCGTTTGTTGTTATGCTTGCCAAAAAGTCTTGCCGTTTATGTACTATACCAACCCGTGCATTTTAATGATTTGCTACAACAACAGCTCAGATCTTCTCTAGTTTTGAACCGAAACCTTTCCTCTCTGTGTACATTTTCAAAAGCGGCAAAATAAACATCAAGAGAACTGAACCTATTTCATTAAATACAAAAAGAGATCATAACAGAAGCAAACTCCGTCAATTTGCTTTCAGAAGTGAAGGTTCCGGCGGCGCGGCGGAGAAGTTCAAACGGTACTTGTTACGGTGAAGCTCCAGTTTCTTTTTTTTTCGGAATCGAAACGTGGTCTGCATCGAGGGGTTGTTGGTGTTTTTGCAACCGAGTGTCGAATGAGTGTCTATTAGTTTTTTTTTGTTTCTGATGAGAATCTTTTAAGCGTGTTGAACTTTAAAATTCCCCTTGTTAAATCGTTTGACAGGTGTTTCCGGGACTCCGATAAGGAAGTGGAGGGTTAATTTGTTCGTAGGCTAATTGGTCGAAATGTTTGTATGCAAGCTTTTTTTTTTGTTTTGAGTATCAAGTTTTTGTAGTACAAGTCGTGCACCTAGATAATTTGACAACATTTAATCTCACAGAAAAAAAAGACAGCAACAAATGTAGATTTACTAACGTTTTCGTAGCTACCTTCATTCGACGTGTAACATTTTTGGCATTCAACGGCAGCGCCGGAAATAAATACGAACCACCAAATCCTAAAGATAAACATTGGCGGAAGGTAAAACCGGCTAAAAAGCAGACATTATGTATTTGTACAGCACAATAAACATCATCGTGGGGTCCGACAAACGGTGATGATGAAAAGTATACAAAAGCGTGATGTATTTTTTTCTTACTCGCTTCCAACTGGCAGCGTTTCATTTTGAGATTTTTTTTCCGGAATACGAATGAATAGATGGCAATCTTACGTACCGTGTTAAAGGTTGAAATTAATTTTTGAAGATCCAGAGAAGATACGAAACAGATATTAAGAAAAACACACAATTGATTAAACAATACTGGTCGATTTGACAAACCCTAAACATCATGACTAATGTTTTGACACATGCTTAAGGGTTAAATTTTAGCTCATTTGAACAACTCTAGTGGATTGCTCAATCAGCTGCAAAAGATTGTAAGGAATTTGGGCATCATTTTTTTCTAGTAAAATTGCATAAGTCACTTTTATTCGTTTTCATGTGTGTATGGTTAAATTTTTTTTACAAATTCGATTTTCTGAACCTAAGCAGAATCAAAACAATTTAAGCAAATCCATTTAAGACTTAAAGACGATACGAACTAAGACCAAAAAATGTGACAACCAGGGGTCACTTAATTTTAATTTTTGATTTTCCGCATTTTTTCAGACTTTCCCCGCTTGATCTAAACTAGTTCTATTTACGGGTTTTCTATCTTTGAAAAGTGATTCAATTATAGTTTTTTTATTAAACCCAATAATCAAAGCGTATTTAAGAAAATTTTAATTTTTAAACCTTTTGCTGTTAGTTGCACTTCTTCGCATTTTCAAATGTCGCTCATAATTTTTTTTTAGGAAAATAAGAACATATAAAAAGGCCAAACCAATATGAGAAAATCCGCAAAGTATGGAACTCTGAAGAAATGGTACCGGTTTGGGTAATTTATATTTTCTATAATATTCGAGAAAACAAGTAATTAGATATCTGAAAATGAAAGAATAGAGGTACATATTTGCTGTAAATACTTAAAGTATGAATACCATAAAAAGGTGTATTATAGTAAAATTTATTTTCATCAAATGACCCGTTTCGTATAAATGATTCAAAACAGCCACAAATAAGTAAATTCAAGTCACAAAGACGGATCTTATGTGCAATCGTGTGCTTTTTATTTCAAAGCCTTGATTGTATGTACACTGCCGGCCAAAAGTTTGGGATCACCCACTAAAAAACATGCAAATTTTGATCGTTCATATCTCAGCCGTCTTAGGACATATTGCAAATTTTCTGATCTCATTTGAAAGAGAATGAGCAATAGCTATTTCGGAGGTATTTTGCCCAAACATAATGTTTTAGTTTTGAACTTAAAACTTAACCTAAAGTTATAACATTTTCAAGAAATCGCACTCAATATTCAAAGCCGATCATCTCGGGGCAGGGTGGATAAAATTTCAAAATTTGAGTGGCATTAGAATTCCTGTTCTTTACTTCTCAAAACACAATCAAAAAATTTTGTGAAAAAATTCAAGAATCTATTTTTAATTAATAAAATAGACACTTGAGTTATCGTCCAAAAGTTTGGGATCACCTCTTTGTATGGTGAAATTGGGATCATTCTTATAAAAACATGCAAATTTATCTTATTCATATCTTTCTCATCTGACATCGTATTGCAGATCTGAAGGGTTCATTTGGAAGCTTAGGCTGATGTCATGCTGAAGCAACTAGCAACGCGACCTACAACGCAACGTTCACACGACTAACCAGCTCTCATTTGATCTCCATGGAAATCGCGCAGACCTGTCATACTGGTTGCTTTGTGTAGCGCGACAAATCTGATGCCAATGTGTTTAGTAGCGCGACTAGTAGGAAATCCAATAGGAACATTGTTTTTTCTCGATTTGAAGCAGTGATTCCGGGTTTTAAGCACAATAGTACGAAGATCTGTCCGAACTTGTGATAATAAACTAAAAACTATCTTAATCGGCGAGAAAATTTTCATGAATTCTTAGTTCCGGCAAAAAAAAACAAGTAATTTTGTCGGTTCAAATTTCGGCATTCTTGCAATCCGGGTCGTGATTTGATGAGTTTTTGATGGCTCCGGAAAGAAAGGAGACGATTCAAAGCATTATCAGATGTAGAGAAGTGATGATTTGTAGGGAATTTCAAAGTGACAGGTCGCGCCAGCATGACATACCAATGCAATGCAACGCAATCTTATTGGAACGTTGCGTTGCGTTGCTAGTTGTTTCAGCATGACATCAGCGCAACGTTCCAATAAGATTGCGTTGCAACGCATTGGTATGTCATGCTGGCGCGACCTGTGACTTTGAAATTCCCTACAAATCATCACTTCTCTACATCTGATAATGCTTTGAATCGTCTCCTTTCTTTCGGGAGCCATCAAAAACTCATCAAATCACGACCCGGATTGCAAGAATGCCAAAATTTGAACCGACAAAATTTCTTTGTTTTTTTGCGGGAACTAAGAATTCATGAAAATTTTCTCGCCGATTAAGATATTTTTTAGTTTATTATCACAAGTTTGGACAGATCTTCGTACTATTGTGCTTAAAACCCGGAATCACTGCTTCAAATCGAGAAAAAACAATATTCCTATTGGATTTCCTACTAGTCGCGCTACAAAACACATTGGCATCAGATTGGTCGCGCTATACAAAGCGACCAGTATGACAGGTCTGCGCGATTTCCATGCAGATCAAATGAGAGCTGGTTAGTCGTGTGAACGTTGCGTTGTAGGTCGCGTTGCTAGTTGCTTCAGCATGACATCAGCCTTAGGAATTGTTGTTTTTTAATAAATTTATTCAAAAATTATATTTTAAGGTGAGAACTATAAACAAATCTGCAAACTTTCAAAAAAAAAAATTAATTTCAGGTGATTTTTTTATGGTTATCACTTCAAACTATAATTTTTGAATGAATTTATTAAAAAACAACAATACCTTAGCTTCCAAATGAACCCTTCAGATCTGCAATACGATGTCAGATGAGAAAGATATGAATAAGATAAATTTGCATGTTTTTATAAGAATGATCCCAATTTCACCATACAAAGAGGTGATCCCAAACTTTTGGACGATAACTCAAGTGTCTATTTTATTAATTAAAAATAGATTCTTGAATTTTTTCACAAAATTTTTTGATTCTGTTTTGAGAAGTAAAGAACAGGAATTCTAATGCCACTCAAATTTTGAGATTTTATCCACCCTACCCCGAGATGATCGGCTTTGAATATTGAGTGCGATTTCTTGAAAATGTTATAACTTTAGGTTAAGTTTTAAGTTCAAAACTAAAACATTATGTTTGGGCAAAATAACTCCGAGATAGCTATTGCTCATTATCTTTCAAATGAGACCAGAAGATTTGCAATATGTCCTAAGACGGCTGAGATATGAACGATCAAAATTTGCATGTTTTTTAGAGGGTGATCCCAAACTTTTGGCCGGCAGTGTATATTACAAACTTTTTAAAACCCTATGCTTTTTCAAGAAAATTGTTTAATTATCAAGGCACGAATTATGTTCAAAACAGTTCTGAGTTAACTGTGTGAATTTCGATTAGAAATTAAAGCATGTGGTCCTTGTCTTTTGTCTATACATCCACAACGATACCAAGTTTTTCATTTCTCTCTTCTTAATATTTCAAATGAAAATATTTCCTATTTTTTTTATTTTATACCGGAGGACGAATGGAATTTAACCAAATCGAAGTTAACGCCATCCGATTTTTTTTGTAAACTATTGTAAAAAACAAAACAGGCTTCTTAAAGCCTAAAGGTATGAGCCGTTTCAAATAAAGAATTTGCAAAAAAAAATGTTGTTTCCAAATGCTGAAGAGATGAATTTGATAGGTGCAAAGCGAGAAAAATTATCACGTAAATAGTTATGGATCGCTGGTGTCTTCACTTACCCCGCTTTATGAGGAGAGTGGTAAAGTTATTGAATAAAATGATAGAATGTAAAATTGGAATACTGGCAACACTTAGAATATCAAAAGACTTAAAACCTTAGAATATCAAAAGAGAGCGTTCATTCACTCGGCGAATCGAAGTAAAACTTCTGTTGATGAGCGAGAGAAAGATGGTGAGTGTACAGTTTCTAGAAGAAAAGAGAACAACGGGCATACGATTGAAAAAAGAGACAGTTAACAAACTAATTTGAGGAGTGATGGATCGCTGTAAAAATTTGATTCGAAATATTTAAATTTTGAAAAATGAGGCGAAAAATGGCGGATATTGCGGTCGGTCTCGACATTTCAACTTGAGAGCTTTTGATGTGTTTCCTTATTCCTTGAGCGGTCATCGAAGGCACCAGATAGTACCCAGCAATATGAAAACTACGTTCAAGAATGTTTTCTGAAATTAGTCTTTCACAGCCCCTATTCAGGAGGCCTCTGAGGGGACACTCGCAAACATCACTGCTGCTTTCTGCTATCGTTGGTGTTAAATTTAGTACCCAAATAGGTACCTAATATAGACTCCGTTCGTTTTTGGCAACATTCGATTTTGGCAACATCCGATTTTGGCACATGTGCGGAACGGATTTTAGAAACAACATTACCTTTTAGTTTTCGTTATATGGTTTTTACATCCTTTTGCATATCAAACATGGATGCCGGCAAACAAATCGACGCAATATATACCGACATTTCCGCGGCATTTGATTCTGTAAACCACGATATTCTTCTGAAAAAAATGCATCGATTGGGATTTTCCGAACGATTGTGTGCGTGGATCAGAAGCTACCTAAGAGATCGTCGATTGGCTGTGAAAATTGGTTCAGCTGAATCTTCTGACTTCATTCCAAAGTCTGGGGTACCCCAAGGCAGCAATTTGGGTCCTTTGTTGTTTACGCTGTTTTGTAATGATATCAACTTGTTGCTCATTGGATGTGGAGTTCTCCTGTACGCGGACGACTTAAAATATTTTTAGTCATACACAGTAGCTGACTGTTATGAATTACAACGCTTCTTGGACACAGTTGTAAACTGGTGCGCCAATAATTTACTAGTTTTGAGCGTTACGAAGTGCTGTATTTTCACGTTTGGGCGTAGGAAAAATCCATTCATTCATATTCTGGGCGAGCAGTTGCATCGTGTTGAGGAGATAAAGGATCTTGGCGTTTTGTTGGACAGTCAAATGACTATTAAGCGGCATTACTCTGTGGTACTCGAGAAAGCTAACCGAATGCTTGGATTTATTATAAGTTTGAGTAAAGAATTCACTGATCCTCTCTGCTTGCGAGCTCTGTATTGTTGTCTGGTGCGATCAACATTGGAATCTGCGAACCTAGTATGGTGGCCTTTTGAAGCTTCATGGACAGCGCGTTTTGAAGCAATTCAACGTCGGTTCGTTCGTTATGCTCTTCGTGAACTACCTTGGGAGAATCCTTTAAACCTACCGCCATACGCACATCGTTGTGCTCTGCTTGGACTTCATACGCTGTCGGATCGTCGTTCCATCGGTCAATCGCTGTTTGTGGCAAAGATTCTTGGAACGAAATTGACTACTCCTGGCTACTATCTCGCTGTAATATTTATGCTCCAGAAAGAACCCTACGTAATGGAAACTTTGCTCTCCCTGGAACCTAGAAGCACGCGATATGGCAGTAACGACCCTCTCCGTTCCGCAAAAATATGCTTTCTACGTTATTATGCTGTCTTCGACTGCAATGTTTCCATTTCAACTTTCAAACGCCGTATTGAATCTGACTAAAGTGACCAACTGAGAAATTAGGAAAAGTATCATGTAATGTACAAATAATATTAAGTAGATCATTAAGACACCTAAATATGTCAGATGATTTTGTATCAAATAAACAATAACAGGACCAATTTAATTTAGACATTCACCATAAATACGTTTTTCTGTTCGGAAATGGTGATAAAATGCAACAATAAAAACCAACGATTTTTTAAAAAAAATTAAAGTACACAAAAATGACAAAAAGATGAAAAATTCAAAAAGTTAAAAAACAAATTCAAACAAAAGACTGAATATGATCAAAAATAACTAAAAAATGATGAAGAATGACAAAACCAGCAAATATGACAAAAGAAAACAACCAATATAAACAAAACAAGAAAAGTCCAAAATGCACCAAAACATGATGAAAAAATTATAAAAATGATTACAGGTGGTCGGAAATTGACTAAAAACAAAGTTTTTGATGATAATAATAGTTATTTTGTTAAAATAACTTAAAGGCAAGATGAGAAAAAACCGTTCGATTGTGGCAACACAAAAAGTACGGGCGTGTTGCCAAAATCTAACGGGGTCTGTAGTTAGTTTCAGAAAGAATAAAGTTATAGAATTTTGTTAATGAGTTGCAAAACGACGTTTGCGCCAAAAATGTAATGCAAAAGGTCGCTGTCGAGAACGGCCGCAATATCTGCATTTTCGCCTCATTTTTCGAAATTTATTTCGGATCAAATTTTACAGTGATCAATCACTCCTCAAATTAGTTTGTTAACTGACTCTTTTTTCAATCGTATGCTCGCTGTTCTCTTTTCTTCTAAAAACTCTACACCCAGCGTTGCCACATTTAAATCTGTATTTTCGAGCCAAAAAATCTTTTTAATCTGTATAAAATCTCAAAAATCTGTATGGAAATCTGTATCAAAAATTTTCATTCCGGATACTTACGATGAACTACGGTAAGCTTTTTATAATGCGTAGCGCACTCATTTGGACTACGCTGCTCATTACTACGGGCTACTATTTGTCAAACCAGTGTTAAACCTGACATTTTGTATACGCGAACCGTTTTTGGTTTAACTTTGTCCGATTCATTGTAACGGACAAAATACATGTCCGCCACGTGTGAAAAATAAGGTCACGTAAAGTTTTAGGTCGATTTATTCCGTTAAATATAACGATTAGTGTCCTTCTGGGGTTTAACAATCAGTTGGGATTTGAACATAGTGTCGATAGTATTTACCCTTCAAAAGTTACATTTCCTATAATCCAATGACCAATTTTGGTACATGATTCTTAATCACAGGTTTTAAAACTTTCTTCAACCCTTTGCTTGTTGGATTGCATTGTAACGGTTCCGAACTTCAATCTTGGAGTTTTCCCTTATTTGCAAGCGTGATAATTGATGGATCATTGAGTCATCAAAGTAGATGATTCTATGGATTGTGCCCCGCGAAGTATTACATGAAAAGTAGTCATGCAATACCTCGCAAGGCACACAACAGTGGTGTCTATTGAATTTATTGTTTATCAATGCCAAAAGACATACCTCTGTTGAACAGTTAATAATTTTTTTGTCTAATAAGATACGAATTTACGGTCTTCGACAAAGTTGTTCAGCGGAAAATTTCCTTTAGGGATTTTATAAATTGGCACAAAAACCACCAGCTGGCTCGGTTGCACAGAAGAAACAAAAATGATGTTGATTTTTCAGTACAAAATATTCAATTTCCCCATACAAACCTAAAAGTCCAAATTTACTCATGTAAACATTACTTAAAAATTCTGCAAAAAATCATGGATGAGTTTTGGGCCAAAACGAAGCTTTTGAGACCCCAGGGTTTGAGAAATTCGAAAATGACCCTAAATCGACTCAGTCTAGTATCACATTTGAGTAATGTTTTGCAGTGAAATGCACTAGCGTCAAACGAAAAAACGAGATATCTCATATTTGGTCCGCAATCTCTCAAGCAAAAGAGAAACTCTACACAGAGATGTCTACATAGGATGTCTTTTTTAAATCCACTTTAAATAAAATTTTTGCCTCAATTTATACCAGTGAACATTTCAACAGGACACAAAATTTGGCAGCCGTACTCAAACTTAGAAGTTGTATAAATTTGCTGTAATCAATTTGGATGAACGAATTTCAACGAATTCAACGATGGTCCAAAATTGTAAAATCTTACTTTTGAGTGCAATTTTCATCCAGATATTGTACAACATACTGTTATAATTTCACCAGGACTTCCCTTCAACATATTTTTTTATTTCCCATTCAGATATCGATTTTCTTGACGTCCGGATGGTATAGTCAAACTCTTTCGGGAGCCGTTTTCGACATCCATATGATATTTTCTTTTCCAGACTTAGAAAAACTCGCTAACCAAGCCAGTATACCCAGAAAAACCACAATGTTTCGACAACAGCCAAAAAGCCAAACCATCATACAATATTCGTCTGGCAAAACTGCACACACCAGTTTTCCGCGTCTTTCATTTTTCCAACACCCACACAGCACAGGCTGGCTGCCTGGCTGGTTAGCTGCGGCGCGTTGGAAGCTAAAAGCTGACACGCTTGGGAAAATTGGCAGTGCTAAAATTAGCACACATTCGTGCGTGACACGCAACAACATCTTCCCCCCTCATATGAATATCTCTGGCTCTGTAGCTCGGAAAAGTGATAATGGTTGACGACAACGGCGAAAAGGGGGCCAAAATCTAGAAGATGTTCCCGGCCCGCTTTCGCGGATCCTATGATACCGACACTTGGTGTGCCTACAACACCAAATGTTATATTTACTTCGCTCCTACTATAACTACACATCCACAAAACATGCGACAGAACCGGTTTTCTTCTGAATGTTAAGATCTGCCTATTTTGTGTTGCTGTTGTTGTCATGTAGGTATATCGTGATACTTATCAACCTTACCAAAACCGGAGAATGGCGTTCGGTCGATGGGTTGCCGTGTTAGAAACATCATCGTGATTAGCTTACTTTTTTCAAGGTCACTGGCACTTTGCATCTCGAACGAATGACTTCGATCGGCTTTCGTGCTGCTCCACGGCTGATTGACAAAAGGATGAAATCATCGCCACCATACAACGACTTTTTTCATACATCGTACTACTAGGTAGTGGTGGGATTTTATCGATATGGAACGAAGTGTTGAGGAATATGTGTTGCTCTAACAACAATTGCAGTTGGAATTAGTGGGTACAATACAGCCATGTAATCAACTAACGAGAGCAATTATTGAGGAATTTTCTTATTGAAAAAATCCAAGCTTATCTAACAGTTTCAGGAAACGTGTTCGGCAATTCGAGCAGAGTAAATTAGTTAAACTAAACCATCTCGAGCGAGATTAACAAAATATTGCGTATCAGAAATTTTGATACAAACATCGGTCAATACTATCGGAACAAAACCAGCGGCCATTTTTTTCCCCGATAAGCGGTTTCGCGGATCGTCTCGAGTATTTCACCTAACACTGCGTGCGGTTGCTATTATACACACATGTGAAGCAATGTCAACGAGATTATTAAAATTCAAACCTTGAAATTCTAGCGAGCATCGAAACGATCGTATCTCGATTCACACGCGATAGTAGGTATAAACGCTCGGAAGTATCTCCAGTCCTGCCACAATTGACGCCTCACTGTGGTTGTGAAAATCCAACAGTAAGTTTGTTGGTTTTTTATATTTATAAAGAACAAGCGTTGAAAAACATGAGTGGCTAGTACTCTAAGCATGTGCCAGACATCAAATATTTGTGGAAAAATCTTCAAAAAAAAACCGAAACTCCCAAGAGCCGTTTACTCTCACTATAATTAAGGTAAAATTAACTGCAAATGGCGAGGTGCGCAAAAAAGATCGGTAAATTAGTTTTCCTTCGCTGGAGCAACCAGCGGATCCAATTATGAGAAAACTGTTTACCAACTTGCACCATCAACAGATAAGCTTTCGCGTGTGCAAAAGCCAGTCTTGGCCGCATTAGGCCGCGGTCGTTAACTTCGGTCGCCATGCAGACGTCTTGTTTATCTAAGATATTTTTTCACTGATCCAATATACATTAGATAGCGAACCTACATTATTGCGGTTTAGTTTCGATATCTAGAAACAGAACCAAATGAGAACACTGAGTTCTAGCGAGAAAATTAAATTTGTTATAGTGAGCCAAAATCACCACATAGCGGACCAAATACGAGATATCTCGTGTTTTCGTTCGCCATGTTTGTGCGACACTTAAATTCATAACTTCAATGTTATAAATTTACCAATAAAACTCTATTCAAAAAATATACTCAAAACTTTGGATAACTGATTTATGATAATTTCTAAAGTAAGCAAAATTAAAACACGATTCAAACTCTTGTTTAAGGTAACTTTATTTGAAACATCAATCGTCTATACTGCCGCTATTCGCAAGACTGTCCCATATGCATTTTCGTCATTTTTCAGTTTATCTCAAAAATCGTTCAGATACAGTTAGTTCTTCAATTTAGACTAAAAAGTATCATAACTTTGTTCTCAACATATATGAAAAAAATACCAAGTCATGTCTGTCCCATATGAAATATACCCGCAAAGCTGTCCCATATGTCTATTTATACAGAATGCTTCAAAATTGCTCCTCTAATTTACGTTAATTTTACAAATATTCATACAATGTGTGCGACAAAATAAGCATTCATTGAAATTGAAATTGAGAAAACGGTACAGTAAAGTTGCAAATAACAATCTCCATAATTTTTACAAGCCTAAGTTTAGCCTAATGGGTAAATTCCATTAAACTGTTTTTTTTTTTTAAATTTCATAATAAGCTTATTGAATTGTTCTTTGTAAAACATGGAAAATAGTCAGCTACAAAGCCACATTTTTTAGGTTTTTGTCATGCTGTTACTTGCTGCTTGGCCTTTCATAAAATCTATGAACAAAACTACGCGTACCTGGTAGCACACGCTTAAGTCATATTGAATTGATTTTTCTCATCAAATATTTGCAGCCAAGATACTTTGCTGTTTCTGATTCAGCATTTATTTCATTAGAAGGTTTTTATAGTCTTTCTTAAAAGATAATCGACCGAAAAACTTTCCAAAATATGATGGTACAGGTTGTTTTATTCATGGAACGTTTTTATTCATTTTATTTTAGACCCACTCAATTCTTACGTTAAACTTTCTTTATCTATGACTATCTAAACATGTCATAAACATCATTTCAAACTTATTTTTATCAGTAAACAACCAGTAAAGTGAATAATACAGCGCAGATAGAAAGAATCAAATGATCAACTGACAAAAGGAAAGCCAAATATGGGACAGCTTTGCGGGTATATTTAATCCGCATGCGAAATATACTCGCAAGGCTGTCCCATCATTATTTTCTCCTCCGCATCAACAACTTCCAAATCAAAAACACATTGGACGAAATTCTACAACAATTATCTTAATATCTGTTAAGAAAGAAGTAGAAAAGGTAAAGTTTCAACCGAGAAATCCACGAAAGTTTATAAAAATCTTTAAAGCCGTTTTTCTCGGTTCGTTGTTTTTGCATATGGGACAGACTTGCCGGCAGCGGCAGTATAGGTAAAAACTAAACGTGTTAAATTAGTGATGTTTAAGTTTATTTCATGCTCTTTATTACGGGTGCTTATTTCCTATTTCAAGAACCATGAACTTTCAATCCAGTTGGCCACTAGATTTCGTTAAATGTTGTATTCGACATTGTATTCAATCTCACACAATATCCCGGATCGGAACGAATTCGCAACCAGACCGATTACTGTCAAAATATTAGTTGTCAATTTAAATCTGTCCGGTTTTTATTGGAATTCTGTTAGATTTTCCTGACCATTTCGTTATTTTGACAGCTCAATCGCAAAAACTTAGGGTTGTCAGGAAAGTTGCGTCACCAGAGCACTGAATTCGTCCGAATTCGGTTGGATTTCTGGTCAGATTTCTAACCGATTCACGGGTTGAACGGACTGAAATCCAACCGATTTTGGTCCAATTTTCCGATCCGGGATACTATGCAAGTTTTCCGTTTGACAGATGACAGCTGTTAGATGAAGTCTTCTTTTACCACACTGTTATTGTTTTGTCAGATTGATATTGTGTGCAATTCCTCGACTTGCATCCAACCAATAGTTTCCGAGTGAAATGATTTCTCCACATTTTTCAGTTTAGATCGCTTCGCTGTCCCTCATGTTTTAATACAAATGTTCATGCTCAAACCGCAATTTTATTTTGCCAAAGTCATCTTATGCTTTTCAGCAATAATGCTACCGAAAATCCAAACTGTGAACTTGACCCTTAGTCTGCCTTGTCAATCCAAAGATTATGATAGATAGAATATCACAAAAAATAAAGTGCGTGTATGAGAGCATCTGTATTGGTGGTCTATTCTTGGGTCCAATTTATACAAGAATTGAACCAAAGAAATTAGATCCGATCCAATGAAAAAACTGGCAACTGCACTCGTGTTCCATTAACTGTCAAACGGTTTAGAACTGCGTCAAATTGGATCCAAATCTCATCAGGTTTGGATCAATCCTTATACCAGCTCTAAAAAAAGTTGAGTTGAAACTGGTATAATGGATCACCAATGCGGTTGCTCGGGTTGGAATTTGGGTCTAAACCGGCTGTTTGGACCACGGATATAGGTGCTCTGAGGCTGCTAAATTCGATGAGGGATCTTCAAAAACAGATTTTTGTTAAATAAAAGAAAATCGTTTGGCAATCTAAGGAAACTTCTTCCATCCATCGCTTCCAAAGTGTAATCTGTTGTAGGTCAAATCTTATTCGAATCTAATACATTTACCAGTCTCCATCTGCCCGACTGTCTGTATTAGCGAGTTGGTAAATTTGTGCAACATGTGCCAAAGCTGTAGTTGTGGCTATTTTATTTTAGCTTCGACGAACGTCAATTGTATCACGTATAACAGTATTAGTACCAAGAGATCTCTTCGGTTCGTCGTGTTGACGTCGTTTCAGAGATTTTTTTTTGCTCTATCGCCTCATTCGGCTTTTGCGAGAGCTTGCTTGCCTGCCAACTTCGCTTATTACTTCACCGTAGAAATATTTACTGTTTCACTCGATTTGAAATCAAGTTGGAAATTGGTTTAGATTCAGGTTTCCCTGCTTCCGCTTATCTCCGTACGACCCGGGCTTTAACTCCTGTCGATCGTCAGTCGTCTGTCTTCCGTCGTCGTCTTGCTCCCTTCTGGCATTTCCTAGCCTTGAAGGTGTATAGTAAGCAGCCTCCTTTTGTCGCCTTCGTTTTGCCTTGGGTTGGAATCGTCTCAGCCGACCGTCCTTCCGATTTCTTTTTATTTTGCGCGTTGTATCATTCGGTGGAATGTCTTTTCGGCCCTTTTTTTCTCGTCCGTCAGGTTTATAGCCAGAGCGCTGCTACTGGTCAATCTGTATTACTGACTTACATTAATGCTTGCGGCAGGCACAATAAGCACATGAATCGGTAAAGGTAATTAAAGGGTGGTACAGACGGGTGTTTAAGGGTTGTTGCTAATGAACTGCAAATATGTCGTTTATTGGGCACTTGTCAGTTTTTGGAAAACGATTTGAATCAAATTCTTAAAGTGGATAGAAAATTTAAACTTTTCACAAGTTACTCGTGTTTCAACTTGTGGGAAATAAAAACTGTTCCGTAGTACGTTGTATGCGAACGAACTCGACTGTAAATACATTTATTATTAAATGGTGATAATGTAAACAATCTTTTATGAACTTACAAATAAGTTTCGCCGTTTACCCTAAGCTCTAGCTCTGGCAACCCTAAACCGTCGGATATCACCGGCTATTTGAAGCTAATGGACGAAAATCATATTTATCATCGGGTACAAAACAAGTATTCTTGCGTACTTACGCTTTTTCTTTCCTACCGCTCTAATTGAGCTCAACCCGGTACACCTAACCGGAACAACCGAACGGTCACTCAAACTATCAAAGGAAATACAATATTTTAGTGGCAAATTGCGCAGTAAGGAATTTCTATCACCTAACCTCTTCTGACTCACAAACCCGCGAGCACTCAAATCACGCGCAACTAGCCAAATAGATTTCACCTACTATAACAAAATACATTAAAAGATTATCGGATCAACTAATAATGAATACATACTGTTTTCTCTAAAACTATTCACTAAAAACTAACTAACTGCCAGGTCAGGAAAAAACGTGTCGCAGTTTCGATCAATTTTCTAACAATGACAATTCTTTTTCGGCGCCAACGCGTTGACGTTTGTCCGATCCCGTACCAAGGTTGCCAGTTCTACTAACACCCCAACCCGTAACGTCGTAGTCAATCGACTTTACTCTCCTCCTGCACGTCCAACAGAGCAACCTTTACCGCTGGTCTTTGAAGAGTAGATCCGTCGCAAGTCTCCACCGACCTTGTGAACTTGTCCGTCTCGTCCTGGATAAGTCCTCACCACTTTACCTCGGAGCCATCCGTTGCGCACGGACTCGTCTACGATGACCACTAGATCGCCGACCTTCAGCGGCCGCGTTTCCGCGAACCATTTCATCCTGCAGGCTATAGTAGGTAGATAAGCTTGCACCCAGCGCTTCCAAAACTGGTTTGTTAAGTGTTGAATAATCTTCCAGTTTGGTCGAAGAGGTGTAGCATCGTCGATTGGTACCCTTGGTGGTTTGCTGTCCTCGCCGGAACTTAGCCAAAGGAAATGATTTGGAGTCAGCACTTCTTCCTTGGGATCCTCCAGCGGCACGAACGTCAGCGGATGGGAGTTGACTATCAATTCTGCTTTCGAGAGCAATGTTCGCAGTCCTTCATCGTCTAGCCTTTGATGGTGCGAGAGAGTCTTGAATGCCTTCTCCGAACTGGCTCTCATCCGGGGAATGTAGTAACGTAGCTTGATCTCGTTCAGTACCGTCTGGGAATTGGCATGACCGTACCTTTGGTAAAATCGCAGCATCAAAGAAGTGATTACATCATGATTTTTTGGTACTATCTCAGGATTTCGAACTTCGAACGAATAATGAGCCGCTAGGTGATCGATTCTGCTCGCCTTCCGGAGAACACCGGACTCATCGATCATCGATGATAGCTTCGCTAGGACACTTCCCTTGCCGATACGCTTCCACCGCTTCGGTGAAGGCTCAGAACTGCTTCTAAACGCTTGAATTTCTCCTGCAAACACCTGTCGCTGTACAGCCCGCCAAATGGCTGTTTCCGCCGACACACAATCATCACGATTCAGACCACCACAGGACTCACTAGATTCCACAGGATCCCGTTTGAAGCGCTTAAAGCGGTGCACAAAATGATGCAGGTTAGCAATTCTGTTGGGTAGACCACCACACCGCGAGCAATTTTCCATGTTGACTACAAAATTATCTCCAGTAGTCACCCCAACCCGTTTCAGAACGTGTTTGGAGTGCGACTGCCAACGAGGTATCTCAAAACCAGCTGATCGGTTGACCAGACTCAGTTCCAAAGCCAGTTTCGTTGCCTCTTCAATGGCACAGCTCGCAAAGAAAACGTCAACATTTGTGTTGTCAACAATTGTTTCAGCAGCTTCCGGATAACGATCTTTATGTTCCTGGGCGTTTCCATTCTTAGCAAACTGTGCTGAACACGAGGAGCACATTGCCCCGAACGTTGCGACGTCCATGTACACGTCGAGCGCAGCTTCTGAATTCTCCTGATACAAATATCGTTGTGCGTTTCTATCTGCCGGACGAATAATCAACTGGAACATCTCCCTTATGTCCCCAGCGATGGCATACTGTTTCTGTCGGAATTGGCAGAGGACAGATAGAAGGGGCTTCACCAAATCCGGACCTTTCAAAAGCTGGGAGCTCAGAAAGATTCCTCCATACGTAGCCGCAGCATCCCAGAATACACGCACCTTTGTTAACTTGCTCGGATGTCGCACTGCGCTGATTGGCAGGTGCCAAATCTTTCCGTCGTCACTGTTGCGGAGCTCGTCTGACGTTGCTTTGTGAACGTACCTCTTGTGTAGACAATCGTTCATTTGTTTGTCAATATTAGTTTTCAGTTCGGGATCTTTCAGCAAGCGCTTTTCAAAACAACCGCGTCGACGTACTGCCTTGGTAAATTTGTTCGGAAAAACCGGCTCATCGCTTTTCCAAAGCAATCCAGTTTGGAACTTTCCGGATGGTATATGAACTGTCGTCTTTTCGAGCAATCTTCTGGCCCGTCGATCTTCGTCGGATTCGGGTGGATTCAATCCGGATATCGCCAGGTTTTCGAATTCAAGATACTGCTGGACCGGTTCATGGAGCTCGCGGTTATTGGATCTCTCGCAGACATGAACGAAAGCACTACCTATCGTCTCAGGTGCTCGTCTTCCACCGAATATTGCCCATCCGAGGCGAAATTTAGCAGCAATAGGTTCTCCTCCGGATCTTTCTCTCTTCTTCAAAGCTAAGTTGAGCTGGGCATTGTCGACACCGATAAGAATTCGTGGCACGGCCGTCCTATAGCTGCTGATGGGAAGTCCACTCAGATGGGGGAATTGCTTCGAGAGACTCTCATAATCCAGGCTCTGCTTCGGTAATTCCAAGCTCTCAACGGTTCTTACGTTCGCCAGCTGATGGATGCGATTGTTCGAAGCACCTGAGATACCTATCTCGACCTTACGAGAGTTACTCTCACTTCTCGTGACGTTACTAGTCCACTGCAAGCAAAGCGGAATTCTTTCGCCCACCAAGCCCAGTTCGTCGATAAGTTCGTCTTCGACCAGCGTCAGGTCGGATCCGTCGTCCAGAAAAGCAAATGTGGACACCGACTTCCCGTTCGCGTGAAGAGTCACCGGAAGTATTTTGAAGAATGTGGTGCCTTGCTGGTGTTGATGATGGGCAGTTACCGATACAGAAGATTCCGATCCTTGACTCTTGAGAGTCGAACAACTTCCTGGATGTAGCAGTTTATGGTGGGGCTCAGGGCATCCATTGATCCCGCAAGGCTGCTTGTTTCGGCAAGGCCACCTTCCATGCGGCGCCAGACAACGCTTACACATATCCGTTTCACTGATGAACCTCAGCTTCTTTTCGAGCGGCAACGTTTCGAACTGCTTACAAGTTCGGACTCTGTGCGTTGTACTTTTGCACATCAGGCACGGCTTTAGCACCGGAGTAATTTTCGAAGCCGGTGGTCCAGGCGCTGAGGACACGGAGGCGGAATGTGCGTTCAAATAAACTGGCTTCTCCTTTCTCACAACACCTTTTGTGGCTTTTTCATTCAGACCAACATCCGACGTCAATTTCACCTTGCATGCCGCTGTTCGATAAGCCGACACAAACGCACAGAAATCGCCAAGCGATGGTTCCGGAAGAGCTGCTAACTTCATACCCCATTGTAGCTGCAAGTCGGGTGGAAGCTTAGCAACAAGCTCTGCCAGCAATAGTGGATTGTCCAAATGGGTGTTCAGTTTCGCTGACTGCATGTACGTCACCATGTTGCGTACCTCTCTGCCGAACGTCACAAGCGTCTCCAATTTCGTCACAGACGGCTGAGCGGTTTTCCGGATCTTGGATAGCAGACAGTATACAATTTGGTCTGGCCTTCCACACTCGGCTCGTAGGATGTCGATAATTTCCGGGATTGCATCCGGCAGCGTTAGAATATTCTGAACCTTTTCGCGAGCGCTACCAACAAGACTTTTCTGTAGCCTAGCAAGGTTCTCGTCGGGTTGTATGCCACACATGGCCGTTGTCGATTCAAATGCACTCAAGAACATGGGCCACTCGAGTGGGTCCCCGGAAAACTTGGGGAGGTCTCTAGAGACAACTTGACGCGCCGCCAGTTGCTGTGGCGTAATCATGCGACCTGTAGCATGAGGAAATCCTTTACCCAAATCTGCTGACACTGTTGGTGGAACTGTAGGCGGGTGCTGCTCGGATGCTTGCCAAGCACACGGCTGTACATTCAAACCAAAGTTCGGATGCCTGACTGGGTTGTTGATAAAGACTCCTCCCTGAGGGTGCGCAAACTGATAATCAGCACCAGATGACGGCATGTCAGGAATATTCGGAAAATACATCGCCCCGTAGGGGTTATTCATCACTGGAAATCCAGGGAACTGCGACGAGCTCGGCGGTGCCAATGTTAGCGGATTCACTGGTACAGGTGGAACTGGATTCTGAGCCACTGGCTGAAAACGTGGATTCGAATCAAGATAATTGCTCCTTGGGCCCGGTGCTATAGCTGGGGGAGGATTTCTTACTGGAATCTCTGCTTGTTTTGGCGCAGTGCTTGGTTGAATCTGTTGACCTGATTGAATAACTGCTTGCATTCTTTGCCGCTCCTCTCGCTGTTGGATGGCGGGATGTGGGTTCGCACTTGGAGCCACTGTCTCGGGTTTCTGCTGGACTGGGGTAGAAGTATGCACGAATCCGCATTGTTGTTCCACCCAACCGGCGATACTTCGATGACTTTTTCCTCCTACGCTACGATCACATCCTTCATTGAGCTCTTCCAGAGCTATTTCTGCTTCTAGCTGCTGCTTTCTAGCGAGAAACTCGCGATCCCGTTCCGCTTTTTGATCCTCCAAATCCTTTTGCTCTTTCAGGTGCCTTAAACGAAGATGAGCAATAGCATTGACTGAGACGACTGATCCGGCATTCGAATTAGACGAGGATTGAAGTCTTCCGAAATTTGGATCGTCCTGTCTCCCTCTTATTGGACCGGTGGTATTATCATGACGTTCAGCGGCGCGAGCTGAAGCAAACGTTGTGTGTGCTTCGGGCGAGTTTATGTTGCCGGTTTGAGTCGAATTAACTGCGTTGTGACTAGCTACGCATCTGCAGCAGAGCCAGCTTCGATCGGCTATGGTAGCCGTAACACCGGCGCATCCATAATGTTGCCATTGCGAACACTCGTCACAAGCGACCATGCTCTGCGCTGAATCCGGGCGGCGACATGTCACGCAGTTGAACAGCTCTCCGGTAGGGCCTTCCATCATCGGTTCCAGGTTTAGGTTGCTCGTTGCAGCTTTATTTTCGAGATTTGTGGGAAATAAAAACTGTTCCGTAGTACGTTGTATGCGAACGAACTCGACTGTAAATACATTTATTATTAAATGGTGATAATGTAAACAATCTTTTATGAACTTACAAATAAGTTTCGCCGTTTACCCTAAGCTCTAGCTCTGGCAACCCTAAACCGTCGGATATCACCGGCTATTTGAAGCTAATGGACGAAAATCATATTTATCATCGGGTACAAAACAAGTATTCTTGCGTACTTACGCTTTTTCTTTCCTACCGCTCTAATTGAGCTCAACCCGGTACACCTAACCGGAACAACCGAACGGTCACTCAAACTATCAAAGGAAATACAATATTTTAGTGGCAAATTGCGCAGTAAGGAATTTCTATCACCTAACCTCTTCTGACTCACAAACCCGCGAGCACTCAAATCACGCGCAACTAGCCAAATAGATTTCACCTACTATAACAAAATACATTAAAAGATTATCGGATCAACTAATAATGAATACATACTGTTTTCTCTAAAACTATTCACTAAAAACTAACTAACTGCCAGGTCAGGAAAAAACGTGTCGCAGTTTCGATCAATTTTCTAACAATGACAATTCTTTTTCGGCGCCAACGCGTTGACGTTTGTCCGATCCCGTACCAAGGTTGCCAGTTCTACTAACACAACTCAAAAAACAACAAAGATGATATCACTATCTTGGGTAACGTTAGGTTTGGATTAATTTGACGGATGATAAGGCTTGAGGAGTCCATCAAAAAGATAAGTGCGCAGTTTGCATTTGTTCCCTCGGATACAATACCTAGCTTTTTCATTTGATGTTGTTTCTAGATAAGTTGAAAACATTCCCAAGATGATCGCATGGGTAAAAACGCGTTTCGAGTGTTTCCACTTGCGTTTTTCGTTACTTTCCCAAGTAACCAAAAGTTCCATAGAATGGTCTCTTAGAAGCTTACTCAGCCCTGATTGAAGGCTTTATAGCGTTCTACTCAGCTGAAATTTTAAGTTCTTATTGATTCTTTCAAGTTCCATAAACAAAGCTGAGTAGAAGGCTATTCAGCTTCAAATGAAACTTTAAAAAAAAATCTTGCAAAAATAAAGCGTTCTAAAGTAGTTTTATACTTTTAATTATGATTATCTTTAATCTTTATTTATTATTTATATTTGTTTCTATTTTCAACAATTTTAAACTTACTTGAAAAATTTTCCTGCATGGAGATTTGAACCTGAACCTGTGGAATGAAAGCTGAGCACGTTACCTTTGGACCATGGCCGTTTTCTGATTCAATGGTATTTAAAACATCTATTTGAAATAATTTACGGGTTATCCTTTTAAAAGTAGGCCAGATGAAAAATAGTAAACAATCAGCTTCTAAAAGTAAAAACAAAAGTTGTGAAACGAGGGCTGCCGTACGAAATAAATTATCCTTGCCATCAATTTTGCACACCATGAATTGATAATCTCCGTGTGAGTCGTATCCGCAACATTTAAATTTGAACGTAAGTGCACGAACTGAATTCTTTTTTGTGACAATTGTATCTCATTGTATAATGTTTATTTGCAGTTCAAAAAAGGAATATACCTACAAAATATGTGGACCGTGAACAAGCCGCTGCCATTTCTGTTACAATACAATCCAATTTTGCAGAACTGCAAAGAAGAACTGCAGAAACAGAGTCTACAGGAGGAAATTGTAATTTGTTTTTAGTTTTTTTTTTTTTTAAATATTTTCCTAAATTAAAACACATTTTATGTACATTTTAGATTGGCTGATACCAGAAAACAAAATTTAAGAAAATTATCAAAATTGTTCGATTTTTACGGCAAATCGTCGCATTCAACATGGAAAAATAATGAGCTAAATCGACCCACATTTCCTAAGGATCCATCGACCCGTCGAAATAATCTGCCTTTGATGTTTGTTCGAATGTACTAGGTACTGGAATAACTATGTTTTTACTAATGCGGAAAACGTAAAAAACTATGAAATGTAGTCTGATAGTAAATATTTATATGTGATTTGAATTTATAACGTAATAATATACAATCTCTGATTAATATGCATATCTCAAATAATTTTAACTTTATTTATGTTTCTCCCTACACTTATTTTTGTCCAATTCACCATCGACGTAGGGATAAAGCAACTTTTTTTTGGGAAAACTTCATAATGAACATGATAGATCGAACTGTTGCCAATTAAGAAAGGTTCTTTGATGTTTCAAAACTAAAGGGTTTGCGTTTGACAACTCTGGTTCAAGGAAAGCTGGTGCTGAAATTTAACTTTTAATTAGTAAAATATTCTCCTGATATTATTTTCTTATGTACTTACTTATGTAATGTTCTTTCCTCATTCCATTTGTGGTAGTTTTGCATTTAGATTGGATTTGAGATAAAACTAAGCAATCGATGTGAACGGGAGTAGTTAGTTGTCTACCAACAAAACAAGTTGAAGAGTATAGATTATTCCATTCAACCTATCTGCTGATGGTTTTGTATTGTTAAGATATTGAGGTTACAACATTGGCGACGAGTCGAACCCACCCGAAGATAGAACGGATGTTTTTTTTTTCATCTTGGCTAATGAAAGAGTGAGTAAGAAGTAACTTTTTAAAACGCCATAAACGTGGTAAGTAAAATCTCGAAGTAGTTCGTAGGAGATGTTGCAAAAAGCCTCAAAGGAGAGCTAAAAGGTCTCAAAGGAGATTTAAAAAAATGCCTCAAAGGAGAGCTAATACATATATCTCAAAGGAGATTAAAAAATGCCTCAAAGGAGAGCTAAAAGGTCTCAAAAGAGATTTAAAAAAATGCCTCAAAGGAGAGCTAATATATCTCAAAGGAGATTTAAAAAATGCCTCGAAGGAGAGTTAATATACACATCTCAAAGGAGATATAAAAAAAACCTCAAATGAGAGCATGAAATATCTCAAAGGAGATTAAAAAATGCCTCAAAGGAGAGCAAAAAGTATCTCAAAGATGGTTTTAATTTTTTTTTTGTTTATTTGTGACACTTTACCAACGTTTTGGCATTCGTGTCAAAAAGATGGTTTTAATGAATTCCTCAAATGAAAGCCAAAATATTTCTAAGGAGATATGAGGAAAAAGCCTCAAAGGAGTGATTGAAAATGTCTCAAAGGAGATGTTTTACCATCTCAATGAAAATTTCAAAACTTGTTTGAAATTCTTTTTTTTTTTTGCATAGGAAAAGGTGGTAAACTAAAACTACTATTATTTGATGTCAATAATTCTCACATTTATGACAACCTATCTTTTCATGGCAACTCGTTTTTCCACTAAGATGTTTTGTTTTTTTTTTTCCCTTAGCAACCAACATGCTCAGCTAGCGACAAAACATTTTATTAGTTGTACTTGATGGATTTGGCGGTTTTCCCTAGGGGGGAATTGGTAATATGTAGTTGTAGAGAATTCAATGACCATGACGAAATTTGCATTGTAACGAAAATTTCTCTACCACGTTTTACGAAAGCGATCAAGAAAGGCCCGAAGTTGTGCCGACCGAGCTTTTCGCCCAGGAAAAGTATTTAAAGCTGACATCAAGAATATTTAGAAGTATCCCTCTCGCAAGTACTATAGAAGACCAGCAGGTGGTCCGGTTCTGGGTAGCTCAACCGACCGAATTCTCTGAAAGCTGTGGACCGTGCCTTAGTCCCGGATAATCTCAATGTTTTCTGGATCGGCAAATGCATTACGAACCGAAGTTCCGGAGCAACAACAAGCGAAATGTGATTGGTCTTTAAGCCCGGAATATGTTGCAAGTCCTTGGTCGCGCTAGCGGAACAGGAATCTCCCACGGAAAAGACGACCTTTGTTGGCTCCGTTCACAATTGAATTCCACCGGAAACCACGCAGTTCCAATCCGAACGAAAATTGAGCTACTGGGATGAAGAAAACGACTTCCGCAAACCAGCCGCAAGAACAGTCCGACGTCGGCCAATCTGGAAAAACTGCTTACGTAAGCGGCAATATTGCCCCCCTGATGGTGGTGAAGTTTGGTTTCGAGAAAGGTGATTTGAAAAAAAGGTTTTGTCGACTACACCGAATAGATTCTATAAGCTATGATTGTTCAAACATCTGCAACTACAAGGTTAAGATTCCGACAGTTTCCAGTGAGCTGCAGAGGATCCCAACATCAACATTCTGAAACCAAGACTTATCCAGACAAATAAGGGTTTTTTTTTAATTTTAAAGAAAAGGAGATGTGGTAGTTTTGCATTTAGATTGGATTTGAGATAAAACTAAGCAATCGATGTGAACGGGAGTAGTTAGTTGTCTACCAACAAAACAAGTTGAAGAGTATAGATTATTCCATTCAACCTAGCTGCTGATGGTTTTGTATTGTTAAGATATTGAGGTTACAACACCATTTTTTTCCAATAGCCGGCGATTGTAATAAATTTTCTAAGAGAATGTAAACAAACTATTTGAAAATTTTGACATAACTCAATTCGCATTGAAGTTCCATAGAAGTTCCGCATGGAACCAAAAAGTTCTTAAGAAGTTCAACATGGAACCAAAAAGTTCGTAAGGAGTTCCACTTGGAATCAAATAGTTCGCAAGAAGTTCGTAACGAAGCACGATAAGCCGAATTGATATCAGGACTTTTTAAGGTACTTAGAACGCATAAATATGTTATATGCTACTTGTTCAGACTTTTTATGTTCGTTCAGAAGTCCAAATAAAGCACTTAAAGAAAACGGATTTTATTTCTCTCGAGTACCTTTTACTCAGCGAAATGTGAACTTAAAACGTACAAGATTAAGTAGCTAAGTGACTTTTGGTTACTTGGGTTAATGTGACACTCGTCTAGAATGACACAATGAACCTATGTTCTATCAAATTAAACACAATTTTTTCGGTAACCCAAGGATACTGAGTTTGTAGAGATTGGTCCAGTAGATTCTAAGGTATAGAATGCCGAATAACGGTGATTCTACACGCAGAGAAAACTTGGATTTTGAAACAAAACAAAACTGACTTTGATTCAAAAAACTCATTTTTTGGAATCAAACTCCTGTTTTCTTTGAATCAATGAATTATAGTTTTGATCCAAGTGAATAATTTTTGAAAGAAAGAATAATTTTTTTGAATCGAATAATATTGGACTTTGATTTTAAAGAAATTCTTTGATTCAAAAGACATTTGTTCAATTGCATATTTCTTTTAAAACAAAGTAAATTTTCTTTTAACCAAAGAAAACTGCTTTCGAAGGAAAGGAATAATTTCTTTAAATAAAAACTTCAAACTTAGAGTAATTTTGGATTGAGCAAGAAGAATAAAACAGAAAAATAGAATAGAGTTGGCCGGTCGTGTTACACATTTAAACCAGTTAATCAGAGTTTGTTAAAGGATTATTCAGGATGAAGAATGGTAAGTGTATCCGTTAATAAAAAAGTGCATATTTAAGAATTTCTATAAGCGATTGCATTGTTACAGAATCACTGCGGATTCGGCCTCAAATTCAGCGGTTTGTTTATCTTCGGCCCAGTCGGATGGCGAGGAAAGCCAGCAACGGAACTTGCTTCTGGAAGTCATCCCACGAAGATATGCCTTTACGCCAGACTGGTAAAATTTGTCACCGAAATTTAGGATCGAATCTTTAATTATAGTGAACCAGTGTTTTTCTTAAGCGCGTGAATAAAAAAGAATTAAATATGTTATATTTTTCTATTTATTATTTGAAATTCCTAATAGGAACTTCGAAACAACAGAAAATATTTCTTCCAATTGGAATAAATGGGAAAGGGTTAAATGAATAAATGCTTTTAAATCTAAATCTTTGTTACTTGTAGCAAACGAAAACAACTTTGTATCAAATGAAACCGTTTTTTGTTTCAAAGGATTAGGATTTAGATTCAAAGATTTTTCAAAAGAAAAATTCTTTGAAACAAAGAAAAATGCATTTGAACCAAAGGAATTTTTATCTATCCCAAAAACAAAGGAAAAAATCCTTTGTTTTTGCGGCACTTTCCTTTGAAATAAAAAATCTTTTCGCTGCGTGTAGGCTTGGAAAATAGCAAACCGCTGATCCTGAGATTATATGATTTTGCTTCGTGTGACAACTAGCTTTGCAGACCGTTTATCAGGATCTTTGGTTGAGAAACTTCCGTTACTATTCTTTTCTGCAGAAACTTCCTGGATATATCTATTTTATTTTGATCCCAACTGTTTTCTTTTAAAACAGAGGCCTCATCAGTGTTGGATTCTATCGATTCTTCTCAAGAACTTCCGGACAACTTCCCTTTAGATCGAAACACTCGCGTCCGCTGCCTGCAAAATTAGCTAAAAGACTGCAATTTTCGTTTTTTATTTTCCTCTCTTCCTTTTTAACAATCCTCCAAAAACGATATTTACACGCTCTACCAAGAATACTCATTGACAATCAAAGTTTACTTAAAACGAGTCATGTGTTAATTTGATATATTTTATTTTGCGTTACATCTATATTCTACAATCAGCATATATTTTGTTACATCTACCACAAAAATTGATTGGCTGAGATTATACAATATTCGCTCATAAAACTTTCGGGTCCTTTTTTGCACGAAATTCTAGAGATGGGAAAATCCCTTATTAACAAGATTGTAAATTACTAACTTTTACCTAGTAATTCAAGCAAACTAAGGGGATACAGCCATAAACGTGTGTCATTTTAGTGGGTTTTCAATTTACTTCTTCTTGTTAGTCTTATTGTTCTGTTCAATTTCAATTTTAATTCGTCAATTATTAATCGCTCATCTCTACGGCTTCAGTCAAACCAAATGATTTTTTTTGATTTTTTAGTCGTTCTTTTTCAACTTCAACTGTAAGCTGGACGTTTCAAGTTGGCACTTACCTTTTTCGCTCGGATAGCTGCAGTTCAGCTGCTGCTCATCGTCGCGGGAAACTTGCGTGATTATGGATGTTGCATCCATTTAAACATTGACTGTATGGACGGTTTTCTCCAGAAAAATTCTCGGTAGCTGGACACTTTTACCCTGCACTAGTTTTCGAGCTTAACAATAGCAGAAACTGTGCTATTCCGCAGTACTCGCTCAAGGGATTGGGAACTCCTTGTTTCACTGACAATGCATCAATTCAAATCCCCCGAAACTACTTTCCAGTACATGAATATTGACACGTGAACTTTTTGTCGTTGTGTTTTGGTTTTTTTTTCTCGTTTTGATTGAGCGTTTCAACTTTCTTTTTTTTATTCGTTTCACCGATACACTTACATTCAGATTTCAAATTTGGGCAACGCAAATATGAAAAAACACTTTTTGCTTACACTCGAAGAAAGCACTTGATAGCTCAATTCGTATTAATCAACACAGGGTACACGCCAAACTGTAAAATGAGCCAAATGAAAGGTAAAATTGGATGTTGTGAAGAAGAAAAGAAAAAACGGAATTCGATGACGAATATAGCCTATTGGAACCAAAACGCCATCCACTGCAAGTAAAATCCACTTTTTGCTGCCGCTTTCATCGGATGTGCACTTCTCCAGTGTATATTTTCTCTTATTTTTGCTTATTCGCTTTTAGCATGTACTTCTGAAACACCCATACACCTACACTGTTTTCGAGGCCCTCACAAACACCATCGAATATCGTCGTCGACAAATTTCAATTTTCCGAATAAAAATCACATTTGTCTGGTGCGATTTAAAACTTTCTTCGCTGATCTTGGATCGCAAAATTTTTGCTCATCTACACATAACTTCCCGGTCGTATCTAAGAACAATCTAGGAAATCACCGAAAAAACAGGACGTATTCGTACGAAAATGACACAAAATATTTTGAGCAACAGAAAAAAGAACGTCTCACTCCGTCGAGAGCTGGTCTCTGTCAATCAGTCGGCCGTATCACATTCACGACGGACGACTCTCGCTCGATGACACACCAGCTTCGATTCGCTTCGTATTTCCCTTTTCCATTAAAAACCAGAAACGAACGAACCGACCTCGAGTTCTTGATATTCGGGCCCGCCCGTTCATCCCTCGTTTTACGTTCAGTGTTAATTCAAACCATTCAAAACACACACACACAGACACCATTTTTAAGGTTGTGTGCGTTGTCTGTCTTCAACGTCTTCAATCGGCCCGTATTGCCTGTAGGGTGGGTGGGTTAGTGCTTGAAAAAAGTGAGTAGAAACAAATCAGTGGAACGAAATTACACTACACCCAACAAATCTTGCTGCAATGCCATATTTTAGGCTTTTAGGAAGTCCGGCCGGATTTAAAATGGCATGTGTATGTATTTCGTTTTGTTGGAATAAACGGTAAAAGTTTTGGCATAATAGTGAACATGCACCATCCTTCAAATTTTAGAGAACCGCAATTCAGTTGCTGATAAGAATTAAAATTTTGTAATTTGTAATTTATTAACTTTAACGCAGCCTGTCAGTTACAATTAACTATTAGTTCAGGTTAAGGAAATTATTGTGTGTTTGAGGAAACAGGTGCGCTGAGTTAATTTTTTTATTGAAAATTGTGTATAAAATATACACTGTATCTCGAGGCCTTAAGAAACGAATTTTTTTCGGAAATATTTTCCAAACCATATTGACGATTTTCAATGTTGCTCCGAGTCTTGGTTCAAAGCGATTAAAAAATCACTGATAGCCAGAGTAAATAAAACGAACTGGAATTTCAGCAATGGACATAATTATGGCATGCACCTTAATCTGCACTCACACCACCACCCTTTTTATTTACGCAACCTCAGAATGAAAGTGTTTCGCCACAATACATTACAACCTCTACACAGCCACACATGCACATTCACTTTTGAAGGAACGGAATGTGTTTCTCTTTCCTAGTCGGGCGGTTCATAATCTGGTATTGAATTTTTTTTTATTTATCCGGCGGCTCACGAACGACACACCTTTTCCCGACAGCAACGGAAAAGAAAAATACAAATCACAACCACATCCAAAACAATCTTATAGGGCAACACAACTAGCGCGTACTCAAAGTCAATAATCCAATCGGAACATCCGGTTTTTTACGGTTCTGCTACCGGTATTTGGAAATCCGCGGAACTCGAGATATTCTATCGATGAAATAAGCATTGGAAAATGAAAAAGGATACCCAGCCGATGGTGCTATATTGAATGAAAACAACACTTTTCCAATAACTTTGCTGCTAATGGGAATGCATACACAAGTAGCGGAACGCGAACTAACGGGAACTCAAACACTTCAGCCTAGTACGGAATCCAACTCGAAACTGAATTCATTGAAAATAATTCCATTTGCTAAACGTTCGCGCGAGAGAAAAATGAAAGATTTTTCGAGAGAGAGTTGATCGCATGGAATCAAGTTGCTCTTCGTCGATTCAGGTACCCTATAAGAAAAATATTTACCGTTGTGCGCATGTGGTGGATGTTATACTTTTTGAACGCCAAATTCGTGAAAATTTCTAATTCAGTATGATAACGTTCGCCGGATTTTTAATAATGTTATGCAACAAGTTGCAAAAGTGTATTTTTGAACACGAGTCATTTGTTTTTTTTTGATTTTATCAACATTATTGGAGATAAGGGCATATTAAGCTCTTTTCTTTTCCACGAAAGTACGAATTTTCTCAAATAAATTTTCTGGAGGAACAGTTTAAATGATAAAAAAAACACCTCGAACAGGAATCGAACTCGAGTCCACTGATTACCTTTTCGACACCTAATCAATAGTCAAATTCAATTCGCGCTAGATTCTACGGCAGAAAAAGCCTATCGTGCCCCGATTAAAGGTGCTTATACTGCCCAAATGGGGGTTCTCATTATGTCCCTACAGTGATTATGATTTTCAGCTTTTGGCAAACAAATTTAAAATGAATTTAGCCTATTAGGAAATGTACGAACAAGTACGCGTTTTAAAATTGAATACAGTAAAAAAAAATCAAAAAATTAATGATGATGAAAATTAAGCAACAATGTGTACATCATGTTGCAGTGCGTATCTTATAGATCAAGATGATTTAACGATCATAAGAGCTTATTTTCCGATGCTCAAAAATTATTATATATACTCGGCACAACCAAACTTTATCAGCTAAATGCCTTAATAAAACTATTTGTAAAAAAAATAAATGACATTATCGTCACTTGAAAACCTAATTGTTTTTTTTTAATATTTCTGTGAAGAAATTTTATTGAAAATAGGATTTAGTGCAATGTTTTGCAGTCGCAGTTGTCCGTAAGGAGATTTTTTTGTTGATTAATAATAAGAACTACGAAACTGTTCCTCATGAAAATTTATAGAAAAAAATTCATATACTTTCGTGGAAAAGAGGAGTGCTTACTAAGCCCCGGGTGCTCGTTGTGCCCTTATCTCCCCTACGCTTAATCGACGAAGGATCATTGAACAGGCTCAACGCGTAGATCGACGAAACTGTCAAATTTTGTTTTGGTCTTCGCGTGAAACAGCAAATTTGCTGCGTCCTCTGATCGGCATTATTCCAAGATCCTTTAGTTGCGGAAACAATTTGTGATTCATCCGTGTATTTCCTCGTAATTCCTGCCTTATTCATCCAGTAAAATGACTACCGATATTGCCCGCGCCCCGGAAGCCAATGGGTTCAGCTTCGAGAATTGCCGCAGGTAAGTGAATTCGAATCGGTTTTGTGTCGAGTCAGCCTAACCTCTTTTCGGGATTGCAGAAATGCTCAGCTGGTTAAAGATGGCTTTGTTCCGCCGAAAATGATCAAAACCGGAACCACCATTGTCGGGATAATCTACAAGGATGGCGTTATTCTGGGTGCCGATACACGTGCAACTGAAGGTCCGATTGTGGCCGATAAAAATTGTGAAAAGATTCACTTTTTGGCTAAAAACATGTACTGCTGTGGTGCAGGAACGGCCGCCGATACGGAAATGACAACTCAAATGATATCGTCCAATTTGGAGTTGCATCGATTGAATACCGGTCGGACTGTTCCGGTTGTGGCGGCCAATACCATGTTGAAGCAGTTCCTGTTTCGCTATCAGGGCTATATCAGCGCCGCCCTGGTTCTCGGTGGTGTGGACAACACCGGTTCCTACATTTATTGTATTTATCCGCACGGATCGACCGACAAGTTGCCGTACGCGACAATGGGCTCTGGAAGCTTGGCCGCGATGTCTGTCTTTGAATCCCGCTGGAAGCCGGATATGGACGAAGAGGAGGGTAAAAAGCTGGTTCGCGATGCCATTGGTGCCGGTGTCTTCAACGATCTGGGCTCAGGTTCCAACATAGACTTATGCGTGATCCGCAAGGATGGAGCTCAGTATCTGCGGACCTATGAGGAAGCCAACAAAAAAGGAACCCGTACTTTGAACTACGATTACAAACAGGGCACAACCGGGGTGCTGCAAAGTAAGGTATATAAAATCGATGTTACGGATGAATGCGTCCGGACCTTGATTCCGGGAACATCTACTGTGGAGAGCATGGATACGGCTTGAATGTAGAGGTGGAATTTTGCGGTAAATGGTTATTTTTTTAAGATCAGCTGCGCGCTATTGAATAAAATGTAATGAAAATATTTAAAAAAAAAAAAGATGACCTATAGTTTTTATTTTAATTCAGAATCGGACCGAAGTGCTAAATCAGCAACCAAAATGTAAACATAAACAAGTCTCATAAACCGAAAGCCCAGTTCAAGTTGCGAGTATGAGCGAGGCCTAAAACTTAACGGGTTGAGCCCAACTCTCGGTGATAAATATGCACTCACTTTTTGCCACTGCAACGAGTTGTTATTTTCTTATATCGGTATAGAATTTTGAATATGGCGAATGCGCCAACATCGCTCCATAAGGCCCCAACCAGCAAAAAGATTAATTTGTTTCCTTTATTTCTCATAAACCAAATATCTTTCAGATAACATTGAAAAATCAAAATGTTGGTCTTCGAACGTACTTTTTCACTCAGCTGATAACTCAGTTTGTTTACATTTGGCGCATTCGCATTATTCAAAATTTTCTACCGATATGTTTAGTTTTGCAGCACTGAAACATATAAAGGTCAAGAGAGCTAGAAACTAAAGCTTCTTTCCATCATTACTGGTTTTCCACAGAAAACTATATAATCATCGAAACGGATTGTTCGGATGGTAGATTTCCTGTAGACATTGGACCTAAACTAGTTTTTATTCCCAATCACTCTGAAAATCTCTCAGTCCGCCTCATTGTTACTTTCACTTACCGGAAGTGTACCACGTTTCTTCTCCAGCTCATATCTTAGCCGTAGCATGTTGACAATGTTGAATTTGACCTCCTCGGCACCACCGGAAGACTGCTGAGCACCGTCATTTGTGAAATGAACCTTATAGTGATTTCTCAGCTCCGTCAGTAATCGGAAAGCTTCGTCGCACCGGTCACATGGGTACGGATTGCCGTTGAAATGAATCCGACTGTGTTTCACCAAATCGTTACTCTGGGAAAACTTGCGCTCGCAGAAGAAACACTTGAACGGTTTATCACCCGTGTGAGAACGCACGTGCCGTTTGAGGTGATCCGGGGTGTAGAACCTAAACACAAAGAAAAGCGTTGGTACCAAAATTTCAAATATTCAAAACTTTGTCTTAGAAATAACGAAACGTTCGCAATTTGCTTACCGTTTATCACAGGATTGACATTGATGGGGTCTTTCACCTGAAAATAAAAGTGATTTTCATTGAAAAAATCTTCAATACTATTCACCCTGACATTCTTACCGGTATGAGTTCGCGTATGTAACTTCAAACCGTACCCAGTAGAAAAGGCTTTGCCACATATTTCACACTCGTAGCGACGCTCCTTGGTGTGAGTCAGCATATGCATCTTCAGTGCTCCTTGAGTGAAGGATTTGAATGGACATTGTGGACAAGAACGTGGTTTCACCCCAGTATGTCGAATCGAATGAGTTTTCAGTGAGTTTTCTAGCTCAAAGGCTGCTCCACAAATGGAGCAAAGGAATTTTTTTTCTATTTCGGCTTGGGGTTTCTTTCGCGAATGGACCTGTCGCATATGAAACCTTAACGAATCAATATTGGAATAAGTTTTGGGGCAGAGATGGCATTCGTAGATGGCTCCATCCTTGTGAAGACCAATGTGTCGGTCAAGTTTCTCTTGGGTGCTGAAAACTAATTCACATGCATTGCATCGCAAGATGATCGCTTTATGAACCTCCTTCATATGAGTTTGAAAAGTTTGAGGATATTTCGACTGGAATGTACACAGATCGCATTCTATCCATGGCCATTCAGAATTACTGGCTGCGAGTCGAGCCCCTTCATCGGTGTTGACATATCCACTTAGTTTGGATCGTTTGGGTAATTTAACTGGTTTCGCAGGTGTTGAATGGGCTCGTTGTAGATGTCCTCGTAAAGCGTTCCACGAGCTCCATGTTTTCGAACAGAGATGACATTCGTAGTAACGTTTCGATGGGTGTAGCGTTTTGTGATGATCAAGTTTGTCTTGTGCTAGGAACACCATTGGACATTTATCGCACTTTATCAACTTCTTGGGGTGCTGACGCATAATGTGGATTTGCATTCGTTTGAGGAATTTGGTTTTATACGAACAGATATCACACCGGAAACAAGGCCAGGTTGTTTCGTATTTTTTTCTATGTTTGATAGTTGATGAATTCTCATCTTGATCTGAATCGCTACTAAAGTTACCTTCCGAGTTTTCAGTTTCCTACAAATGAGAAAAGGCGATGAAAATACTTTAGGTAAAAAAGGCTCTGATCATTTATAAATGCAAAAAGAAGCAGTTTAGCACATTTGCAAATAATCCTTCTTTAAAATTGTAGCAATTATTGTCGATGAACAAGGATGAAGAAACGTTTCATCCTTGATCCTAGTATACTTAAATTGACAGATGAAAATAATTACCTCCGCTTGGTAGTGCAATTTCAGGTGAGCTTTGTGTTTGTCCTCCATAACGAATACCATGTCGCATTGCTCACAATCAATGAGTTGCGCCTCGTGGCTTTGTTTCAAGTGACCCAGCAATGTCTTCGGAAATTTCGATTCAAACGGACAAATGTCACACTTTAGACATGAGCTCCTTTTCCGGGTTACCTTCTTTTGGGTTTTTTTCTGCACCGACCCTTCAATTGCTGAACCATTGTCCTCGGAAGTACCATCATTGTCCAAATTATTCAATTCAGAACTCTCATTTTTTAAATCAGGCTCCTTGTTTTCATCAGAATGAAAACGTCTCAAATGAATAAGAACAGATCTTGGATTGCGATAGCTGGTGGGACAAAGATGGCACTGATATGGTCGACCGGTTTCATGAAGTGCCCGATGAATATCCAATTTATCCTGTTCGACAAAAACCGAGTCGCACATATCGCACGATAGCAGCCGTTTTCGATGTGCAAAACGAAAATGTTCGTTCATCGTCTTGGGATATTTACAGTCAAACGGACAAATATCGCATTTTTGCGAAGGCCAATTGGCACCATACACCGATTCGCGAGCAGGTGGTTTGATTTTAGGTGACAGTTGTTGAACATTTTCATCATCTGAAAAGCTTTCATCGGTTAACACTTTTGCGCCTTGTTCCAATTTAACGCAAACGCCTATTCCCGAAGGGTGCTGAAAAATATTGATCAATTATTAGCTATGTACAATATTGTTATGGAATTGATGACTTTGTGTTCGTACATTTAAAGACCGTCAACTAAATGTACAATTACCTACCGTTTTATTACATGCTTTACAGGTCTTTTCCTTGTATGATTCTCTGTTGGAGTTCTCGGTTGAATGTGCCCTTTCGAGGTGACGCCGTAAAGCGCTCCAATCGAGCCACGTTTTATCGCACAGGAAGCACTCGAAAAATCGACCACTCGGGTGAAGTCCCAGATGCCGACTGAGCTTTTCGGGATCTAAAAATACCCTCTCGCAAAGCTCGCACCACAGCAAACGGTCTGAATGGTCATTCTTAAAATGATTTTGAACTGTTTGGGGATACTTGGAATCGAACGAACAGATGTCGCATTTCAAACTTGGCCAATGGACGTTGTATGCAGCTGCCCGAAGCGACTCGTAGTCAACGAGCTTTTTAGCCACTTTTTGACCAGGTTGACGGTGCTTTGTTCGGAAGTGATGCATTAGATAGCCCCAGGAGCCAAATGCGTTTTCACAGAAATCACACTCATAGACGCGATCACCTAGTTCATGGAGTATTTCGTGCTTGTACAGTTTTTCCTGAATTAGATATACTTTTTCACACAGCTTACATTTTAGCATCGTCTCGCTGTGGACTTCGGTAATGTGGCGGTTAAGTGATTTGGGGTATTTCGTTTCGAATCTGCACCCATCGCATATTAAGTTTGGCCAGCTTGCGTTCGCCAAATATGCTCGAGTAGATTCATCATACCTTACACGTATTCGTGATTTCGTAATCCGTTTAGATGAAACAGATTCGCTTGATTCTTCTAAGTCAAAAATATTCGGTTTTTCGTCTTCAAAATCGCTTGGATCTTCAGCTTCATCATCGTTGGTATTTTCATGTTCAGATTCGTTTGATGTTTCTAGTCTGCTACAATTTAAAAAAATGTCATCTTCGTGAGTGTCTTTTCCAGTTTCGTCCGAATATATCTCAAGCAGCTCAAAGAGACCTTTGCGATCCTCGGGTTCTTCTAATTTCAGTAAAACCTTAACCGGTTTAGTTGCTTCCACTTTTAAAGCTAGTTGCCTCAATTTCCGATCCGTGTCGATGCATAACTCGTAAAGGTCGAAGGCCGAAACTATTCGCTGACGACACTCTGGACAAACCGACTCCGGTAAACCAGACCGGTTGATTTCTTTTTCTTCAGAAAATATCTGAGGGCATAATGTGAACAACATGTCCTTGTAACTACTGTGGGCATTCAAAGGATCCGGATATGAATGAATACTTTCGAGCCGCACTTCCGAATGTTTTTTTCCTGAGTCCTCATTGTTGGCCGATTTTGCACAAACGCGACACATTCGAAGCATGTACGTATTCATGTTACAGTTTTTTTTTAAACTTTTTTGAACAACTATCAATTTTTACTGTTTATTTTGTAAATTTGCATATCAAGCGTAAGTCTTCAAAAGGAAGAAACTTGCAAATGTCAGAAATTAACTGGAAAAATTTAGTATGTACTTTTGATAAGCAACGAATAATACAAACCTAGGTAATTAATATTCTCATTTAAATGAGTGCATTTTTTTTATTGATTTTCCTGAAAAAAAAAAACATTTTAATTAGATGTTTCCAAATTTCAAACAAAATTTTTCGTTTCGAGCAAACTGTTTCGTGAAATGTTGCTCGGGAAATATGCTAAAAGACCTTTTGAAATTTTTCGGCCAGATCATACACTGATAAATCATTTCACACATTTTGCAAATTATTCCACACATTATCGGCAAAAATATGGAGCTGTCAACCCGCATGAATCAGTATTATACACACTTAATCTTTTCTCCTGTGGTCGGGACGATTTCGTCCTGTATTTTCAACAGCTGAAATTACAGGACGATTTCAGGACAGCAAAACAGTACAGGAAAACAACTGTCAAAATGTCCTGTGCGTTCGAAACGCTTTCCTCCCGAGATTTGTAGGGAATTCTGAATTGGTTTCCTGTACATTCGGAACCGTTTTTTTTTAAATGCCAACCATGCAAAAAAAAATAAAAGAAAAAGCAACACAGATTATGAATGAATAAATAGAGTATTTATTTCCAAACATTTTATTTTATCACAAGATCTATTTTAAAAATTAGCGCACGTAGTTAACAATAGCTGGAAGAACACACGGAACACTAATAAACAAAAACACGGATTATGGAACCTGTTATGGGGAGCCTTCTCAGGAGTTTGGCAGCGGAGGCATAACTGCCCCTGTTGCGGAGAACTCGCTCTTTGACAACGCCTTCAAATCCTTGGAAATCAGCAGCTAGACACTGTTGTCATTGCTCTTGAACTGGTAATTTTATCGTACTGATATAACTTACTTTGAACAGCGATTAAATCTTTCGTGCAAGAAGCTGTAAAAACGAACTTAACACGACACACATAGACAAGATGCGAAAAAACTTTTGTTTTTTTTTTCATTCACGACGGCGAAACGTGATTCAGGAAGAAACGGTCCCGACATTCAATCAAATACCTGAAATCTCGTTCGAAGTTTCTTTCGAATTTCAGGAGAAATTGAGTGCTACGGGAGTCGGTTTGCTATCTCCCAGTGCCACAGGAAAATCTTTAGTTTTTGACATTTCAAGTGTCATTTTGAACTGTTTTCCTGTGATTCAGAGGATCATAGTCCCGAGCGGAATAATTGCAATCTTAGTGTGTACAGTGACTATTCCCATTATCTTCTTCCCAAGACACCCAGAAGATTACTCTTATAGTTTTGGATTATTAATGTAAGATAAGGCTTATCATTTTTTCATGGAATGGAATCGTTTGGACGCACTGAACGATACAGGGAACGGGTTGTTAAGTAGAGTAACCATTCATTTTTTTTGCTTTTTTCTACTCGTTCCGAGCGAGTTGTATCATATGTGGAATCTTCACTTAATGATTTTCTCATAAAAAAATAACGATACAACATATCGTGTTCTTTTGATACAATTATTAAAATTAAAATTATTGAAATGAAAATTAGTTTTAAAATCGTTTTATTCACAACTCATACATATAAAATACAAAAAAGACTCGACCTTCGCATTGTTGGAACCGGTGCTGTTGATCTGTAGACATCCAGCTTTCAGCGACTGTAAAAAAATAATTTTCAATTAGTCATTATTTAAACTGAAAATTACCAATAAATAAATCAGGGTACTCACCCCCGCACAACCGGAACTGGCGCCGTCACCAACCGATCCATCACACCATCAGAACCGGTGGTATTGCGAAATTTTCACGACTGTTTCGGCGAGATGACTTTTATTTTCGGCACAATTTCAACCACGTGTGATAAATCAATAAAAATGTAGATTAATAATGGATATTTCATGATATTTAAAATTAAAAAAAAAAACAGACGTTTCGGTTACGGGTGTGGTTTTATTGATATTGATTTTTTGAACACAGTTCTTACCTAGATCCATTCTTTCCAACAAAATTTGTATTTTTAAATCATTTCTATCGAAAAATTTGCTTCAGCAATTAAGACAAAATATATTAAGTATACTTAAACGATGTAAAGTTTTATGATATGATTTTCAGGTCTTGCAAAATTAATTTTTATATTTTCAAATAGCAAATTAATATTTTGAATTTCGTTGATTATGATTCGATTGATTTGGTCTATGATACCTATAGATTTCAAATTTAAAACTCTAGAATTTGTGTTAATAAAACTAAATTAATTCTTACCTTTTTGTATCTGTTATCTGCTTCGCGTAATAAAATTCCTATAAGTAGTAAACATTTTTTGGCTCAATCAATCAAGCAGATTCGTGATTGACAAATCCTGTTGTGTTGTTAAATTCTTGGGATATATTCAAAACATCCATTTAAGCATCGAATTACTGTAGAGCTGAACTATTCCGTCACTGCGAATGTCATATTTCTGCCAGGTTAGATTTTACATATCCATTATTCTTGCCCGGATGGTACGACAAAATATTAACATCTTTTTGACCGATATCTGGGACTAGTAAGCGTGGTGCGATGGTATCCGGCCACTGAGAGGAAGTTAAATGAAACGGGTGATCTTTTACCACCTCTGATGAGCTCGGCTAAAGCATCGTAACAGTCCTTCCGTCGATTTCTGTAGAATTCAAGTGTGTTTTAATCAGAACAATTTGCCATAAAGTATTATAAAAGATATCAACTATCTAAATGATACCTTCGGGTACCGATCCTTTTCCATGATTTCCTTGCCCTGAATAAAATGCCCAGACACATGCACCTCGACGAGATTCCTAACAGCTTCTATGAATAACTGGAGACCTGCTAGGTAATAAAAACATAATTTTTATAAGATTTATAATGCATAAAATAATTGATTGAAACTTGCCGCTGGCGTTAACTAACCCAGAGAGGGTTCGCAGTAAGGTTTAGATTTTTAATGTCCTTGAGAGACGCCCCAGGCCACACATAACTATTGGCTGCCGGAGCCTTTCCTGGGTAAGAGTACAATGCTTCCATCGGAATTGCCTCTCAGAGTTTTTATCTTTCTGTAAATAAAAACCAAACAATGTAAATAAAGTAACTTATGTTGTACTTAATTTATCATACCTGTTCAGGTTTTTTCTTCAAGCGAACCAGTTCGTCACGCCGAGGAATAGTTCCGCCATCACATCCCATTTTAGATAAATAGGTATCGTGGAATAGGTATCTTCATAATCACCCTGTCTTCTGTGAAACACATCCTTTCCGCGGGCCACGTCGTATTTCCGAAAGTTCCCACCGCTTAAGACTCGTCTGGTAGTCATGGCTTTCATGAATTTCATCTCAGTTTCTCAATCGTCCTTGGTGACGAGTAGGTGTAGTTAATGGTTCTCCGATTGTAAATGGCATCAACCACCAACCTGCGGCATATTACGGAAGTTCAAGATATTTAACAAACCAGCACCAGCTCTCAGTTGCCTATTTTTCGTTATTGACCCGGCCCTGTTTGAAACAAAACAAAAATATTACTATGGGATAAGAAAATTGAAATGGAGACACTGGATACTTACGGTTTTAAAACGGTTTGTGATTTTTACACACCATGCAGATTCGAAATTTACACATTATCCGGATCAGTCTTTATAAGATGAGAGTGTGTGATATCACACTTGTTGTTTTCTCAATCAATTTGGTGTCAGCCATAATACGTCGAAGAATTTATACGGCTGGATCGTCGTAACAAGTGAAATGTAAGTTGCCGCCATTATTCAAATCTATTAACATCATACTATTAAATTATTTTGTTCCTTTTTCTAGATTTCGAACTCAGCCAACTGCTTGCTGTCGGTACCATTTGGCGAGGAATTGTTCGGCAGAAACTTAAGAGGAGTTTTGAAAAAAACAAAAAAAATATTTAGAATCCTCATTTAAATGAATAAAAGCACTTTAAAAATCACCAGCATTTCATTCGGTTCCAATCATTCATAAAAATAGCGGCCTTTTTCCATATTTCTTAATTTTACACATTTTCCTCTCTAAGCGCCTCATTATTTCACACATTTTCCCGTTTTAAACGCTTTTTGCATAATGTGTGAAACGCTCACATTTCGTTTCTTAAGCGGTGTTTCACAAAAATGTGCAGCAGTACCTTCACACATTTAATGTGTTGGTCTACTTATTTCCAAAATGTGTGAAATTGCACACACTAATGTGTGAAGTATTTTGTCAGTGTAATAAAAGTTCAGTGCGCTGCGGTGTTCAGATTTCAGATCGTTAAAATAAAATTGGCAGAATTACCACATACCGTACACAAAAATAAGACTATAATCATCATTGAAATTAATCAGTTTTCTAAAAAATAATTCTTTGTTGAACCATTTGCCGAAGCTCACCAAATTTGTCAAATGAATTCCAAAATTCAATGGAAATGTCGAGTGTGTTTTGTAGATACGCGCGACCTGGAGACGCAAAGCATATATTCATATCCGGATTCGATTTTGGGGATTATTACAGAGTTCAGTATCCTCATCATGCAAATTCTATCAGCTCCAAACTTGGTTTTAGCTAAGCATTTTAGTAAATTAAGTCCTTTTTTCCTTCAGATTTGGCAATTGATACGTTTTGTTTAAAATTGAGGCGTGAATCTATCCAAACACCTAGGACTTTATGGGACCGGACGAATTCGATTTCATTACCGTTCGATGGTCATGGTTGCTGGTGGCGGCGATGCCGTCATTTAGAGCAGATGTGCATAGCAGCTGATTTCGAAGTCGAGATTTTGAATCCGGTTGATAAGGACCATTCGTCGATTTGTTTCAGGATTTTCTGTAGCTTTTGCCTTACCGTTCTGACGTTAGGACTTGCTATACCTATTGTAATGTCGTCTGCGAAGAGTTCTAAGAAAGCATCGTCCGGGACAAAACTTTGTATTGACTTAATTGCCAGTAGAAAAAATGTTACGGCTAAAACTGAGCCTTGAGGAACTCCGTTTTCCAACTGTTTCATGGATGAGATAACCCCGTTAAAGCTTACTCGGAACTTTCTTTCGCTGAGGAACGGTGTGCAAAATTTAGACATTTTGCCTCCTATGTTCGCTTTAGCTAGTGTACTCAGGATAAGTCTACGCCAAGTCCTGTCGTACGCCTTCTCGATGTCAAGGAAGGGATATTCGACGTGATGTTTTCTTTCAATGCCAGTTTTTCGAAGTTTTCTAATTTGGCCAGTACATCTAATGTTTGTCTTTCGCGACGGAAAGCGGATTGATGTTGGCCTAAAAATTCATGTTCTTCCAAGACGTCCATCAATCTTCGATTGACCATACGTTCAAACAACTTGAGGACGCAGCTAGATAGATGGATCGGTCGGAGGTTTGTAGGGTCATTGGGATTCTTCTTCGGCTTTGGAATAGGGACTAGAATAATTTCTTTCCACTCCTCTGGAAAGGTGTTGTTTTCCCACAAGTTGTTGAAAGCTTCGAGAAGCTATCGAATCGCGTAGAACGGTAGCCTTTGAAGCATAGCGTTATGAATGCTGTCAGTTCGTTAACTTAACAGGGAGATGTTCCTGGTTTTGCTGCATTTGTTAAAACCTTGATGGATATGCTTGATCAGACGAAACGTTCTCAAAGAAAGAGGCAAGGTGCTCGGCTATTTGCATATTGTCAGTAATTGGGCCATTGTCAGATTTGAGGGACCACGTTTTGGTTGTCGGCAGTTTACCCGAAATTGCCCTTATTTTTCCCCAGATCTCAGATACAGGTGTTTCCACATTGATTGACGTTGTGTACTCTTCCCAACATCGAGTTTTTTCTTCTTCGATTACTTTTCTGGCTTCGCATCTGGCTTTTCTAAATTGCAGCCTCAACTGTTCGTAGTTCTGGTTCGAAGGGTCCGTTGATTTTAGCTTCCTCAAAAGTCTCCTTCGTTTTGTACCGCTTCTGCCACCCTCCGAACCCACCATGGGATATGACGTTTTTGAACGGTATCGTTGGTTTTGGGAATAGAAGAGGATTCGCTTGCTGCCCGGATGATATCGGATAGCTCTTCAATACTGTAAGAAACATCAGGTTGAATTCGGTTTTCTATTTCGGTTTCATATTTATGCCAGTTTAGAAGCGGTAGTTTCTTGCTCCCCGAGGAAAATGTGTGTGTGGTCGCTTCCATGTAGATCGTTGCAGCATCTCCACACGAGTTTGTGGGCGATCTCTGGGCTGCAAGCTGAGATATCTGGAGAGGATGGAGCATATCCGTTTTGTTGTGGGAAATGAGTAGGGCTTGTATCGTTAAGAATAATCAGGTCAAAATCATCGAGGACGGAAGCTATTATTTTGCTTCGACCGTCCGTCTTCACCTGTTTGACTCCATAGATGGTGGCGTGCGTTCACATCTCCGAGCAGTACTATAGGTTTTGGTAGTTGCTCAAGAAGGTTTGTTAGGTCTGATTTTGTCAAAAGGCAGTTTGGCGGGAGGTAGATAGAGCATATTGTAGTCTTTATGGGAATTTCTACAGTTATTGCTACGGCTTCTAGGGTTGTTCGTAGAGGTATTTGGTTTGCAGTTATTCCATTTAGTGCTGCGATAACTACTCCTCCTCCGTGGTTGGTTCTGTAGTTACAGAACATTTCATATCCGGGGAAATTTATTCTTTTTGTCAGTTTAATTTCTTGATTTTCGGGGTGTATTGTTTAATAGAAAGCTGCATCTCAGAGTATCTTGCACGTAATCCGTTGCAGTTCCATTGAACTATGAAGACGAAGGCTGGGTTTCGGAACTGATATCTATCAGCACCGAGTCCTCAAACATATCCATTTGACTTTCTTCGTCCAACGCTAGTGCTTTAGCTTTGGGCGATGAGGAGTCCGAGTTGTCGGAATCTTGAGATTTAGCACGGTCAGTCCATGTTCGTTTCGTTAGTGCTTTTCCGATATTTTTGCCCTTGGTTGTACTATGTTGTGACACAATAAGTACACATTGGCTGCGAATCCTTTCCTCCAGAAGGCGTATGTATTCATCTTTTGATTTAGGCTATCTTCCAGTTTTTTTATTTGTTGTTTACTTTTATCCATTGCTTCTTTCATTTCATCCAATTTTTTAGAGTCATCATTTTTCTTTTCCATTTCTTCTTGTTTTTTGCACAACTCTTCGATTTTCGTCATGTAGAACACTTCTTTTTCTTTTATCATTTCTTCTTTCTTTTTTATCTCACTTATCCACTGTAGTCTTTCTTCGTTTGCTTCACTGTTTTCACTACCGGATATTCCGGCCACAACTACGCTGCTGAAGCTCCTTGCTCCAGATCGTTCTTCGACCATTCTTCGGACAGCCGGGTACGATATGTCCATGTCGTATTTTGTTTTCACTATAAGTTCTTCATGTTTGCGTACCGGGCATGCTCGACTAAAGGCACTATGGTCAGCCGAACAGTTCTTACATTTTTGAGGATTCGGACATGGGACATCTTTGCCGTGGGTTTCGTTAGAACACTTCAGACAAATTTGCTCATTTTTACACTTGTCGCTTAAATGTCCGAAAGTTCCGCATTTATAACACAACATAGGGGTTGGGTAGTAGGTTCGAGTGGGCAATTGATAACATGCAACTTGAACCTTTTCGGGTGGGGAACACTTGTTGAATGTCAGAACCACCGTTCCGGTTTCTACTAAATTAGAACCTTCTCTATGTTTGAGGTGCCGGGCACTTATGACACTTTTTATAGTCATTTTGCTTACGATTTCAGTTTCTGTGGTTTCTGTTATACCTATTAGGTCACGACACGAGATAATGGCTTTACACTGATTCCTTCGTAAGTCATCTGAGACAATAACTGGCGTTCCATCCCCTAACGATTTTAGTTGTTCTTTGAGTTTAGTAGCTTGTATTTCGGACGTTACTTTCACAGTGTATGTTCCGGTGTTGTGATTTTTCATTATGTTTTCCACTGTTGTGCAAGCTCGAATCGACTTATCGACGATTCACGTTTGCCAAAGTTCCATTTGCATGAGAGACCCAGACAACCAGAAGTCGTATATTATTTTACAGATTATATCGTATGAATGTTATTTAAACTCATTTTCGTATATCTGCACCTACAATGTGCGGCCCATGCATATCCTTTATCGTATTTACATGCATTGCATGTTTTCATTACGACAATATTCTTTATCGTATTTAAATATATTGCATGATTTTTTTACGACAAAACAATCCAAATCAAGAATATGTGTGCTCATGTACCGATATGGCCTCCAAAATGATACGTATATACTGGGTTTGCTGCATTATATACGATATGTTTACACGTATATTTGCACGTATATTTGTGTTGCAAATTTGATATACCCACCAAATGGTTGTCTGGGAGACCACAACATAGCGAGAATTATCGTTGGCTCTTTGTTTCGTATTTAATAGTGGTGGGAAACCGTGTGGTCCTCCACTAGTGAAGGCCATGGTGATCTGGGCAGTGAAAGCTCACTGTCCACTACTCGGTGAGTTGAATCAAGTGATATGTGATTCACTAAAGTCATCTTTTGGAAAAAAAAACAATGGCCCGAAGGCCTAGGCAACAAAAACTACTTATCCGGCGCGGTTTTCGGAAAACTTCACCGTTCCAAGATAAAACTGAAGGCAACCACTGTTTTGACGCTAAAACTATACTCCTTGTCACCGTTTTAACCACTATTCAAGCGAGTTAAAAGACCGTAGTGAAAACACGCGACATCTTTTGTCGGCAGCGTTGCCAGCCTCCCTTCTCTCGTATATGTTTAGTTTTGCAGCACTGAAACATATAAAGGCCAAGAGAGCTTGAAACGAAATCTTCTTCCCATCATTACTGGTTTTGCACAGAAAACGATGTAATCATCGAAACGGATTGTTCGGATGGTAGATTTCCTGTAGACATTGGAGCTAAACTAATTTTTATTCCCAATCACTCTGAACATCTCTCATTCCGCCTCATTGTTACTTTCACTTACCGGAAGTGCACCACGTTTCTTCTCCAGCTCATATCTTAGCCGTAGCATGTTGACAATGTTGAATTTGACCTCCTCGGCACCACTGGAAGACTGCTGAGCACCGTCAATTGAGAAATGAACCTTATAGTGATTTCTAAGCTCCGTCAGTAATCGGAAAGCTTCGTCGCACCGGTCACATGGGTACGGATTGCCGTTGAAATGAATCCGACTGTGTTTCACCAAATCGTTACTTTGGGAGAACTTGCGCTCGCAGAAGAAACACTTGAACGGTTTATCACCTGTGTGAGAACGAACGTGCCGTTTGAGGTGATTCGGGGTGTAGAACCTAAACACAAAGAAAAGCGTTGGTACCAAAATTTCAAATATTCAAAACTTTGTCTTAGAAATAACGAAACGTTCGCAATTTGCTTACCGTTTATCACAGGATTGACATTGATGGGGTCTTTCACCTGAAATAAAAATGATGTTCACAGAAAAAATCTTCAATACTATTCACCTTGACATTCTTACCGGTATGAGTTCGCGTATGTAACTTCAAACCGTACCCATTAGAAAAGGCTTTGCCACATATTTCACACTCGTAGCGACCACGCTCCTTGGTGTGAGTTAGCATATGCATCTTCAGCGCTCCTTGAGTGAAGGATTTGAATGGACATTGTGGACAAGAAAGTGGTTTCACCCCAGTATGTCGAATCGAATGAGTTTTCAGTGAGTTTTCTTGCTCAAAGGCTGCTCCACAAATGGAGCAGAGGAATTTTTTTCCTACTTCGTCTTGGGGTTTCTTTCGCGAATGGACCCGCCGCATATGAAACCGTAACGAATCAATATTGGAATAAGTTTTGGGGCAGAGATGGCATTCGTAGATGGCTCCATCCTTATGAAGACCAATGTGTCGGTCAAGTTTCTCTTGGGTGCTGAAAACTAATTCACATGCATTGCATCGCAGGATGATCGCTTTATGAACCTCCTTCATATGAGTTTGAAAAATTTGAAGATATTTCGATTGGAATGTACACAGATCGCATTCTATCCATGGCCATTCAGAATTACTGGCTGCGAGTCGAGCTGCTTCATCGGTGTTGACATATCCACTTAGTTTGGATCGTTTGGGTAATTTAACTGGTTTCGCAGGTGTTGAATGGGCTCGTTGTAGATGTCCTCGCAAAGCGTTCCACGAGCTCCATGTTTTCGAACAGAGATGACATTCGTAGTAACGTTTCGATGGGTGTAGCGTTTTGTGATGATCAAGTTTGTCTTGTGCTAGGAACACCATTGGACATTTATCGCACTTTATCAGCTTCTTGGGGTGCTGACGCATAATGTGGATTTGTATTCGTTTGAGGAATTTGGTTTTATACGAACAGATATCACACCGGAAACAAGGCCAGGTTGTTTCGTGTTTTTTTCTATGTTTGATAGTTGATGAATTCTCATCTTGATCTGAATCGCTACTAAAGTTACCTTCCGAGTTTTCAGTTTCCTACATATGAGAAAAGTTAATGAAAATATGAAATGATGTAAAAAGAAGCAGTTTAGCACATTTGAAAGTAATCCTACTTTAAAATTGTTGCAATTATTGTCGATGAACAAGGATGAGGAAACGTATCATATAAAACTACACTTAAATTAACAGATGAAAATAATTACCTCCGCTTGGTAGTGCAATTTCAGGTGAGCTTTGTATTTGTCCTCCATAACGAAAACCATATCGCATTGCTCACAATCAATGAGTTGCGCCTCGTGGTTTTGTTTCAAGTGATCCAGCAATGTCTTGGGAAATTTCGATTCAAACGGACAAATGTCACACTTTAGACATGAGCTCCTTTTCCGGGTTACCTTCTTTTGTGTTTTTATCTGCACCGACCCTTCAAATGCTGAACCATTGTCCTCGGAAGTATCATCATTGTCCAAATTATTCAATTCAGAATTCTCATTTTTAGAATCAGGCTCCTTCTTCTCATCAGAATGAAAACGTCTCAAATGAATAAGAATAGATCTTGGATTGCGATAGCTGGTGGGACAAAGATGGCACTGATATGGTCGACCGGTTTCATGAAGTGCCTGATGAATATCCAATTTATCCCGTTCGACAAAAACCGAGTCGCACATATCGCACGATAGCAGCCGCTTTCGATGTGCAAAACGAAAATGTGCGTTCATCGTCTTGGGATATTTACAGTCAAACGAACAAATATCGCATTTTTGAGAAGGCCAATTGGCACCATACACCGATTCGCGAGCTGGTGGTTTGATTTTAGGTGACAGTTGTTGAACATTTTCATCATCTGAAAAGCTTTCATCGGTTGACACTTTTGCGCCTTGTTCCAATTTAACGCAAACGCCTATTCCCGAAAGGTGCGCGCTCCAATCGAGCCACGTTTTATCGCATGATTTCTTGATCCGTTTAGATGAAACAGATTCGCTTGATTCTTCTAAGTCCAGAATATTCGGTTTTTCGTCTTCAAAATCGCTTGGATCTTCAGCTTTATCATCGTTGGTATTTTCATGTTCAGATTCGTTTGGTGTTTCTGGTCTGCTACAATTTAAAAAAATGTCATCTTCGTGAGTGTCTTTTCCAGTTTCGTCCGAATATATCTCAAGCAGCTCAAAGAGACCTTTGCGATCCTCGGGTTCTTCTAATTTCAGTAAAACCTTAACCGGTCTAGTTGCTTCCACTTTTAAAGCTAGTTGCCTCAATTTCCGATCCGTGTCGATGCATAACTCGTAAAGGTCGAAGGCCGAAACTATTCGCTGACGACACTCTGGACAAACCGACTCCGGTAAATAAGACCGGTTGATTTCTTTTTCTTCAGAAAATATCTGAGGGCATAATGTGAACAACATGTCCTTGTAACTACTGTGTGCATTCAAAGGATCCGGATATGAATGAATATTTTCGAGCCGCACTTCCGGATGTTTTTTTCCTGAGTCCTCATTGTTGGCCGATTTTGCACAAACGCGACACATTCGAAGCATGTACGTATTCATGTTACAGTTTCTTTTTTACTTTTTTGAACCAGTGAACCTATCACTATTTTGAACAACTATATCAATATTTACCATATTTACTGTTTATTTTGTATATTTGCATATCAAGCGCAAGTCTTCTAAAGGACGAAACTTGCAAATGTCAGAAATTTACTAGAAAAATTTAGTAAGGTGCACCGGGGTAAGTGGGGACGATTTTTAGTATAGTTCAACTTTGAAAAATCATAAAAAAATCAGCAGTGGATCAATTTTGATAAAAACGCGTTCAATGTGATGCTGACCATTTTGTTTACAAATGCTGAAGAAAGCGAAAAAAAGTTATTGTAGGGAATTTTTAAATTAAAATGAAAATTTATAAAACCCCTCGTTGATCGAGTGTTTGGGCAAGTGACATACACAGCAAATTTTTTTTTTGCTGGAAACCAGCAAAATTTTGCTGGTTTTTGTCCCGCTGACTTTCCAGCAAAATTTCCAGCAATTTCAATTGCTGGAAAAAACAGCAAACGTTAATGCTGGTTTCCAGCAATTCAAATTGCTGGAAAATCAGCAATCCACATTGCTGGAAACCAGCTATTTCTTTCAACACAACCGGCAGTATTTAGTATGAAATTTATATTTCAATTCGAAATTAAAGTTTAATATTGGCTGTGCATATAATAATCAATAAAAACAACTATTTTCTCCCATTTTCAATAAGGGATTAATTTATTTTCCAAAAAAAACTTTTTTTACAACTTTCTAACACCGGCTCTGGGGTGGCCGCTTTGTGCCAAAATGTTGATCATCCGCCACCTGTAAAAATAGATTTGATTAGTGTCTTCTATCGAATATCTACCTGTACAATAAAAACTTACCCTTGACTTGATGCCTGGTTGCTAGAATATAGAGGAAAATAAAATAATTATATTAATTTAACCTAAATTCGTAAAATAGAATCTCACCTTACTTCAGCGTACGAAACAAAAACAAACTCTAAATTGACAACTCGATTGCTGATTTTCCAGCAAACTAGATCAATTGCTGGAAAGTCCAGCAATTTGAAAACCGATTGCTGATTTTTCAGCAAAAATGACAAGCACATAACCGAATGCTGAAAAATCCAGCAATTCGAAAACCGATTGCTGGTTTCCAGCAAAAATTTGGATTGCTGAACGTTTCCAGCAATTTTTTTTGCTGGAAACCGAGGCAAAAATTTACAGTGTAGATACCAATATTATAAAATGAAAACAAGTTGCAAGAGTTGATGAAGAAAATAATAAAAAACGATCGTCCTCTTTTCCTGTGGACCTGCAACTATACTATAAATACTATACTATATTATAAATACAATCAAAATCAACAAAAATGTGGATACACTTAACGAAAAATTACAAAATGCTGTTGATCATTTAGTACACAACTTAGCAGATCTTCATTTTGACGTCAATCCAGATAAAACTAATACCGTTTTTTTTCACCTGGAGGCAAACTAGAGGCAACCTAGGTTCGCTCTAACTGCTGTCATCGTGCTCATTTATTGCTCGAGAGGCAACCTACACAGTAAATTTTTGCCTCGATTTCCAGCAAAAAAAATTGCTGGAAACGTTCAGCAATCCAAAATTTTGCTGGAAACCAGCAATCGGTTTTCCTATTGCTGGATTTTTCAGCATTCGGTTGTAGTCTTGTCATTTTTGCTGGAAAATCAGCTAACGATGTTCAAATTGCTGGACTTTCCAGCAATTGATCTAGTTTGCTGGAAAATCAGCAATCGAGTTGTCAAATTGGAGTCTGTTTGTTTTCGTACGCTGGAGCAAGGTGAGACTCTATTTTACGAATTTTGGTCGGATTAATATAATTATTTTTATTTTCCTCTATATTCTAGCAACCAGGCATCAAGTCAAGGGTAAGTTTTTATTGGACAGGTAGATATTCCATAAAAGATACTAATCAAAAGTTTTTTTTTACAGGTGGCGGATGATCAACACCTTGGCACAAAGCTGCCACCCCAGAGTCGATGATAGAAATTTGTAAAAAATTGTGTTTCTCGAGATAAATAAATCCCTTATTGAAAAAATGGGAGAAAATAAATGTTTTTATTGCTAATTATATGCACAGCCAATATTCTAAATTTAATTTTGAATTTAAATATAAATTTGATACTAAATACGGCCGGTTGTTTTGAAAGAAAAAGCTGGTTTCCAGCAATCTGGATTGCTGATTTCCCAGCAATTTGAATTGCTGGAAACCAGCATTAAAGTTTGCTGTTTTTTCCAGCAATTTAAATTGCTGGAAATTTTGCTGGAAAGTCAGCGGGACAAAAACCAGCAAAATTTTGCTGGTTTCCAGCAAAAAAAAATTTGCTGTGTAGGTTCGCTCGAAAAACGGACGGAGTCGCCCTGAGAAGAAAGTCAGTTTTGCGAGAAGTTCACCAATACTCTCAACGTTGTTGTCAAAACATTAAACAGCTGTTTTTGGCTGAAAGCAAAACAGTTGAAATAATGAACGGGAAAATGATTATTGCCGCGATTTTGAACCTCTCAGCCAAGCAAAATCGTACTATCTGCTGTCCAGTGCAATCCGGACACGAAAAAAGGCAATCCGGATGTGAAGAACCGAATGAAGAAATCCAGAAGGGAGAACAAAATGACAGCTGCATGTAAACATTGCGCTCGTTCTCACGCACACCTACGTATGGAATAACTCGAAACCCGAAACTCGTTTTTTTATTCTGACGGTTCCAAAGCCAAATCCGGAATCAAAAAAAAATACGCCATAAATTAATTCTTTTTCAAAGTAGCCGTAATATTCTTAATGTAAACATTAACGGTAACAGAATTGAAACAGTCAAATCACATAAATACTTAGGGATAACATTGGACAGGTATTTCAGCTTTGGTGAGCACATTAAAAATACGAAATGCAAAATTATTGATAGATTAAATATGATCAAAGTTATCTCTAGTTTATCGTCCGGAGCACACCCGCAAACAATGCTCTCGGTATATAAGGCAATATTTAGAAGTTTACTTGGAATACGGAGGCTGTATACACAGTAACGCGAAAAAAACTAATAAAAACATATTGAACATTACCAACAACCAATGCCTACGAAAAATTACCGGCTGTACACGCACAACTCCCATAAATTCCTTGATGGCCATAGCAGCACAGCAACCAGTTCAAATAAGACACGATTATTTGATTTGCAAAGAAATAGCCAGGTATTTTCACTTTGATAACATAGTAGCTCAGCAACTGAAAAACATAAATGATAACATACCTCAATTAAAATTGTCATATTTGGAAAAACTATTTTACTCACATAAACATATTTTCTACTCAATATCCCCATTAGTTAGGATAGATACTCCAATAAATGCAATTGATATACAGACAGAATTAGAAATTCTAACGAATTCGAAGAAAAACTCTAATCCATTAAAACTTAAACAAGCTGTTCTTTTTGCCATGAATGGAAAATTCAAAAATAGGCCAAAAGTATTTACCGATGCGTCCAAAGAAGGACCACAATGTGGCATAGGTTTTTATATTGAATATAACCAGGGGTGTCATTTGCTCACACAATGAGCTCAATGTGCATTTTTTCCATAGCACATTGAGAGAGCAAAACCGAGCACTGCCTGAGCTAGCTGTCCATCAATGAGCCACATCGAAGCAAATCACTGAGCTACGCAGCGGTAGCCCTCAGCACATTGAGCTGCACAATGTGTACCAGTACACCACCACAACGCTGAATTCAACAAACGAAAGCGCATTCTTCCTCGATAAACAAGCAACAGCAACAACACAGCCGAAATTTGGGCGGGCTCGGCCTGCAGGCTGCCGAACACCGTTGCCACAAAAAAAATCTGTATCATAAATGAGTCTGATCTTCGTCTATACATGTCCCAATTTAAAAGAACTAAATACACTGATGGCATGGCCGTAGGAACGGGGGGGGTTTTGGGGGTTAAACCCCCCCCCCCATGAGGATCCAAAACGGCAAGCGAGGTATTCTACTCTACACTCAAAATTTTAAATTCAGAACCAAATTATGATAATAAATAGAGTACGGCCAATCAAGTGTAACAATCTAGACTAAAAACTTATGCCAAAACCTCAAAAACTCATCTCAAGTACAAAATTCTGCTACACTTTTTCAAATTTTTCTCACTTGTTCATCGAAATTCAGGTCTGAGTATTAAATTTTGAATTAAATTAAACCCATTTATAAGGTTCTGATTCCATAACTCCCAAAATCAAAATTTTATTCCTTTTCTCGTATTTCCGATTCTGTATCGAGTTCGGGATTCTTGATATTCAGTTCGAATAATCATAAGAAATTAGAATTTAAAAGCTTCTTCAAAATCTTGAGTCAGATTTGGTGAATTTCATATCGAATTTGAATCATGTTTTTCGAGATCATCGAGATCGAGTTCTCAATTTCTCAAACCTAGTTCTTATACAAAATTCTTAAATTTAAAGCTTTGAAATGGCAATCCAAAATTGAAAAGTCAAATTCAGATCTTTGTAAATTCATATTTTAATTCAAATTCACAATTAAGATTAACAAAAAATAATTTGAACAGTGAATTAAGATTAAAATCTGAACTACAGAATTTAATTAATAGATTCATGAATGAGGGCTCTAAAACTTGGCTCATAAAATTCTGATCTGGAATAAGATTCGCAAATCGTAATTTTTGTACATTTCAGAAATCGTAATCTTTGTACATTTCAGAAATCGTTTGGAAATTTGGCTACAGATTCAAAGCGTAATTTTTTAATTTAGATTCAGAATACAGATTCACAATTGAAAAAAAGATCAGGCTTGTTGAGTAATTCAAGAGATCGCGATTTTAACACATTGCGGAGATTTATCGTTTTTTCGCTTGCCAACAGTGTGCTATACTTCGAAGTATTTATAACTCAAATGGACTGAATTTAAAGTGTTAAACTTTATTCAACAAAATTGAACACATCATTTGCGGCAACTTAAAAAAGCTAAATTTGTAAATTTTTGTCCAGAAGTTTCTGAGATATAGAATGCCGAATTTCGGTGTTTCTCGTCATATATTTTTTTGGTCCTTATGTGTTAAGATTTCTTGTCAATTCAATTACCAGATTTCAATTTTTTTTAACAAAATTAGTTTGTGAACACAATTCAGCTGAAAATCACAAATAAAAAGTATAATTCGAGTCTTCTTCATCTAAAAAATCTGCACAAAATTCTATATTTTCTCAATGTATTGCTTAGCAAGCGAACAAGCGAAAATCAAGAGATATTTCGAATTTGGTCCGCAATGTATTAATTACTATTTTATGTATATATTACTGTTTTTTTTTTCAAAGCCAAATTTTATATTAAAACCATTCATTTGGTTCAAGTTTGCATCAAGGATGCCGAAAAAAAACTGTGTTTTTGGGAAAACAAAAATCTGACTTTCTGTGATTTTACCCAAAAATTCTATGATGGTTTTCTGTGATGCTATTTCCTTTAATTTCATTGGAAGTTCATGATATTTAAATGAGGTCAAAATCAATTAACATCGCAAACTTTATCATACTTTTCAAATTTAAAGGAAGAATTCTAAATTTTATATCGGCCAAAAAAATTATTATTTTTGAAATCCATTCAAAATTCAAAAATTCTGTGAAATCTATGAATATTTCAAAATTCTGTGTTCTGTGACACAGATTAAGTGAGGAAAATTTGCTCAAAATTCTGTGAAATTACAGATTTTTCTGTGATTTCGGCAACCTTGGTTTGCATCGAGAAATTTGCTGCGAAAATCGGATAATTTTTAATTGTACTTTTTTCCATTAAGGATTCAAATTTATTGAATTTGCAAAATAGTTTGAAAGATTAGGCTTGTTTGATTCGAGTCAAGAATAAGTTTTTTTTAAGAAATGGAAGACTCACCTAGAAAAAGTTTATTTTATGCCCAAATCAACTAAGTTTGATCTACCAAACTCTTTAAAAAATTCAAAGATTTTAACCATCGATGACAACGAATTTAGCTTACCTATTGGGTTAGGGACCAATTTTCCAAAGTTACGATTTAAATACGGTAAATTTTAATGTTTAAGTACTTAAAAATTGATATTCATATAGTTACAAACACAATTTGTTTTAAATTTTTTGTACTCGTCCATTGTTGGTCAAAACATCATAGGTAAAAAATCAGTCACCAAAACCCCCCCCATGAGTCGGTTGTTCCTACGGCCCTGACTGATGGTATTGATTTTTGTGGCATCGCTGGAAGCAGCCGGCAGGCCGAGCCCTACCGAATTTCGTTTGTGTTGTTGCTGTTGCTTGTTTTTGAGTTATTTTCTTCTTTGCAAGCAGCCGGTGTGTCTTCGTGCCGAACTGGATCGTTTTTATTTTCTTTCGATGAGAAGAAAAAATAAAACGAAGAAGAGTGCTTGGCAAATTTCTAAAGCCAGAGTTCACATTGAGCAGCACATTGAGCAGAGTGAATCAGCTCATTGTGTTTTTCATCATTGTGAGAAACCTCTCAGAAAATTCGATTATCGGCGCGCAGTAAGAGAGCGAGCAGTAGATATTCTATCGCCGTGCGCGCAGTTCTAGAAAGCTTGCGTTCACATTGTGCTTTTAGAACACATTGTGCTGTTTTGAGGAGTATAACACCCCTGAATATAACAACTCACGATTTTCACGAAAACTTAACAATGAGACGTGTATAACAACGGCAGAAATCCTTGCAATTCAAATGGCACTTAACAAAATTGATGAAGACCAGATTCAAAATCCTGTTATTTACACCGACTCCAAGTCAGCCCTCCAAATTATTGAAAACGAACTACACTCAAAGAAAACATCAGCTATAAATAAAGAAATTATTCATCTGGCTCTAAAATGGAATTGCGCTTTGCAGTGGATACCAAGCCACATAAATATCAGAGGAAACGATATAGCTGACATGTTAGCAAAGGCTGGTCTGTCAGAAATTAGAACCATGGAAAACAAGATACTGTTAGGAGATGCTTGCAATTTTTTCAAAAACGATATGTTCAGAAAAGCAGACTTGTGGTACCGTGAAAGCTCAGAACACAAGGGCAAGCTCTTTTTTCAGTTCCAGCCCACAATGGAAAAGGAACCGTGGTTTCACAAAAAAAATCTCTCAAATACTGAAGTTAGGTTACTTAATAGATTACTTACCGGTCATAATTGGTCCAAATATTGGAAAGCAAAAATCAAATTAGTCGAAGATGGTAATTGCGAAGTTTGCCAAGTACCCGAAACCAGTGAACACCTTGCACTACATTGCACAAAATACAACTTGATACGAAGCAAATATCAATTTAACAACAAATTTACTGAGCTTATCGAATTATTCAAAACAAGAAATCTAGAATATTTTAAAGAAATCTGTGAATACCTGCGGGAAATTAGAGCAGACATATAAGAAATATAAATTAATGAGAATCATATATGAAGAAGGAAAAAAACATATGAAAAATGCAAAAAAAAAAATGAGGATTACATGATACAATTTCAAAATCTTAGATATGTAAGTTTTAATTTTAAATCCCAATATTCTGATTCATTGTTCTGGCAATGAGAGATATCTGCGGGAGATAATTCGGGAACCCAAATGCACACGGTGCTACGAAAGATACGGATCTACAAAATCACAGGGCATTATAGTCTCGTTACTGAGCCCCCTTAAGAACTGTTCACAAAACTGTTCGAGTATAGAAGAAGAAGAAGAGAAGAAGACCTGCAACCGAACAACACGCTTTTTCCTTCAGCGAGAGAAACCCTGGATTTATTAGTTATCACGTGAATTGTTATGAACTGCTGGTGTGTTCACTTACCCCGCTTTTTGGGTTTTTCGTCAAGAGCCAGCTAGTTTACGTGAAATTTGCGATTGAAAAAGATGCACATCAACAACCTGTATACACATCTCAGGTGGCGATGGAAATCCCGTGCTAAGTATTAGTAAAAGTTTTTTTTTTGTAAACATTGTAACCAAGACAATTCGTGACGTTAGTTGCATTTTAAAACGCTGTACCAGCGAAAACTAGAGAGAAAAAAATCATTGCCAACTGCTATTTATGATTCTCGCCTAGGATACATAAACATAATGGCAAGTGACGTAGGCTTTGTTTACCTTTTTACTTTTTGAATAACGAGTTCTGTATTAGTGTGCGTGTTTCTTCATCACCTTCTTTGTACCACATTGGCACATCAACTCCACAACAAAACAGCATCTCAAAAGGATAAACATTACCCCCCGCTTAACAAAATAAATGCTTGGAATGCTTGAAAGAATGCTTGGATTCCAAGCATTCTTCAAGCATTCCTCCCATTGAATTCAAGCATTAAATGGCCCAACCGATTCTACTTGAAATGGTTTTCCCGGTTCAAAATGACAGCTTTCGCACACATGCGAGTTTTTATTTCTCAAAATTGTGTGCATTAGTGTGAGTATAGCAATGTTGCCAGTTTTTTATTAATTTTTTTATCCTACATTGCCAATTTTTAATATTTTTAAAGCGACATCAATCAGGAGTTTTTTTTTTTTTTTTTTTTTTATTTCCTACATCTATTTGGCTTAACCTCTGTTACATAGCTGGCCAAGTGGGTATTGGAAGCAGAGAAAATTACAAATCTATTTTACATTCTACGAAAAATTTTGCTACTGTTTTATAAATTTCAATATCACGTTTCTTCAACAAAATTTGTGTATCAGGAACAACGCCTTTGTTCACAAGAATCCTCCATAGAGCATTTCTTTTCGCACTGAAGTTCGAACAAGCAAACAGGAAGTGATCAGGGTCTGCGTTTATCGCGCCACAGTTGCAAACATCACTGGGGATTATCCTATTCCTAAACAAATGTGCAGGTAACCGTGAATGGTTGCTTATGAGTTTTGACAAAATAACTATTTCTCTCCTATCGAGTTGCAGTTGATGGAACCATGGATGACTTGTAACGCTGGTAAGGATACTATGGCAGAAACGGCCTTTGGCTCCAGCGTTCCATGCACTTTGCCACCGTTGTCTAGCGTGTTGAACAGTTGGGAAGGAGACATCATGCACAGTGAACGTGTAATCGTCCGGCAAACCATGTCTGCAGGCCAGTTTTGCTTCTTGATCAGCCCATTCATTCATCTGGATTCCTCGATGTGATGGTACCCAAAGAAAATGGATTTCAGAACCTTGTTGTTGAGCCATTGTAGTCATCTTTTTAATATCGTACCATGCAACGGGGTTCGATGGACTCATTTTGTTGTTTTGAAGGCTAGAAAGACAACTCATACTATCAGTGATAATCACATATTTACCTGCTGGTAGATCAGAGATGATAGAAACTGCCTTCCTGATAGCAAGCAGTTCCGCCGTGTAGACACTCATTGTGGAAGGGAGTTTGATACTGCATGTTGGAGCACCAAAATTGTTGACGACTGCATAACCAGTGCCTAGTAGATCCTTGGAACCGTCTGTTGCTATAATAGAACTTTCTGAGTATTTTTCCTCTAACAAAGTGTCTATTAAAGCAGCGGTAGAAGCTTCTTGTGATCGTAAGTCCATCACCGAAAGATCGATAGAAAGCACTGTTTTCCGTACATCCGGTTTGTACAAAAAACAGGGCAGTTGTTCCAGCGTGTTTTGCAGAGGAAAAAAATCGTTGACGTGGTGGAGAGCTCGTTGCAAACCGGTGGTGAAGGATCTTGTTTCCAAATTTGGATTTACAAACTGCTGGTGCCATGTGTTCAAACAAGCTCTTCTGTTAACGAACCGCAGCGCCGATGAATCTCTTCTTATGCTTAGAGGACATAAACCAGCTAAGACATCTAGCGATCCTGTATGAGTAGTTTTGGTTGACCCTAAACATACACGGATACATGCCCACTGAATTCTGTCCAGCATTAGACCATCCTTATAATTCAGTTGTGTCATAAATATTGAACCATACTCAATGATCGACCGAATACATGCTTTATATATGTGTATCATTGTCGAAGGGTGGGCTCCCCAATATTGGCCGGCAATACTGCGAAGGAAATTGAGATACGGTGCTGTGCGTTTTTTGATCTGTAGAATATGATGTGACCAGGAGAGATTTGTCGATAGATTCATTCCCAAAAGTTTTATAGAATTAACGAATTCTACAGGTTCGCCATGAATTATTATATCCGGTACATGTTCAGTTTGTCGTTTCGAAATAAGGAGGCACTTACTCTTAGTTTGAGAAATTTCAAACCCAAGAAGCGTTAAACCGTGAACCAATGTGTCGATCCCTGATTGAAGTGCTCGGCAGCTATTATTTAAATTATTTCCTCTGACAGCAAGCGTTGTATCATCGGCGTAGTTTATTTTAATAACATCATCTGGTAAATCACGCAGAAGTCTTGTCAAAACGACGTTGAAGCAGATAGGGCTGAGGGGTGAACCTTGCGGGAGGCCTTTCCAGGTAGTCCTTTCTATCAAACCAGAATTCCCAGTGATTGACAAAATTCGTTCTTCAAAAAGTTTGTAGATACTTTGAGTTAAGCATTCAGGAGTCCCTAGTGCTCTCAATTCTTGAACAAGTATTTCAATTTCAACATCGTCGTAGGCACTTTTGATGTCAACAGTGCACACGACAACGTGTTGTTGCATGTTCAGAGCTTTTGATGACTCTTCTATGAGTGGAAGCAACGCGTCCATAGTGCCTTTGTTTTTCCTGAAACCACAAATTTCATTAGGAAACAAGTTGTTGCTTTCAATGAACCATTCTAATTTTTCCTTAACCATCATCTCGTAGATTTTGCGGAAGCATGATGCTAATGCTATTGGGCGAACACTGGACACTGTAGGTAAATCGTGATTCGGTTTAGGAATGGCTACTATTTTGAAAACCTTCCAGGTGGGAGGAATCGTTCCATTGGAGAAGATATCACTGTAAATTCTGGCTAAACATCGAATAGCGACTAAGGGGAGATTTTTGATAACAGAGTAGGGTATCATATCCAATCCTGGCGCCGAGTCTTTACCGGTTTTCATCACCGATTCAATATCACAAACATTGAATGACAGATTGCTGGAATGATCATCACATTCGCATTGTGAAAAGATCAATCCTGGGCTTTTCGCTGATTGAGGGGCTATTTTGTCCAACATCATATTTAGAGTTTTGTCATCAACAGTTCGATTCGCGGATGAGGTACCATTTTTAAACTTTTTGGCGAGCTTCCACAATGTTTGTAATGTTGTTGTATTGTCGAAACTGTTGCAGAAAGACTGCCATGATTCGGATTTTTTCTTTCTTACCAAATTTCGAAACAATCTTTCCTTGATTGCATAGTGATCATATGCATCAGCGGACAGAGTTCTTTTCCAGACGCGAAAAGCTCTGCGGGTTGCATCCTTAGCAGCAGTCAACTCTTCATCCCAATATGGTTGAGGGCATTTGTGCAGATGAGTTCTACGTTTTGGAACCGGAGTCGAAAACTCTAAAGCAGACCAAATTTTACGAAAGAAAGTGTCGAAGGATTGGGTGTCGTGAGTATCAGCTAAAGATTCTTCTATTTTATCAGAAAACTTCTGCCAATCGGTTTTTTTTAAATTCAAATTCGCATTGCGGAGTTCTATCGGTGTAGAATCGGTACCAAAGATGATTGGAAAGTGATCACTGCCATTCGGGGATTCCAAAACGTTCCAATCACAATCCAAACTAAAATCAGATGAAACCAGTGTGATATCGATTGCGCTCCACGACCGGTTTACATCGAATCTAGTTGGACTTCCGTTATTTAGGACGACGAGGTTGCTGCACTCCAGAGCTTCTGCTATACGTGAACCGCGAGTATTATCCGATTCGTTACCCCAAAGACTATGCTTTGCGTTGAAATCTCCTGCAATGATACATGGTGAGGGAATTGCGGCGAAAAACTCTTCAAATTTAGCCTTAGACACATTTGCTTGATGATGAATATACAGCGAAACTACGGTCAAAGTTCCAAATCTGCTTTTTATTTGACAAGACGTGTGTTGTATATCGAAACATCCAGGTACGGTAAAAGCTGTAGGACGGAGTTCTCTTCTTATTGCAAGGGCAACTCCCATTGAATTGCTCCTGCCATCGGTTCTAAAAATGTCAAATTGTGGAACGACAAACTTTTTGGAACGATCTAAATGCGTTTCGCTTAAAAGTATCACGTTGGCCCTTTCAGAGTTAATCAAATGGATAAGCGACGATTTTTTGGTAAGAACTCCTCTACAGTTCCACTGAATACAACGCAGTGGGATTCTGCACTCTTCGTTGTTCGACGTGATCATTTATCATAAACGCAAGGAACCTAGATAAGATCTAATGTTCTGCGTTACAACATCAGAAATTTTTCCCAGAGTTTCTGTTGTAATTTTTTCTCTTATTCCTTCATCCGTTATTTCGCATAAGATTCCCATAACTTCCTCGGATCCGATGCTTGCCTGAATGGAATCACACACCCCCTCCGAAATATTTACCTCGAGACGGGGCGGTTCTTCTTCCAGGTCATCATCATCACCACAGCGTCGCTTAGCAGCACTAGCTCGAATATTAGCCGTTGAGGTTGGAGATATCGATAGGACTTGTTGTTGTTGTTGTTGTACACAGTTGAAATTCGCAGCATTTTTCGTTCCGGTTTGGCAAAACCAGTCAGTTTGACCTTGGGAGAATGTTTCACTTCGTTCTTGATCCTTCTGCTTTTTCAATATAAGTTTCGGACACTTCTTGTGATCGTTTGCTCTGTGCGATCCATTACAGTTCACACATTGAGGTTCGTCAGCAGAACAAATGTGTTCAAGCTCGCCCGTTCCATTGATGCATTTATTACATCTCACTTGACTTTTACATTGGCTTTTAATATGACCAATCCGCCAACATTGACCACATTGACGAACCGGAAAAATATATTTCTTTAATGGGTATAGTATTTTCTCAATTTCGATGTGTGTTGGTAGTTCGGTGCCAGAAAATGTAAATATTACAGTGTAAAGTGGTGTTTTTTTGTTATCAACATTTCGAATGATTCGACGGAATTCTAAAATATCAGGATTATCACGTTGCATCAACTTTCGCTTATCATAAGACACAGCATTAGCTAACTCTTCATCCTCAACTGTTGTTTCCACATAAGCAACTCCAAGGCACTCGACTAAGCGTTGCGGTATCACAAATCGGAGGTCATCGCCCTTTTTCTCTACCAGACAATTTGCAGACTCCTTTGTTCGCATCAAAATTTTTAACTTCTTCTTCGACATCGGCGTCGCACGAATGTAATCATTGCCAAACTTTTTTATCAAAGATTTGGCAATTTTGGCACAAGCTAACTGGTTTTCGGTTGATTCGGCGATCACTAAGTATGGTCCAGGATGTTTTTCGGGATATTTTCTAACCCGTTGAACCTTAACTTGGTTTTCCGGATTATCATCACCGGGGGTCATATTTCAGCTCCGAAGGAAGTATGAAAAATTAAGCGAAAAAAAAAGGGGTAAGTTTGGTTTGCTCACAGCTATTGAAAACACGATGCGATACGTACCGTAGCTCAAGTGAGACTGCATCAATCAGGAGTTTAGAAAAACCTATAGCTGTCATGATCATATATTTATTAATAATTTTGATTCCGAGTATAATATTTTACACAAATACATAATTTGTTATTAGTTTCAGCTAGTACAATGAATTGTCATGAATTTTGAGTACCTCCACGGTGGTCCACCAGCTAGAATCCAAATCTTCTTTGCTCGCTCTAAGAATGCCTGGGCGCAACTGGATTTTCCACCTAAAATACAAAAAGAAATCAGAACCGAAGGACTATTTTCAAACGATCGACAATTTACCATTTTAAATTACAGCTTTCAGAAAGGTTGCACGTTTCGAAGCAGGTATCCTTAAGCCTTCTCCTGGGCCGGAATCCATTCCAATCGGAGGTTTTCTGGAGGATAATTTTAGCAATTTCTCTGCCATCACCAGCTTTCAACGCGAGCACTTCAGCGGGATGAAGTTAAACATTGTTATCTCCTTCCTGGGTCAGAATCCGATCCGATCGATTTGAAGGAAGTTGGGTGGAGCAACTCCTCCGGAAATCCCCGCGCGAAAATTTTGAGTTCGACATAAGAGCTGATGTTCCCTTCTGGACCGGTAGGAATTTTCCTGGAGGAACTTCCACAGTTTGCAAAAAGCTGCTGAAATGAAAGACATATTACTCGACATGATTATCATAAATAAGAAATTACTTACCATTTCAACTCCTTCTACTGGGCGTGAAAAAAATGACCGTTGGAAAAAGTTTTCAGCTTTTGTTAGGTCAGTGTTGCCAGATCAATTGATTTTTCAATTTTTTTTGTCACTAATACTAATAACCAAAGAGCCGTTAAAATTGAAAATCATTGTTTTATAGGAATCTGATTCAAGTTGTGTTTATATACACTCATGATTGAATAGGTGTATGTGTGCAACCGGTACAATCAGCTGACTAAGCTGATGTACGTTTAGAGTTAAATACCTCAATTTATGCAACTAAACACAGCCCTACGCGCGGAATTGTGCGCTCAAGGTTTTAAAAGGGCCTGGGGGCCGCTTAACAAAATAAATGCTTGGAATGCTTGAAAGAATGCTTGGATTCCAAGCATTCTTCAAGCATTCCTCCCATTGAATTCAAGCATTAAATGGCCCAACCGATTCTACTTGAATCAGTTTTCCCGGTTCAGAATGACAGCTCAAGTTGACATCTATCATAGTTTTATTGTATTGGTGAGTAAAGTATGTGCTTATGTGTTAGTGCAATATGAATGCATATGTATGAGTGTGATCTAGAAAGCGCGTTGAAAATTGTTTTGTAATCAAAATTGATGAAAACGAAAATGCGTTTTAAATACTTTTTATTTATTTTCACTGACAAAACAAAATAGTTTGGAATCGACACAATTTTCTTTTTTTCATCGGAAATGTTTCTTTGCTGGCCACGTCTATTTCGCACAATCACCCCAATTGAATATTTTTTCCTTCCTTCATGCTGATCGTCTCCGGAACTTCAACAATCCGCTAGGTTCCGTGCTTCACATACTTCGAAGAAACGCATAATCGCAAACCTTGACCAAATCCGACTTGAACTGGTATCCAGAGATGGCCCCCGTGTGTACGCTGGAGGAAGAAATAAAAAAAAACAATTCAGCTCATCAAGTTGATAAAACTGAATTTGGTAAGACTACTTACAGTAGGTATGCGATGCTCGAGGTCGGAAAACTAACTCTGGATGTGGCATTGGCATTCCTCTGACAGGCCAGTTTTTGGAATTTAGGCGCCCACAATTTTCTCTCGGCAAGCACGTATGGTTGTTCATTTTTTTCGTCCCCAAACCACTGAAAAAGAAACGAAAACTTGGATTAAACTCGCACTAAATGGAATAATCTATCATAACTCACCATTATTCTATCCTCGCGTCGTTTAACTTCTCGAGTTGATTTCTTGCGTCTTGCTAGAGCCATGTCTTTCTGCACAAATGGAGAGAAAGAAAAACCGTTGCGATTTTTTCAGCTTTGCTTGAATCACTTATACTCACAAGTGAAAGTATTTATCTTTTACGTATGCCATGCACATGATTGAATTAATATATGTGCAATCGGTGCAATCAGCTGACTAGACTGATGCACGTTTAGAGTTAAAACCCAAATTTACAGCATTGAATACAACCCTACGCGCGGAATTGCTGGCTCAAGGGTTTAAAAGGGCCTGCGGGTAGCTTCGTTCAATCGTAAGTACACTGAACCTCGAAAATACCCAAACTTGAGAACTTTCCCCGCCAACCCGAATGAAACTCCCTCTCTACAGGTTTGGCTATTGGAGGCATAACCTAAAGTTAAACTCTTAAAGGAGAACTCATTCCCCAAAATCTGATACCGCAATAAAACGGAAATCAAAATAAAAAAAAATTACAGCAGGTAAGGGAATCACACCCATACCTGCAATGGCTCTGCGATTACCATCTCAGGATGCTAACCGCTCGACCACCGGAGAGTTGTTGAGAGAGGCAGCTACATCATCGTATATGCGAGACTTTCTGCGAATGAAGCGGGAATAAAAGTTATCCCCCAAAAAAAACAGTTCTTCGCTTTGAACTTACCCCCCAAACCTAAATCTGCCACGATGGAGGTAACAGAATCAGATGCGCTTACAACAAAAACCCACAAAAAAAAAACAGTTCTCCGCTTGAAGGACAAGTTTGGCGTATTGGCAAGCTGTGATTTTTTCACAAACTTAAGTTGTCAATCTTGAAATTAGGTTTGGCGGGTAGCAGTTCTCAAGTTTGGGTATTTTCGATTTTCAGTGTAGCGATTGGTTTTCGACTAGTTTCTGTCAAGTGGTCGTTGTTCAATGGGCTCATGTTTTGGTCGAAACAGGTCTGGTCGTTGTTCAACGGAGCAAGTTGAAATCGATCGAAACTAGTCGAAACCGATCCATATTTCCATCCATATTTCAACCTGTTTCGACTAACTTCCATTGAACACACATATTATTCAAAACGACGACTGTTGGTTCTGCTAGAGTGCCTATAAGAAGAGTGACGCCAACTGTCAAAATTGGAATAGCGATGAACTGTCAGTGTCATTCCAAACGAACAAATGACCTGTCAAATTCGGTCAAATTCAGCCTGAGAAAGGCTGAATTTGACAGCTGTCATTTGTTCGTTTGGAATGGCACTGACAGTTCATCGCTATTCCAATTTTGACAGTTGGCGTCACTCTTCTTATAGGCACTCTAAGTTCTGCGGGTTCGAAAAAGAAACTGCAGAGCATCTCTTATGCAACTGCTGCGCCCTCCTTAAGAGGAGAGAGCGTGTTCTTGGGGCGAAGTTAACAACCCGAATACGAAAATATTGTAACGCTTAAGCGCACAAGACATATGGTTGCATATCAGCCCTAAGAAGGTTATATCATACATCTTTGATATCATACCCGATTGGGATAAAATGCTTAGTCAGCAATCAACTGTCACTTCAACCCATACACAGTAAACGAAAATTACCGAGTTCGGTAATTTTTTTACCGAAATCCTAACATGTGTAAATCGGTAAACTGTTCGGTAATTTTTTCGGTAAAAAATAAACGAACATCGGTAAATCGATTCTTTATTTACCGATGTTCGTTTATTTTTTACCGAAAAAATTACCGAACAGTTTACCGATTTACACATGTTAGGATTTCGGTAAAAAAATTACCGAACTCGGTAATTTTCGTTTACTGTGTAGTGCAGGTGAGCCTGGTAGCATACAGTAACGCGGGGTAATTACCCTACAAGGAACAAAAACTCCACATCGTAGTTAAAAATAGAAAATTAACGAAAAGTCACCGTAAACATCCGTTATTGTCGGAACCGTATCTCTTTTACAGTTATTGGATAGATTACAAGTAAATTTAACATTCTGCATTAAAAGTTTGCAGAAATAGTTGACAGTATTGTTGTAATAGCCACCGTCCCCACTTACCCCGCGTCCCCACTTACCCCGGTGTACCTTATGTATTTTTGATAAGCAACGAAAAATACAAACCTAGGTAATTAATATTCTCATTTAAATGAGTGCATTTTTTATTGATTTTCCTGAAAAAAAACCTTTTAATTAGATGTTTCCAAATTTCAAAAAAAAATTCTCGTTCGGGCAAAGCGAGCAACTGTTTCGTGAAATGTTGCTCGGGAAAAATGCTATAAGACCTTTTGAAATTTTTCGGCCAGATCATAATAAAAGTTCAGTGGGCTGCGGTGTTCAGATTTCAGATCGTTAAAATAAAATTTTCAAAATTACCACATACACCACACAAAAGTAAGACTATAATCATCATTGAAATTAATTAGTTTTCTAAAAAATAATTCTTTTTTGAACCATTTGCCGAAGCTCACCAAATTTGTCAAATGAATTCCAAAATTCAATGGAAATGTCGAGTGTGTTTTGTAGATACGCGCGACCTGGAGACGCAAAGCATATATTCATATCCGGATTCGAATCAAAGCTTGAACTTTCATAGCATGCTGGCTACCATTTGTTCCGATGTGTTCAAAAGTTCAAATGACCAGAATAATGTTCAGGACCAGGACCAAATTCTGCAAGAGGCTTTCGGATTACCTGAAAACCTATGCAAGGAATGCTGCAAACGTGTTGAAAACGCATTTCAATTGGTGGAGCTTTGTACAGAGACCAATCTTCGATTTTGGAGAATATTATTTAAAGATAAGCAAGAAACAACTACTATTGCTGGTAGATATAATAAGAAACCTGTTCTGGAGGAAGTTGAATTACTTAACGAAGCTGAATGTTCTGGCACAGAGAATATTGATAAATCAGGTCACGGGAGCTCTGACGATTTTTTAGATTCTAAACTTGCAATTATTGAAAAAACTCAAAATGACTCAGATCTCGAACAATTCGATAGAGATGAATCAGAATTAGGAAAAGAACTTCCGCTTCGTGTAACTCGGTCGAGATGTCCAAATCTTAAATGTGACATATGTCCGTTCGAAACGAAGCTTCACAAAACATTGCAGGATCACATGAAAGAATGTCACGGGGCGAAAGTGATTAACTGTGAGCAATGTGATATGGTTTTCGTATCAGAGGACAAATTCGAAGCTCACGTGGAGTCACATTCCCAAACGAAGGTAAGTTTGTTTGTTTATAGAGTTTAACTTCTAGTTCATTCGTCTTTACAGTTGATCGTGACCTTCGAATCTGCTACTCATAGCTTTGAAAGAATTTCCTCTTTTTCGGTCAATATAAGCTTGTCTCGGTTTTCCATTTTTGACTTCAAATCTGATCATAGTATCGATCCAGATTCGAATATCATGTTTCAGTCACTTTCTGGTCTCCAGGATATAATAGGGACAATTTTGTGATATATTTTAATTAAGTACATAGGTAGTCAATCTTCGAATCTAGTTCATAATTTCTGTAAGTCAATAATTTTGTGCGATGAGCAAATTTAGGATAGAATGATAGCTAGGACAATATCCCTTTAGTATTATTGTTTACTATTTTTATATCTCATTCGCAGGACACCCAGCAAAATAAAAACTCTTTTGGTGACTCTAGCTCCAAATTACACCATGCTGTTAAAGTACATCGTAAATCGTCAGCAATCAAAAATAAAACAACCGAAAGAACTTGGCCGTGTTTACGGTGTGATATTTGTCCATATGAATCTATGTTCCCTCAAAAAGTACAAGATCATATTAGATTTCTTCACGCTGAGCAAACGATAGGATGTGATAAATGTCCGTTGGTTTTCCTGGAACAAAAGAAAATGGAACATCATAAAACCTTGCATACATCCGGGCGCTTCTACGAGTGTTATCTATGCCCGAAAACATTTTCTGCGCCGATTGCAGTGCGATCTCATTTGGAAACCACCCATTCTTTTCCTCGACAAGAAGCAAAAACTGGCATCAAACAACTCAAACAATATGGAAACCTCAAAATCGAAGAGATTGCTCGAGCCGCAGCCAACAATGCTGAATGGCAATGGATAGGATGCGATTTTTGTGATTTCCAATCAAAATATCCCCGAACTATGCAGACTCATTTGAAGAATAATCACGATGCAAATATCTTGCAGTGCAATACATGTGAACTAGTCTTCGCCACCCAAGAGAAACTTGACCGACACATGGATCTTCATGAAAAGGGTACCATCTACCAGTGTCATCTATGCCCTAAAGCATGGGCCACTATGGATTCCCTACGATATCACTTGCGCAGAGTACATTCTAAAAATAAATCTTTACACGAAAGAGCAAGAGAGTTTCTTTGCTCCATCTGTGGTCGGGCTTTTGAAAACGTAAGTTCACTCAATGTTCATGCGATCCGACATACTGGAGTAAAATCATCTTCCTGTCCGCAATGTCCGTTCAAAACCATCACTCGAGGATCGTTGAAGATGCATATGCTAACCCACACCAAAGAACGACGCTTCAAATGTGAACTGTGCGACAAAGCCTTCACGACCTCATTTAGCCTGAAATTGCATACGCGAACGCACACGGGTAAGAATATAATGTTGATTATACTCAACTTTTGTCTCATGGAAGTAAGCTTTTACAGGTGAACGCCCTTATTCATGTTCTTCCTGTGATAAAAGGTAAGTTTGTTTCATGTTTAGTAGATTTCAATTTTCTCTTTTCGTTTTAATTATCCTCACTTTTAATCTGCATGTTTAGTTTCTATACATCAGATCACCTCAAACGGCATGTTCGTTCTCACACGGGTGATAAACCGTTCAAGTGTTTCTTTTGCGAGCGCAAGTTCTCCCAGAGCAACGATTTGGTCAAACACAGTCGGGTTCATTTTAACGGGAATCCTTATCCATGCGACCGGTGCGACGAAGCTTTCCGGTTACTGACCGAGCTGAGAAATCACTACAAGGTACATTTCTCTACCGACGGTACTCAGGAGCTTGCGGATGGTGCCGAAGAAGTCAAGTTCAATATTGTCAACATGTTACGATTGAGGTATGAGCTAGAGAAGAAGCGGGGCACTCTCCCGGTAATGGAAAGTCGTAATGATGGAGAATGATAACCGGAAATAAATAAGGTACACCAGGGTAAGTGTGGACGGGTTTTCGTATAGTTCAACTTTGAAAAATCATAAAAAAATCAGCAGTGGAGCAATTTTGATAAATTGACGATCAATGTGATGCAGAACATGTTTTTTACAAAAGCTGAAGAGATGAGCTCGATAGAAGCAAAGTAAAAAAGTTATCACGCAAATCGTTATGGACGGCTGGTGTCCTCACTTACCCCGCTTTATGGGGTAAGTGTGGACAGTAGATTTTCCCTTTGATTTCTCAGGAAATTTTCAAAAAAAATGTGTTTTCTTGGTTGAATACGTTACTTTATTGCTCGAACCGTCCAAAATTTTGAAAAAAGTTCATGATACTATAATTATAGTGTGTAATTTATGTTACAACACACGAGATCCGATTTCATCAAAAACACAGAACAAATAAGTACTTTACTCAAATTTTCATGATCCGAATGCTTAATATAGCTAAATAATACAACTCATAAAGGATGAAGGACAGAAAATTGAAAAAATGTGTAAACATCAAATCTTTTTAAAGCCGTCCACACTTACCCCAGGTAGGAGTTGGAGACAAAACTTTAATTTTTTGTAAGTTAACTCTTTTTTCTTCATTTTTAACCGCCGTTTCTTTTCCTAACTGGTTGTTTGGAATGTAAGGATTGTTTCAATGTAGAGTTTTTCATCGAGAGCCAGCTAGTTTAGGAGAAATTTGCAATTGAAAAAGATGCACATCAACTCGACATCGTAGTTGAAAATAGAAAATTCCGAAAAAGTCGCTGTAAACAACCGTTATTGTCTGAATCGTATCTTTTTCACAGTTATTGGATAGATTACAAGTAAATTGAACATTCTGCATCAAAAGTTTGAAAAAATAGTGCACAGTATTGTTTTTATAGCCATCGTCCACACTTACCCCGCGTCCACACTTACCCCGGTGTACCTTACTTTTTTTTTAACGATCGTCTACTGAACATCGATCATCCGAAAATTCTAGCTTTTGTGAATTTTATAAAGTTCTTTAATTTTTTTAATTGCTCTTCTAGATTAACATAGTCAACGAATGATGTCATGGTTGAGAAACTTCTAAACAAGAGAAGTCTTTTTTTTTGCTGATGGGGCAATCGAAATGTCAGATGGTAAGACAAGGATGTGATGGGCAGGTTTAGAAACGAAAGAGCAATATGCTAAAACTAGTACAAAAAGCTTAGCAACACCTGTCGGTGATATGGAGCTATCAACTTCGGTTAGAACCTCGTAAAACCCTTGGAAAATGAAGTGCCCTACTCCAACGTTTAACTGACATAAATGCTGCGAAGCTGCAAAAATGCAGGTTTCATTGGAATAGAGTGGTATAAAGATGAAATAAAAGGAAGTATGACATTTGGCATAAAGGCTATTTGACATAGTTGAGAGTGTAACTCCCCTCATTGACTGATTACATTTTCTTTATCTGGCAACCATGCCTTTGCATTGTATTCGTTTTGTTACCTTACGCATACATTCATATATCAAACAAATTTCAATGAAATTTACCGCGTGCTTTACTGTACGCCGATTAACACGTTCGTCGCCACGCTCATTTTGGTAGTTTTACCAGCCAGGCCCAAAGAAATTCTGGGAGCGAGAAAGAAAAGAGGAAGAGTTCCCAGATTTGCAACGTGTGGCTAAACTGAGCGGCTTCCTTGAGTAAGAGAGTGTCACCTGCTTTTTGATGTGACGGGGCCCCCAGGAAACACACCCGTCACCCGAAAATGGGTGCCGTGGCGACGAACGTGTTAATTACGAGTTTTATTAATATTCCGAGCCTCAACTTCCGTTAAATCTATCAGACATAACGGTCATTTGGCATGAGGATCGTCTTTTAATTTAGATTTTTCGTTTAGTCACGTCGAGATTTACTTTTCAGACAATGTTGCGTTTTTTCAAATATTCACCTTGATAGAAGGGTGGAAAAAATCACACCAGCTTCTCGGTAAGTTTTACCGTTTTATAATATTCCGTGTAAAGGCCCATTTACACTTCTCGTGAAAATGAACGTGAAAAATCTTATTGCATCAATAGCTCAGAACTACTTTTATTCCGATTCCCCCGCCATGATGAAATTTCCGCGATGGATGGGGAAACAAATTTAATCTCAATTTTTATTTTTACGTGGTATCTGAACGGCTCCTATTCCTTTAGGGTTTCGATTCGTTTTCTTGTTTCTAGTTTGCATTAAATATTTACTACGAATGGGCTTGTGATATATAGCTCAGTTGGCAAGCCTGTTGTCTCCTGAGCCGATGTCCGCGAGTTCGAGCCCAAGAGTAGGGGAGAATGAGGATACTTGATCCCTGGGGATACTTGATTCCTTATCTATATCTCGAAACTGGAATGTCTTACAAAGATCAAATGTTCTAGAAAAATGTGCCAATATGAGCAAAATAACAATGCTTGTAGTTTAAAATTTTTTAGCAAAATAATTGTTTGAGTAATTGAACTTTGTTTGAAAAATTTCTCACAATGTAACTTGAAGATCTTTTTTCATCACTTTAAAATGTTCCTTACATGGGAAAATTATGAAAAAAATATTTGTTCCAATGTATAAATCGTTCGAGCGTAAAATGAACTTCATACTGCCATATTTTCAAAGCAATGGAAAACTCTCAACTTTTTTCAGAAAAAGTTTTCTAAAATGTTGATTATGGGTACAATTGATCCCCTAGAGTTAGGTACAATTGATCCCCCTTCCAAACGGCATATTCTTGTTCTGAATTGATCGTTATGATTGCTGAATACGAAATTACTAATATTTATCCAAAAACTAATATTTATCAAACAATTGTCTGAAGATAAGAGCAAAAATAATTAATTTTCTCTTTATTATAAAAAATAGCGCCTTCAAGTATGCAATGTTTTTAGCGTTGAGACAAAGTTATAGAATTTTCATCTTATGTCTGCTATAAATTGTGAAATGAGAACAAACATGACCAAAAGAGTCAATTAACATTCTATCTTGGCGTTTTGTTTGATTTTTATACAAGGATCAGGGCTTACTGAATAAAAGATCAAGTCTCCTTCAATAGAGGATCAAGTCTCCCCTAACATCAGAAAAATCGCAATTTTTTTACTCATAAGAAAATGCCTCTAGCTCATCAACGGGTTCAAGTATCGTTCTAATTTTTGGAGCATAGAAACTTGAAGTTACAAGCTGTCAGAAAATATCAAAGTAGGCGAGTTGCTAAATTTTTCCAAAAAGATATGGTGAAAATAAGAAAAGGGGATCAAGTATCCCCACTCTCCCCTAAACATCGAACGCAGTTGTACCGGATAAGTTTTTCAATAACGATCCGCCAACTGCACCGTTAATAAAGTCGCAAATTTCATAAAAATGGTAAAACGACTATAAGGTATTTCCCGACTTGTCAACAGAACAGCTGATTTCTCATGTTTATAATTTTCGGCATCTGGTGGTAGGGTAAAAATAACAACAACACTACGCATGTTCAATGGTGCGATAGTAACGAAACCAAATTGACAGTGCAATATTAATGGTTATGCAAAATTCTTGATTTTTTAAACTAGCCTAAATTAAAAAATTGTAGGCATGACATACTTTGAAGGTAATGTTGATGTTATGTGATGTGATGTTAATTTGAATAAATTATATCTTATGAAGAAATAATTTAACAGTGCTAATATCCCAAGTTCAAAATGGCGACCAGTAGATGTTAACATTTTTCATAACAAAAACAAAATGCTACCCTACCACGATCCAAGGTGTGTATATATTCAGGAGGTGTTACCGAATATCGAATTCCCGATTCAGCCATTTTGGCTATGTAGGCTATGCAACTATGCGGAACTCATGAAGTTTGTTTACCAACAAACCACCGAAAAGCTGAGCAAAAAATAAACAAACTCATTGAGAGCCCCGCTCACTCCTCGCCAACTTACTGTGAAAGTCGGAGAACCTAGTGTATCAAAAGACCTTGCCACGATCTGTCTCAGGAAATACTCTATATAATCGAAAGAAGAAAAAAACTACGAATGTGTAATTTTCACGGACAAGACCATTTGAAATTGTATAGCCAAATCATAACAAAAGTATTTCTCGTATTTCAGGACAGGTGTTTATCGTATATTTAATGTAGTTAATGTTTCCGAATAATGAATCCCACAATTCGATGGAAGTGTCGAGTTTGCTTTCAAGATACCCGTAATCGGAAGACTAAGAGCATATATTCGTATCCTGATGTGAATCAAAACATAAACTTTTATAACATGTTGGCCACCGTTTGTTCCGATGTATTCAACAATTCAACTGCTCAGAACAATGTTCAGGATAAGCTCTTACAGGAGGCTTTCGGCCTGCCAGAAAACCTCTGTTCGGAATGCTGCAAACGCATTGAGAGCGCATTTGAGTTGGTTGAGCTTTGTACAGAAACAAATCGCCGATTTTGGGAAATATTGTTGAAAACTCAACGAGAAGCTAGCAATACGGTGGCGAACGCAACGACCAGTACTGGGAGTAGTCAACGTGAAGAATCTCTTCTGGAGGATGACGAAATATCGAAGGATGAATCCTCCGATACAGATACCGGACACATATCAGACGTCGATGAATCAGTTCAAAGTAACTCTCATGGGGATTTTTTCAACTCAGAAGTTTCAATTCCTAAGAATACAAAAAATCCTATTAAGCGTAAGATTCAGAAACCGGGAGAGAAAACAAGACGTTGGTTTAATTGCGAACTGTGTTCAGAAGAATATAAGTACCCACCGTATCTTCAAACTCACATGAACCAGAAACACAAGAATGAAGTAATCCAATGTGATCAGTGCGAGTTGTTGTTTTTCAACGAAAAAAAATTGGCACACCATAAAAGCCTCCATCTCACGGGCAAGGTTCACGAATGTGACTTCTGCAAAAGATGCTACCAAACGTCCAGCCAAATGGTTGGACACATTAGGAACGCACACCGGACCACGACTGAGCTCTTACTCTGCCCACATTGTGGCAAATGTCTAGCAAGCGAAAACGCTTACGCCGTTCACATTAGGAAGCATTCCGAATCGAACCGGGTCCACCGATGTCCGCAGTGTCCGTACAAATCTTTTACGGCTGGAAGATTGAACGATCACATGCTGACTCACACCAAGGAACTTCGTTTCGAGTGCGAACACTGCAAGTCACGATTCACCACGAGAAATGGATTGAAAAACCACATGGTCAAGCATACGGGTAAGAAGCACAGATCATTGAACAATATCTGTTAGGTATTTAAATTTCATTCATTCTTTAGGACAGAGACCCTACGCGTGTAGAATGTGCGATATGAGGTATTTTTTTCGTTCTATTTAATTATGGAATCAGATTTAATCATGATTTTCGTTCTAGGTTTTTAAGTTCGTCTACCAGAGATGTACACATTCGAACACACACAGGTGTAAGGCCGTATCTTTGCCCATACTGCGAAAGAAGATTTTCTCAAAGCACTGACCTTATCAAACACAGCCGAATTCATTTTGACGGGGACCCATATCCGTGCCATCAGTGTGATGCCAAATTTTCGAAAATGACGGAACTGCGTAATCATTATAAGGTACATTTCGAAAACAGGGAAGCCGATGGTACAGATAGCGGCGAGAGGGTATTCAAATTCAGTATTGTGGAAATGTTGCGGTTGAGATACGAGAAGGACAAAGCTGCAGGACGATTGCAACAAAGTGACTAGTGAGTCCGAGATAATTTTGCAATGAAAACAACAAAACGAATCAATTCTAGCTGTGTTCATTTGATCCGAATTCACAATATAGCCAGCGGTGTTTAAACTCGCCTCTGAAAGAATCATTCGGCTGATTTTTTCCGAGTTTAACTCGTTGTGTGCAGATTGATTTTATCTTCGTTCCAATCATGACGTGATTGCACACAAAACGAAGAGAACAGTTCCGAGTTGATGTTTTCCCCTCCTCGCAGGAATAAAATCACACCAATGAAACAACAGAACGAAGCTTGCCGTACACGAATGCTCACGAGCGATCGTTGCCCGACGGACCGAGTTAACATTCCTCGCACCCTTCTCTCGCTCGTTTCCCGTTCCCTTGTATCCATCACTTTTAGCCACGCCCCCATGCGTTGTCCGATTGATGTGTTCGGCTGCCGAACGAAAACGATTTTTTCTTTAATTCGCAGAACTGTTCGTTTGCTTCGCTGATGTTTCCCCCCCGATTGCTGTTTACTCCTGCCGAGTTTACCCGAAGCTTACTTCCTGATGCTTTCCGAGGTGAACTTTAGATAGCATCATTGCAGATTGAGTTTAACGAAATAAAATCGTTCTGCAAAGAAGGGCAAAGTGCGAGTATGTAGACTCGCGATTTTAACATCTCTGAATATAGCCCGTGCGAAAGTTTCCATTTGAATAATGTTGCGTTTTTCGGTAACTGGTTAGAAGATAAGCTACTTCGAACACTACTTGATTTCAGGGAACATACCACTAGCTTACTGCACCGGTTACTGCTCATGTCTAAGAACAAACTATAAACTTATATTCAGGTACTGTAAAGGACAGTCTGCTATGCCGATAAGAAGACTACTTGTAAAATATGGAACCTAACGGGGATTCTAAGTTAGATTACAAGAAAAACGCCCAAAAAACTTTGAATGGATACTACGAAGCTTGCATCGCGCTTACAAATCAAGAAGCCGTAACTGTGCAGTCAAGTTTCTTCCTCGGTGGTCCCGATCACTTTTTAATCAGACCCCGGCAATGTTATTCAAACCGTGTGGAGCACATCTCTTAGATTAAAGCTTTTTTTGACAGATTTAAGCTTTTTTCCTCAGATTTAAGCTTTTTTCCTCAGATTTAAGCTTCCATCCCCTCTCCTCTCAAGGCAAAAAAAGCTTAAATCTGAGGAAAAAGGTAACGTTGCCGGGTTCTGGTATCGTGTGACCAGAACCCGGCAACGTTACACGATTTGTTTATGTATCGTGTGACCAACATCTTCTAAATATGTGCTCGTGAATCTCGTTTTTAAACTTTTTTTCCTCAGATTTAAGGTTGTTTTGGCTTGATAGCAGAGGAGATGAAAGCTTAAATCTGAGGAAAAAAGCTTAAATCTGTAAAAAAAAGCTTAAATCTGAGAGATGAGCTCCACACGGTTTGAATTACATTGCCGGGGTCTGTGCTCCACACGGTTTGTATAACGTTGCCGGGATCTGTGTTGGCCACAACATAGGAAAATACTGTATCGTTGCAGGGATCTGGCTTTTTTTGCCTTGAGAGCATAGGAGATGAAAGCTTAAATCTGAAGAAAAAAGCTTTAATCTCAGGAAAAAAAAGCTTAAATCTGAGAGATATGCTCCAGGGATCCGCACCGTCTGCGCTCAACTCAATACCGGTGCGAAACTGAGCGCAAAACAGCAAAAAGTGCACTTCGGTATTGTCATTGACCTAAAGTAAATTTTGTAACCGACAGGCAGTTAATAAATTGCGAGTTGTATATTTTAGCAATGACTTACCTTTGTTTATGGTGATTAGAAGGGAAAACAGACTTACCGATCTACCGTTATTATCTCGTTGATTTTAAGGTGCTTCTTAACTTAACGTTTTATTCATACGCTTCAATGTTGTTTTCCAGAACCAAAATCGGTCTGCGCGCGCACCTGACGGGCTTTAGTAGCTTCATGCTTGCTTAATTTCATTGTAAGTTCCTCAATCGAGAGAACCCAGCTGCATTTAGTTCTACTATTGGCTAGCCGACACCTATTTTTTGCAGGGAGAGGCCGATATAATTCACTGAATATGATTCCTTTTACATAATATAGAATAAACACCGTTTTTCGGATACAAAAGGAAATTATTATTTTTTAATTAACTGAATCGACTCGATCACGCACAACGCCATTTTTCTTTTTCAAATAATCCAACGAGGGGTCTGTCGATGTATAATTATCGACAAATATATCGACTTTTCAAATTTTATCTCAAAATAACTTAATAATAATCCAAATAAATCACTTAAAATAAAATTAGTAACATTAACATTTTCAATGCAATTTATAGAAATTTATCACAACGAAAAAAAAAGAAAGATATGTTAATAAAATCTGTTTAAAGCCTTATGTCAAACGCAGTTAAATGAAATGATAAATATGTCCAATTCATTTTAAACATAAAAAAATAATAAATGATATGATTTGTCTTATTTATTGTAGTTTATCGGTTAAATAGTTAACATATTCCACAGCTTCATGTTTTCAAAATTGGAATTTTAACTTCCTCAGTATTTCTGCATGGTCACAGACATTGCAACTGTAGCATTTTATCAAATCTCAAATTTTGTTTTAAAAAATTTCACTATACCTGTTCTTACTGAATATGCATTCTTTGGAATGAAATTGATTATAAATGAGAAAGAAAAGGACAAAACAATTTCATCAAGTTAAAATTCAAAATTATTATTCACCGAATGACTCCTCTGAATTGAGCGTGCATTATTTGTTTACACAGGAAGTAGGTGAAGTTAGCCCTCCCATTTATCAACTGTGGTCTACAACTGACAGCTGCCAACTACAGTTCAGCGCCCTCTGTTCTACTTCCTTTCTTTTTCGAGTTTGTTGTGTACAGAGCTAAACATGCCCAAAGTGAGTGCCGGATTTTAAAACCCGAATTTAACCCTGTTTACCGTTAAAGAACCGTCCTACTGATAGTGCTTTTTCTTTCCAGACACCGAAGGAACCCGTCAACGCCGTCCAGGTCTTTGGACGCAAGGTAATTAACGATAAATTTTGAGTTTCCGGATAGCGTACCAGAAAACATTCAAACAAGTCTGACCACTAACATTGTTCATTTATAGTTCCTAAAGTTGTGAGTATGATGAGCTTCTAACTCGAACTGTGTCATTGGTAACTCGATTGTTCCGTGAAATGTAAAATGCCGGAGACGGGATTCACATAGAATTTGAGGTTAATGATTTCCTGTTAGGTTTCTTATTTTTTTGTTAGTTGTACAGTGCGGACCAAAATTATCGTGACAACGGCTTTGTTTGTTTTGAACTTTTTGATTTTAAAGTTTTTTGTTACATTGAATTTTATAAACTGGAATCTGCAACAAAAACCGGGTTTTTGCTTTTTCTACATCCAGTGGATATAAACGCTTGTTTGATGTTCTCATGTTTCCTTTTATATCAGACGCGCCCAATTTAAAACAATATTTTATTCTCTTGCAGAAAACCGCTACCGCCGTTGTTTACTGCAAGCGCGGCCGAGGTCTGCTCCGAGTCAACGGACGTCCTCTGGATCAGATCGAACCCAAGATCTTGCAGTACAAACTGCAGGAACCTCTGTTGCTGCTGGGCAAAGAAAAGTTTGCCGGTGTCGACATCCGCATCCGTGTGTCCGGTGGTGGTCATGTAGCCCAGATCTACGCGATCCGACAGGCCATCTCCAAGGCGCTGGTGTCTTTCTACCAGAAGTACGTTGATGAGGCCTCCCGTAAGGAACTGAAGGACATCCTGACCCAATACGACCGAACCCTGTTGGTTGCCGATCCCCGTCGTTGCGAACCCAAGAAGTTCGGAGGTCCAGGTGCCCGTGCCCGCTACCAGAAGTCTTACCGTTAAGCGTTCGACCCTTTTGTTCTGGTTTGCCGGGGAAGGGATGCTCTGTTACGGTACTATCGGAGGTATCTGCGTTTGCTTTTTGCCTGTTATTCGGGGCATGGCAACTAAGTTCGATAGTGCTTAACGTCAATACATTCTAAGACTACGCAGATAAGTAACATTGTATGAAAAGAAACATAAATTAAACGAAAGCTGGAGAAACTTTAAATAGTTGTACATTTTTTTTCTTGTAAACTACCCGAATATCGACTGTATGAAACTTTAACAATACTGATTTCATATTACCAATCTAGATTCACATATTTAGAATGCAAATTCAGTTAAATCAAGATTTAGTTAAACAATTCAGAAATCAGAAACCGATATCGAAAGTATTGATATTATAAATAAGTTTCATAATTCAGACTCGAACTTAAAATTCAGAACTCAGATTAAGAATACAAATTATCCGAAATTAAACCTCAAATTGCATCTTCAATTAACCTTCCCACGCCGTTCGGGGCAATATGACCCGAAGCAAACTTTAAAATCGTCACAACTCTTGAAAAAAAAATCGTTAAATATCGTTAAATCATTAAATATAGTAACATTTTACTATAACCACGAGATACACATCCTGTAGAAAAAGCAATTTCCGTTGACCAGCGGAAGTGCCCCCACTGACATGTCGAAAAAAAAAACGTAACACATTTGCAGTTCGGGTCAATATGACACGAGAGTTAGCACGCGTTCCCCTGATGACATATGTTAACCGATTTTCATGACTTCAGATTCATTAGTTAGGACATTTTTTCTAGTTTCTGAATTTAGTTGATGTAGCTTATCCGAACGTCTGGATTCTGCTCCGAACGAAAAAAAAAACCCGAAAAAGATGTCATTTCAGAATTCTCATATCTTCTAATCGCTTTGACGTATTGAAATTATTTTATATGTTTTGAATTTGTGAAAAATGAAGTAACAAATTAACGACAAAATGGAAAAAAAATTAACAAAACTGACAAAACATTGAAAAAACAATAGATGAAACAGTAAAAACTATCCACTTTGACCATTTTGGCCAAATTGACAAAATCGACAGAACTGACCAAATTAACAAAAATAACTAAAATGACAAAAATTACCAAACTGTTAAAATTGCCATATGTCAAAATTAACAAAACATATTGACGAAATTCATAAAACAGAAAAAATATTTATCCAAATGGATCAATTTGGCCACAATGACAAAATTGAATATAAAAAATTGAGAAAATTAAAGATAAAGATTAACTTAAAAAAAAAAACTGACAAAATTGAAAAAAATTATAAAAATGACAAAAATAACAAAAATGACAAAAAAAGCCAAAATGACAAAAATGTAAAAAAAACAAAAATGACAAAAATAACAAAAAATGACAAAAAATGACCAAAATAACCTAAATGAACAAAAATGACAAAAATGTTAAAAAAACAAAATTGACAAAAATGACAAAAATAATCAAAATAATCAAAAATGACAAAAAATGACAAAAATGTAAAAAAAAACAAAATTGACAAAAATGACAAGAAATGACAAAAAAGACAAAAATGACAAGAAATGACAAAAAAATGACAAAAAATTTTAAAAAATTATAAAAAATTACAAAAAATAACAAAAAATTACAAAAAATGAAAAAAAATTCCAAAAACAAAAAATGACAAAAAATGACAGAAATTGACAAAAATGACAAAAAAAGACAAAATTGCCAAAATTACACAAATGACACAAATGACAAAAATGACAAACATGACAAAAATGACAAAAATGACAAAAATGACAAAAATGACAAAAATGACAAAAATGACAAAAATGACAAAAATGACAAAAATGACAAAAATGACAAAAATGACAAAAATGACAAAAATGACAAAAATGACAAAAATGACAAAAATGACAAAAATGACAAAAATGACAAAAATGACAAAAATGACAAAAATGACAAAAATGACAAAAATGACAAAAATGACAAAAATGACAAAAATGACAAAAATGACAAAAATGACAAAAATGACAAAAATGACAAAAATGACAAAAATGACAAAAATGACAAAAATGACAAAAATGACAAAAATGACAAAAATGACAGAAATGACAAAAATGACAAAAATGACAAAAATGACAAAAATGACAAAAATGACAAAAATGACAAAAATGACAAGAAATGACAAAAATGACAAAAATGACAAAAATGACAAAAATGACAAAAATGACAAAAATGACAAAAATGACAAAAATGACAAAATTGACAAAAATGACAAAAAATGACAAAAAATGACAAAAAATGACAAAAATGACAGAAAAGACATAAATGATAAAAATGACAAAAATGTTAAAAATTGACATAAATGACAAAAATGACAAAAATGACAAAAATGACAAAAATGACAAAAATGACAAAAATGACAAAAATGACAAAAATGACAAAAATGACAAAAATGACAAAAATGACAAAAATGACAAAAATGACAAAAATGACAAAAATGACAAAAATGACAAAAATGACAAAAATGACAAAAATGACAGAAATGACAAAAATGACAAAAATGACAAAAATGACAAAAATGACAGAAATTACTAAAATTACTAAATTTACTAAAATTACAAAAATGTCAAAAATGTCAAAAATGACAAAAATGACGAAAATGTCGAAAATAACAAAATTTACGAAAATGACAAAAATTATAAGAAAGAAAAAATGAAAAACGAATGACAAAAATTACGAAACTTGGCAAAAATTGCTCAAACCTTAAAAATGATCAAAACGATAAAAACGATAGAAATGACAGAAATTACATAAAAGATAAAAATTTTACTTATTTTATAAATGCCCAACTTATTGACAAAATCGACATAACTTTATGACAAAATTGATGAAACATATTGAAAAATTAGATGAAACTGACCAAAATTATCCAAATCGACCATTTTGGCCAAATAGACTAAATTCACAAAATTGAAAAAAAAAAATTGACAAACTTAATTAATTTTTCTATATTGAAAAAATATACTAAAATGAAAAAATTCCAAAATTGAAAAAAATTAATACAATTGACAAATCAACATAATTTGGAAAATTGAGAAAATTTACAAAATTAACAATATTGACAAAAATGGCAAATACGACTTGATTGAAATATTGACATTTCAAAGACGTCAAAGATGCTGCATCGTATTTTACTTTAGCAGTTGTAATTTTACGCAATTATTTTTTTTAACATATTCGCTTCCTTCACTTGAGAGGTTGAATCATTTGAAACACATGGTTAGCCATCTTTTTTAAAAGTTGTATTCTTTATTTTTATAGCTATATTCTATTTTATAGATATTAGGTCATAATGTCATAGAAACGGGATCATACAAGATATTTCAAAATTCAGTCATTCAAAATCTCCTATTAGTTGCAAATTATATGACATATAATACTTTTATCCTATAAACAATATTAAATCTGAATTTCTCAAATTCATTTAGGATTTACTGCGTTCGAAATTCTTCAATCATTTTTCAGAATTTATAAATTTATAATTTACAGGCTGTAAGAAAGGCTATAATCCACTGTCAAGTGTATTAAATCGGGTTTTTTTTTGTGTTCAATTTTGTAAATAAATGTGAATTAAACATGATACATTAATTAATCATTCAAAGACAAAAGTAAAAACCTGAACTTTAAGCAGAAATATCAATATTTCATTAATAAATTTTTAAAAATTATCATCCCTGTGCATTTTTACACGACGGCTTTTGTGATCCGATCTCGTGCATTGATTTAGATCTAAATTTACACGCCTCAAAAATTACATCCTTGAAAAATATAAAACGTGATAGAATTTTACATAAAAATCGATGTTTCGTTTTCGTGCATCGTTTTCTTGCTGAATTTTTTCTTGTTGAATTTTTTCTTGCTGTTAACGACTGTTATCGAAACAAAAAAAAAAGTGGAATTTTGGCCTCACCTCACAGTTTTTAATTGTGTTTATATATTCTTTACTATTCTAAACATGTTTTAGTGATGTGTTTGCAACCTGAAATGTGGAAACTACTTCTTCCTCTCTCAAATAGGAAGGCTATCTTAAACGCCTGGATGTAGGCACTGATTACTGTCATTGAATACTTTTTTTCAACGAATTGTTTCTCAGTCCAAGAAATACCCCGAAACCAACACAGAAAAAAAATCTGAATCCTTAACGACACTGAAATTGAAAACCTTTATTATTACATGACATGGAACGCGATTTATTGATGTAAATTTACAAAATAAAAACTGTTGAATCCTTAACAGCACTGAATTCTAATGACACAAATATTACTTGACACGGAACGCGATTATTTGATGCAAATTTACATCACATATGATGTAAATAAAAAGAAGCATCACATACGACGGAATTTTCAGTGCGAATTAAATATTACACGTCTTAATATTTTACATGTCTTTCAAATTTTACACGTCTGTTGAGATTGCAGACGTGTAATATTCAAATCGCACTGAAAATTCCATCATATGTGATGCTTCTTTTTCGTTACATCATATGTGATGTAATTTTACAATTGTTTTTTGGTTACACGAAATTCTCAACAACACTGAATTGGAAATTTCTCAAAATTACACGACATGAAATATTACAATACACTGAACGTGATAATGTCATGTAAAATTATAAACTGTGAAGAACAAGACCAGACAAATGTGACAAAAACTGTTAAGTCGTGCGCCAAAGTATTTTCCCCGCGCGCGAGTAAGTTAATCGGTGTTGATGGTTCCCGGAGATATCCAAAAAGCAGGGATGCGGTTCTGGAAGCGGATCCACGGTGTTCAACATTGGATCCGGTACTTCGCGGAAAAAATTAAAGAAAAAAAATATAATGCATGTGTGTTAAAAAAAATTTTGCCGCTTAATAAAATGAATCATATTAATTATAGATGAGTTTTATTTTCATTAAGAGACGTGAAAATTCCAGTATTGAATCATATTAACAATAAATAAAACAAAACAAATTCCAATTGGAAAGTTTTTCTTCCAACATTCAGTGATTTTATAATTTACATCATTTTTATTTTACACGTTGCTAAATTTTACATCATTTTTTATTTTACACGTTCCAAATATACTGGCGTGTAATTTCCAACTAGCACTGAATATTCCGTCATATATGATGCTTCTTTTTATTTACATCATATGTGATGTAATTTTACAGATTTTTTTGGTAGTGTGAACAACAATAAAGATTTGATCAAAATAATTACAAATTTAATAACTCCACAGAACAAAGTTAAGGTTCAACGTGATAGAAAATGTCCTGATAAACACCCCCTAGACTAGGGTTACCATATTCCGCAACACCAAAAAGAGTACATTGAGATAATTTACTCAAAAAGTCCGAAAAAATGATGTACAGTAGAGCCTCGCTTAACTGAACTCCGGTTTCTGAGCTTCCGCGTTATCCCAGCCATCAGGTTGATACAAGACCCATATAATTATCGAGCTCTGTGCCCGGATGGTATGCAAAACAAACTCATACTGTCAATTTTTTTAGGTGAAAAAGTTTCATTATTCGACGAGAAAACAGTATTTAGATGTTATGCTGACAAACCACAAAAGAATATTATAAAACAATCCATTTAAAAAAAAGGTATTTTTGACGTTTGCATTTCCTTTACAAACATTCTTTGGGATTTGTGCGCATTTAAGGATATTAAATTGTGTAAATATTGATTACTGTTTGCATACTCAAGGGCGCTGATCGCGCTCACTTTTTTACGACCAAAAATTCAGGCTAATGACAACAAGATGTTAAAGTGTGTTTTTTGAAAATAAATTTTGCATCATGTATGTGAACTGGACAATTAAAGAAAAACAAAGATTGCATACATTAGGGGGTTTGAAAAAACTCAAAACCTTATGGCCATCCGCAGACCACAAGATTTTTGATGTAGGGAAGAATGACCCTGGTTGTTAAACTCTCTTGAAATTTTGTTTGTTTGTTTGTTAAAGTCCCCCCAAATTTCGATGGCGGATTCATGATGCAAAATTTTCGTAAATAATTTCATTACTGCTGTCCTACCAGCTTTAAATAAGGCTACTTTGGTGAAAATCTTACTAGTTTATGCTATAGATCAGGGGTTTTCAGATCATTTGCTCGACGGAGCACTTTTTAAAGCCAAAAATTTTGGCGGAGCACCTACATTTTAGAATGAATGTGTAGAATACAGTTGAGCAAGCTTAAATAATTAAATTAGAAAATTGTATTCATTGCCTATACTTTCCTAAGCGTGTATGAGTCCATGAGTGAAAGCAAACGATTAACGGGAAAGAACTGGAGTCGAATATGAAAGTATGAGTGAAAGAGAAGAATTAACGAAAAAAGGCAAACGAGCAACGACCAGCGTAGATTAGAGTCAGTCTATTGACGAATTCTCGAGACTATAGACGCTATCGGTTGTGTTAAAGATTTTTGGTATCACCGAATCCGACAATGGCGCAGTCGTGACTCCACGGATCGGGTGAGTATTGAGAGTAATAAAACGGAACGGAAACTAAACTTTCAAAGCTAGATCGTTTGTAAAGGACTTCGATGAGAAGGCGGAGATCCTTGCTAAATCATTTAGAAAAAAAAAGTTATTTAGTTATGGGACTCCGATGGGAAGGCGGAGTTCCTGATAAGAGTAAATAAATGGACTTCGATGAGAAGGCGAAGATCCAAAAAAATAAGAGAAAAAAAAATTATATGAAAACAGAAAATGAAGGACTTCGATGGGAAGGCGAAGATCCAAAATAAGATGAAAAAAAATATATAGTTATAAAATTTAAAGGACTTCGATGAGAAGGCGAAGATCCAAAAACAAAAAAAAAGAGAAAAAAAAAAGAAAATTTATATTATTAAAAGGACTCCGATGGGAAGGCGGAGGTCCTGTTAAAAAAAAAAATAAATAAATAAAAATGATGGACTTCGATGAGAAGGCGAAGTACCTGAAAAAAAAAAAGAAATGCGAAAATGAAATGAACAAATTTAAGTTCTTTTACAAAAAAAAAAATTTAAATCGTTATTTTGAAAGTGACTCATCTAGTTCATGTAAGGATAAAAAGGTTTGAGAAACAAGACACAGTTCTAATGAAGACATGTTTAAAAAAAAGATTATTGAAACTAAATGTTTCACTCGACTGGAAGATAGCATTCTTTGAAGTATTTACAAGCTGTTAACTTCAAAAGCTAAATATAGATCACCTCTATCAATTGGGTGGATTTTAATTTCAAAAAATCCAAACCTTATAGAAATGCATTTAAATTATTGAATAATTCAATCATTATTATTATTCAAATGTCAAAATGTTGGTCCTTGTTTAAAGTTCTTAGAAAAAAAAAACTACTTCAATTTATCAAATCTCCAAGATCACAACAAGCCGTCAACTTCAAAATTTGAATTTGTGCAAAAAAAAAGAAAAATTGAAAAAAATTAACACTTTAATTGATGATTTTTTCTAAATTAAGAACTCGTGATTTGAGGGTTCAGAATACTAAACTTATGGACTCCCGCAGATGATTTCATAATGTTATGTTGGATGCTAAAAATAACACTAACGTTTTAAAAACACATTGAAACAGAAGCCGTCAATTTTATCCTGAATAGAAATTCATGGTATTTAATGATAACTGGATAATGAATCTGCAACTGTAACGTTGTATCTGAAATTTAATTTGGAATTTAACGCATGAGATTTCAATTTATATAATGTGTCTGAAAAGTACATGGCTCAGTTAGATTTAATTTGAATTTTTATACTTGGGTATGGCTCTGAATATGATTGTTGTTAAGAAAAAAAAATATGATAAAAAGGTTGGCTTTCGTAAACAGTCAGGTGCATTCAATTCCTAAAATAGAACAAATCATGAAAGTCGAGGTGAACAACTTTAGGTATGAAGTTCAAAAAAAAAAAGCAAAATCTGAGTCTGAATTAAGAATTTTATGCAAAACAAAAAAGAAATTAAGAATTTTATGCGAAAAATTGTGACCTTTACCTCTAGTGAGAAATTTATCCATATTTATTTAATAATATTTGAAAAGTTCAAAGAATGTTTTGGGAAAGAATAATCGATCATCACCAAGTTCACATTTCAAATAAAAGGTGTTTTAAATTTACTATGACTTTCATTGATTGGAGAATAGAGTGGTAGTTAAAAAAAAAATAATTTGAATTATATTGATTGGGCTTTACCTACATATGCATCTGGTAGTTCAAACTATACATAATAAAGCTACGAATATGGATGTAAGGTTTAATCTGCAAGTTAAATTGAAATTTTAAGTTATCATTTTCACATTAAATGTGAAATCAAATTATCACATGATTCTAAAATCTGAAATGTATATAGTGTCCAAAATCCTAGATCTATGATGGGAAACATCAGACGGAATCTGGAAATGAAATCAGATGAGCTAAATCAATGCATTAGTCGGAGCTAAGAAAGAATTGTCATCTGAGTAAAAGTGTGAGTCTGAAGTGATAAATCATCGTTTAAAGTTTCAACGTTAAATAATATTTAAATATACATGTGAATTTGTAATTTCTGTCTTAACTTTATCTGTGCAGATTCACAGTCTTTTCATTCTGAGATGTAAAAATGTTAACAATAACTGAAACCTACTGTGTTATATAAGCAACGAATACTCTGTGGTTTATGAAATCTGCGTTTGGAAAGTCAGTCTGAAAGCTAATTAGCCGGAATTGGCAATTGATATCGAAAATTAAATTTCTCCTTGAGTGTGTTAGGTTTATCCTAAATTCAGGCTAGAGGGATAATCTCCACAATTTTAAGTTTTAGATTTTAAGTAAATAATTCTTATCCGAGCTTGTGAGAAGGAGTTGAATTTTGAATGTTCTCAAGTGTCAAAATGTTCAGAGATAAACAAAGCGAATCTGAAATAGAATTCAGAATTTTGGGAAATATGAAACTGATTAGCAACAATACAATGGTCGGAATGCTATTCCGACCTTGAGTATAAAATTCTGAATTTGCGAAGTCAGTCACAGATCTTTACCTGGAATTTTTTGGTTGGTTTGGAAGGGTAATGAGACTGGAAGCTTTTCCGCATCGGTCAACTTAATCCGTGATCTGCTGATGTTCAGATGTAGTTTCTGGAATTATTGTGTTGAAATTTATGGCACGAAGATTCAGCTCTCAATGTGAATTGGTTCACAAGGACGGTCTCTGCCAGACCAGACCAGAGACTCTCTGGAAATTGTGTGGTGAACAAGACCGGGAATGTTGGATTCGATTTTCGTTGATTCGCATGTACTTGAAGGCCCTCAAAAAAAAGTAATCCTAAGTGAATCCAGATCTGGAATTTCAGTTGGAGTTGGATCGTTTAGCAGCCAAAGATAGTCGACCGGTATTTCTGTTTTCTTTTACTGCTGTATTTCACCTTTTGTACACCGCTTCTGATTAAAAAAAAAGCCAAAAGATGTCTAAATCGTTTATATGAATGTTCAAAAAAAAATTATAACAATTAAGTCTCTTGTGCAATAAAAAAAAGGAAATATCACCATCTATTTCCATAAAATAATAACATTTTTATACTTGAAATTTAAAATTAAATCTATGTTTGGGTGCACTCAGTTGGCTGGAAGATAATCGAAAAATGAAAGTGAGTGTCGAGGTGAATAGGATGGAAGTGAAAGTCTGAAAACAAACAAGGAGGAGTATCACCGAATCCGACAGAATGAAAACCCCAGGTTTTGAAAACTTGATAGTATTAATTGTTTAAATTAGATAGTAGTCAATTAAATCAGTAATGAATTGCTACTCTTTGCATAGTCTTGTTTTTATTAACAAAATATGGAACATAAAAAAATAATGATTAAGCTGTAACAAGTTTGGTTAAATTTGTGTCAGTTGTAGCTAGACGTCTGGTTCCGCGTTTAGTCGGGAACGGTGTTTTGCCTTCGTTGCGAGATATGTGGAAAATCCAGACTCACGTAGATAAGTTGTGGAAAACGGTAGAAGAACGGCAGAAATTCATTTTTCAGTTGACACCGCAGTTGACATTGAAGAATTTTTCTGGAAGCTGTTCAACAAATCCTGCGGCAAAACATTGTACCTGTGTAATTGTGAATGACTTCATTAGACACGTGGGCCTGTTAGTTTAAGTTTACACCAAAGAATACAAAAATAAATTTATGTATGTATGTATGTTGATAATCCACCATGGGTGCACGGATTCACCGCAGTTTTACCAAAGTATGGGTTTTTGCATTATTTAGATAACTTGACACATCTTCAATGCAGTGTACACCATACCCGGCACCATGGCTTCGTATGAGCTGTTATGTAGTGAATGTATTATGTGTAACTGTGAGTATAATTTGGATGACAGTTGCTTGTGAGATACCAAGCAGAGCGGTTTATTTCTTCTGTTCGCTCTGTGGTTGTAGTCTAGCTGTGAAAATAATCGCGAGTTAAGTTTAACAGATCCGAATGCTGTTTTGTGCAGTCGGCATCGCAGAGATGAATGAATTTGTGGTTTTAGGAAAAATTCTCGATAAGATGCGTGTTATTTGTGAAATACTTGATTTCTATTCAAAGAAAGAAATCGATGCCGGCGGGTCAGTTTGATTTTCAGCTGATGAAAAAAAGAAGAAATTGATGGGGAAAATGATTGTGGAGAACAAGTGTCAAGTGTTTTCGTGACAAACCATCAATGAATAAATTGAAAATTAAGGCATTAATAATTCTAAGAATCAATGGCGTCCATTTCTCAAAAGTGATGCCGTTATGCATTCGATGTTCGCTACATAAGTGTGCGTGTTGGAATAGTTAACGAAAACTTAACGAAGTGAGAATGAGTTACATGTGCGGATGTGCCATTTCAGAAACCGCTACTACACACACATGGGAAAACAGGTTAAACTGCAACCATCTGCAGTTGCCATCAACTTCAGCGCAGTTGCCATCATCTCTATCATCGACTTCAGCGTTATCATCAAGAACGCAGTAGGCTGCCAGCATTTTTGGAGAGGAGAACGACAAACCCGGTGAGGCATTTCCAATAAGAAATTTATGGCTTTGATTACAAGATTTCTTTGGTGGTTCAAGGCAGACTCATTCATTCAATATTTTTCATATTGTTTTATCCCATTTCAATAATCAACTAGCGGAAAATATTTGGTATGACAACATTTTATAAAGTTTTATTGTTGGTATTTATGATTAAAATTGTTTGTAGGTATTTATGGTTAAAATTGTTTGCATAATGAACAAAAACAGTACTAAAATTTATAAATTATTTCGATTCGCGTGACTCAAAAAGGACAAATATTGGTTTGTTTGGATTTTAATAACAAAACACTGACTTTGCGCACCAATTTTGATAGTTGAAAAATAGATGATCAAACATGCATATGGCTTTTCTATAGCTCATTTTATTTAAAAACTTTTCCTCATCAATACTTTCCGATTTAACATAGGAGCTCAGGAACAAGAGTTTTTTCCTAGTAATCTATTCGTTATTTATTTTTTGATTTATGGAAGTTTGATAATCAATATTAAATTATAAAATGGCCAGTCTTATAAACTATACCTATATATACATGTGAAATTTACCATATTTAAAAAAATTCTTTCCAGGTCCGTACACAGCAAATTTTTTTTTGCTGGAAACCAGCAAAATTTTGCTGGTTTTTGTCCCGCTGACTTTCCAGCAAAATTTCCAGCAATTTAAATTGCTGGAAAAAACAGCAAACGTTAATGCTGGTTTCCAGCAATTCAAATTGCTGGAAAATCAGCAATCCAGATTGCTGGAAACCAGCTATTTCTTTCAACACAACCGGCAGTATTTAGTATGAAATTTATATTTGAATTCAAAATTAAAGTTTAATGTTGGCTGTGCATACAGTAAGCAATAAAAACAATTATTTTCTCCCATTTTCAATAAGGGATTTATTCATTTAAAAAAAAAAACAACTATTTTACAACCACTTTCTAACACCGGCTCTGGGGTGGCCGCTTTGTGCCAAAGTGTTGATCATCCGCCACCTGTAAAAATAGTTTTGATTAGTATCTTCTATGGAATATCTACCTGTACAATAAAAATTTACCCTTGACTTGATGCCTGGTTGCTAGAATATAGAGGAAAATAAAATAATTATATCAATTTAATCAAAATTCATAAAATAAAATCTCACCTTGCTTCGGCGTACGAAACAAAAACAAACTCCAAATTGACAACTCGATTGCTGATTTTCCAGCAAACTAGATCAATTGCTGGAGAGTCCAGCAATTTGAAAACCGATTGCTGATTTTTCAGCAAAAATGACAAGCACATAACCGAATGCTGAAAAATCCAGCAATTCGAAAACCGATTGCTGGTTTCCAGCAAAAATTTCGATTGCTGAACGTTTCCAGCAATTTTTTTTGCTGGAAATCGAGGCAAAAATTTACAGTGTATCCTTTTATTAAAGAAAACTGTTTAATCTATAAAACTGCATATTTATTGAATATTTTCAGTAATTTTCCTTTCCACTAGATAATTTATAATATTTATATTTTTAGAAGGAATGCATCTGGGGATAACCCAAAGATATTATTGCAAACGGCACGGGTAGCCGGCCATTGTAGGTTTCTGAGGGTTGGATGCCTTCCTTCGACGAACCATCGGACCGTGGAAGCCCTAGAAGAAATTCGAGGCCAAGCCACACAGACATAGGCAGGACCTTGCTACCGATGGGGGAACCATACATACATACATACAACTGTGAGTATAATTTGGATGAATGAGTCAGTCAGTTGCACAACCAGTCAAAAATTTATAACATTTTGAATGTTATACATTTACTACAGGTATTCCGGCATCCGTGTATATACCTGGCCAGCTGGCAATTGAATGACCATTCTTATTTATTCATTCATATGGAAAAAACATCTTACCATTTTCGAAAGCTCATCTTACCAAACCAAAAAACTTTACCAGTATCATTTAGTGTTGACTCATTCTTCATGTAAATTGTACTTTCATATTTATCATCAATCACCATTGCACATTGAAAATTCTTGCCATGTAGTTTGGCAAGTATTTATTTTAAATTTCCCACTCTCACTTCTCCACCCCCACCGTATAAATGCAGTAGAAAATTTTGCAACTTATTCACAACCACTACCCCTTCAATTTTACGTTGGACTTGCTTTTTAAATACATTGACTTCCACTTTGCATCATTTTTCTCCTTTTCTTTCTTTACACGCATTTGTACAACTTTAAAAATAGCACTTTTTATGCGTCGGATATTAACAAGCAACTCGAACAGAATAAAAAGGCAAGAAGAACCTTTGCACTGTGCCCTAAAGTCCCATTTTCTACAGCGTCGGCTAACTGTGATATTTGACGCTAATTCTGAATTATTCTCACTTCAGGTAATCAGCACAGTATTCCACTCACATACTGTAGTTGTTATCGCCTATTCGATCAATTTCCTCCACAGAAGCCAAGTAGGTAAACAAGAATGTGAACATCACACAAATTCAATTTGAGGAATACAAAAATAAATTTATCAACGAAAAGTGTTGTAATTGTCATATTTCTTGGAAATTTTCGGATAATAACTTCGAGATTATTTCTGATTGAATGCTTCTTAAATTTGGAAAGCTGTCCAGGTTGCGCTTTTTGAGCGATTCTGCTCAAAATTTGATTTTTCTCTTGATGGTCATGATTTTGCCGTTTTAATCAAAGTTTGTTATTCCTTTACCTTGCATTGAAAGACTGAAGTCATTCATTTTATGAAAAATATCAGCCGAAAAAGCCAACCTGACGAGCCACTGACTATCATTCAATCTTACCCCCAATGTCAAATTATTGTAGCTCAAAAGCGCTCTGACTTCCGATCTTAATTCAAACAGGCGAGATAACGTTTTTCCACGAAATAACCAGCTATCTTCAATATGAAGTTGTAGCGTGGAATGTTGTGGAATGTTGGCTATCCATCTCTTCACACAACGCCTTGGATAACCTTGAATTTTTCAATCGAGCCTTAATAAAGTTGATTATTTTTACGCTTCTTCCAAGACTTCCTTCAAAGATGATGATGTTTCTTCATAGCGAGGGCATGTCGATAAAGAATAGTCAACTACCACAACTTTTGGTCTTTTCTTTGATCTTGGCAACGACACCAGCAGTATTTCCAACTATACTGCCGCTCATAGCAAGTCCGTCCCATTTGCGTTTTTATCATTCAGTACTTTGTTCTGATGAACATTGAAAAAACCTCAAGTAATTTTGTCCCATTGCACAAATGATCGCAAGTCGGTCTCATATGGCTTAAATCGCATATCGGTCCCATAGCCATAAGGGCCCAGCGAATGATTTTAAACAGTATTAAAAAAAAAAAACAAACCTTATAAAGCGAAATACTTTCGATTGCCGTTGCAAAGACAGATTCTGTTGAGTACTTTGATTAAAAAAGCATACAAGTTCCGATTTCTCATTAGACCGTTTCACGATCTCTGTGGAATATTGTTGTCCGTAACATAATCATCAATAAGCTTGAAAATTTCAGCCCCTGTCGTGGAAGTTGGCAACGGTTTGCAAAGGAACAAATCTTCTTCGAAACATTCAGATCCTCGATAGCGAACAAATATCATCAGAATTGCTAGTCCTGCTACATCTGTGGATTCGTCAAGCTGCATGTGAATTTTGAAGTTTTCAATCGAGAAACTAAAATGCCTTCAACATCTTCAGCCATGTCACAAATTCGCCAAGAAACCGTATTGTCAGACATGGGAATCGAATTTATCTATTCCACTGTTTTATCATCAATCATGATACGGACGACTTCTTGAATACAAGGTTTGATTAAATTTTCAACAATAGTATGCACTTCTCCAGCTTTTCCAATCGGTAGCTCACTATGTACGGCGCAAGGACAGCCAAAGCAGTGCATTTCGACAATCCACCATTCTTTGCCAACAGGGATTGAGCCGCCAGTAAAGGCAAAGTAAACAAAATTTATTCGTTCGTACTATATGCCCTGTGATTTTTTTTCATGCCTCGATAAAAATTAATCGATAAAAAAAATTACAGAGTTTTTCAATGTTGGTTTACGATTTTCGTTGCGTACGTCGCGGAGCACTTCCAAAACCTTCGCGGAGCACCAAGTGCTCCGCGGAGCACGATCTGAAAACCCCTGCTATAGATTATCAATATCACCTATAACAGCCGACACAGTTACTGTAGCGTGGTAGATTAAACCGACCTAGTTTACTGAATTTTTTTCGATAAACCTTATGCCGCTATTGGATAAGTCCACAAGTATATAAAGCAAGTATTTGTTGATTTCCAACTAGTATCTTAAATTCTATGTCATCTTTCGCAATCAAAACAACCGAGTTAAGAGATTTTTTTAAAAATTTATTTTCATACCACATATTCATCTCTCTCTCTCTCACGCTAATAAAGGAGCACTTTAACTGCGCGTGTTTCGGTGTGGCGACTACACACCATTTGTAGGAAATTGGATATCATTCTCTAAATCAATTCCACCAACGAACGGCCACCAATGCAACGATGGCACGGTTGCTCCCGGTTTTTTTTTCTTTAAATAAAAACATACTTTAAAATAAAATTATGGAAACACGCGCTCTCTGTTCTATTATTAAAGCAGCAATGTGTCCAGCGACTGGTTTAACGGGGGTACCGCAAAATCGGAACCACCTTTCGTTTTGGGACCAGTGGTGTCCTTCGTTTTTTTTTGTTTAAATCTTTCTCTTTTTCTACCGTTGGTGCGGCGATGGAAACAACGTAACGATATACGAATTTATCACGATTTTCATTTTTTGTTTTTGTTTCGTTTTGAGTTGGGGGTAACGTTTGCGAAGTTACCAATAAAGTGATCTGGATGTTTTGGAGACATTTTTGTTCGTTTTGTTGGGAAGGGCGAGGAACAATTGTAGGGTTTTGTGGGAGTTGGGATAAAAAGTGTAGGAAGTTATAATTATTTACAACAGATTCCTCTGCTTCGTTGAATGTTGGGGTTGGGGTTGAGAAGGAGTTGGGATTCAACGGAAGCTCAGTTGAGGTTGCCATTTCTTACGTTGTAAATCTCTTCAAACAACTACAAATCAGACTTTCGGTGGATTGGAGCCACTAGTGGAAGTGCGTTCCGTGTGGTTTTACTTCTTGGTCGTGAAACCATCACCAGTTGGGTCCAGGATCCATGGGTAGTTGTTGGGGCACTCCATACAGGTGAAGAGACGCAGAGTTTCGCCTGGCAGTTCGCGAGTGGTCAGTGGGCAGGCATTGGGCAGGGAACAGTAGGGTTGTCCCTTGACGTCACACTTTTCCTTCCACTCTTGGAAGTCTCGCAGGGCGTTCAGTTCAGTTGGGTTTTGCATCCATTGGATAACCTGCAGCATGGTCACGAAGAAGACATCGTTACGGCCCAGCATTTCTTCGATGAACTTGATAAGCTCCTCGCGGTATTCCTTCTTAGATTTCAACCAGGAAGCGTGGAAGTGGAGACCCAGAGGGGCACGGTTGCTATTGTAGTGACGGTTGAAGTTGTGACGCAGAAGACGTCCGAACTGTTCACCGGATTGGATGTTGGAGCAGGAGTCAACCATGTGACAACCAGGCAGCGACTCGTCGAAGGTGGGATCATCTCGACGATCGAGTTCGTTCATGACCATTTCCCAGACTGGATGGCTACGCGATGGACAGTTGTGGGCGTTGCCGTTACATTTGTGTGGCATACGGAAGTACAGAGTGTACGGCCAGATTGGAACACGTCCGAGGGAAGCCGTAATGGAGGCATCGTAGACGAAGAATTGATCGGCCATCATTTCGAATTGTTTGTTACCACCAACTCGCAGATACGGGGCACGGACTCCGATGATTGAACCATCAGTGATATTAGCGAATCGCTCGATGATCAAACGAGCTCCGGCCATTTCGGCTAGCCAATCGTCGTAGGTACCACCGCTCCAGTAGTTTGGATCATCCTTGTGAGTCAGCGAGAAGACCGAGATCTCATGACCCTTGCGATGCAGATCCTGCACGGCGGAGTAGTTGGTGTATTTGTGCGACACAAAGTATGTACCACGAATCTGACAACCGTTGGGGTTCTGTCGCTGGCCGTTGAAGATATCCTCGTACAGATCGATATTGTCTACGTTGATAGCACCGTTGAAGGTGATGGTGATCATCTGAGGTACCTGCTGGGGTTCGATACCTCCGGGGATCCGAGTTCCGTCAGCGGAACAGAAACAATCGGGCAGCACACACTGGGTGGTGTCACAATCCGGGGCGCGGTTCGGATCCTGATCGACGGCTGTTGAAGAGACGAATACAGCAGGTTAGAAAATGTGACGTTGTTTTTTGTTGAAGTGTTTAGTACTTACTACAAGCGTTTTCGTCCGATTCATCCTTGCAGTCAGGTTTGCCGTTACAGAACAGCTCCTTGTCGACACATTCGCCATTTCCGCAGGACAGTTTACCCTCTGGACAGATGGGTTCATCGGTCTTCAGAATGGGTAGCACCTTGCGGGGTTCTTCGTAGAGTCGGGAAGAAATTTAGGGGAATCGTTAATTCTATTGATCAATTCTAGTGTTGTTGAGAGCGTCGATCGACGATCGATGCGGTTTAGTAAGAAAACCATGATGTGTGCTTTTGGTATGTCGATGAGTTGGTTGATTGAAGTAAAGCTGAGGAGCGTGTTGTAAATAGGTGTGTTCGTGTTTTACTGGTGATTTCTTCCGACGTACAGCGATTGGAAATTCGCGGCGCTACTCTACGATGGATACTTTCAAAAAATATTTGGTACTATGTAAGATTCGATCTAAACATCAATTTTGCCTAGCGTCTTTCAATTGGTTTCATTTGGAGCTCCACAAAAAGCGGTTTATTAATAAACAGATATTCATTCAATGAGAAAACATGCATTGGATTCAAGCCAATGAATATGCTTATCATTATTAGGTGTGAAAAACATTGACAAGGAACGCAATTATTGGAGAAACTTAAAGTCCAGCTTACATTCTGTTCGTAGATTGATCGTATAGTTTGCATAGATGAAGGTAAACCGCCTTTAGTTATGCAGCGTATATGATCTATATACGACCAGAATGTTTACTGGCAAGTGCATGTTTTTGAGGAAAAAAGTTATTTAGGTAGTACACAATGGAAATAAATTGCGCAAGTGAACGTTTTTAGAATTTCGTCAAAAACCGATATTATTTCATGCTTTAACGACGATTGCATTTTGGAAGAAGTGTATTACATGAGTATTCAGTGTTCGTGTAAATTTTAGTAGTGGTATATCTTAAAAAATCTTAACTAAGATCGATGAGTTCAGAACAAACCCTCCAGCACCAGATTAGTTGTTATTTTTTTTGTTGTTGGATAATTTTATTGTTATATAAATATTAAGGAGACTACTTTTATGATTAATGTACTGCTCATACTACGAAAACCATGCAAACTTTGATACAAAATTAAAATGTGAAATGCATAATATTAGTTTGAGCAGTTCAAGTTAGTTTGAAAGAAAAATTATTCACGTCCTAATTAACTATAACCCTAAAATTTTTCCAAAAGCTCCGAAAATTAGTTTAAAGTTAGAATGTAGGCGTGTCTGGTGTCAGCTGGTCCATAAGCTGTGTATCTTGACGTTAGCGCACTAAGTTGACTTTTACTAATCTGCCCTAGCTAAACAAACAACGGTCCTATTTTTGTCCCAATCCATTCGGTGTATGCAAATCTCTTAGAAAAAAGTGAACTGTGGTACGGTGAAATCCTAGAAAAGAAAAACACAAGTGTGGCTAGCAGTTTTCCTTCGCAGCCGTTGGAAAACGTTGCTCTTTATTTACAGTTTAAGCGTGATCCGATCAGCCCCAGACCCTAATGAAAACAACTCGCCCTGACCGAGGAGAGTTCTGTGGATTTGGGTTGACTTACTTTCCTTCTTGTCACACGTGGTGACCTTTGCTTTCCAATCGCAAGTTTGTTTTTCAATGTCGAATGCCAAACCGGACGGGCAAGTGATTTGCTTCAATCCGGCACGGGTACACCTATTTATTTTTTTTGCAATCAACACGTTTTCGAAGATTTTGGAGGTATGAGGTGAAAGATTTGTTTTCGGAGGGGGGTAAGATGAGTTATTTTTTTTGGGAGCACATATTTAGGTTACAAAACGATGAAAATAGAAGAGAAAGAAGAAAGGAGAGCTTTAGAGGAATCTGTTAGTTTTGGAGGATCGGAGCTTGGGATGGATACCGGACACTTTGTCCCGGGCGATCCATCCGAAGTCGACCCCCCTGGTGGACTTACTTCCTAATTCTTCACAATTTTTAACATTCGTTTTCCAATCGCAGGTTTGACGATACACGTCAAAGTATAACCCGGTTGGGCAACGGACACGTGCCAGCCTAGTGATGCCGTTTTCACCAGCATTATCGCACCTGAGCCAAGGAGCAATCAAAAGTTATGAATAAACGCGCCTGAAAGCTAAGGCATGGTTGGAATGGTTTTGTTGAATTTATGTGTGAAAAAACATTGACAATGCAACTATTCGAGAACTAAAAGTCCAGCTTACATTCTGTCCGTAGGTTAATCGTTTAGTGTGCATAGATGAAGGTGAACCGCCTTTAGTTATGCAGCGCATACGATCTATATACGACCAGAATATTCACTGGAAAGTGCATGTTTTTGAAGAAAACTGTTATTTAGGTAGTACACGATTGTCGTTGGAATGAATTTGTTGAATTTAACGAATCGAAATTGAAATCCAGAGTAGAAAAGTTTAACTCCTTTGTGTAGGCAATGTACAATGAACATAAGATTGATTTTAGATTGAACTTGAGCATTAGGTTCAACAAAACCATTCCGATGGTCCCTAATTATGTTCTTTAAATTTCATTGTACAGTCGACATGACTCGAAAAAACCATTAAATTGACAATAAAAAGTTACAAATAAACATCAACCGATTGAGATTTTTGCATTTTTTTTTCTGGAGTTCTTTTAAGTTTTTGTTTTGCTCAACCCCGACTGCGTGCCCACTTTTTCGTTGCGCACTCATCATCACCTCACGACTTCACGGCAATCGCCCTCGGTACTGAGCCGGAAGTACTCGTCAGCCGGCCGGTCCTTGCAGAGCTCTTCGATGTTCTCCGAATCCGATTCGTTGTCGTCATCCTGCCGCTTGACCCGGTTGTACTCAGCGGAAGCTGTCGAAAGAAGGAGAAGAATAGAGAAAAAGATGTTGGTGCTGGTTGGCTTTACTGTTTCGCGAGTTTTAAGAATAAGAAACTGTTTGTCACTTTTTAGTTTTGTGGTCACACGGATTAACATCTGGTAAAAAATTGTGCACAAAGGGGTTGCTTTTAATAACGGAACGAGGTCGTGAATTTTTAGTCACTTTAAAACTAATTCGACTTCAAACAGATTGATGGTAAGAGGAGGAAACTCATACAAATACATTTTATCGAATTTTGACAGTCGCCATGTAAAGGAAAGAACGCTGTAAAAACATCAAGCAGTTCCTAAACTTTGCGGTCTTGATTCTTTTTGAATAACAAGTACCGAATCCCTAAAAAATGTTATGTTTGGTAAGAAAAATAATCTGGCTTCCCTACACACTAAGAACGTGTTTATTCCAGTCCGGATCACAATCGTATTTACAAAACTGTTAAATGTCAGGAGTTCCGGTACACAACAACAGATATCTGTGAAGTGCGGGAAAAATCATTCGAAACCTCATATAATCCTTTGCTTTTGAAATTCCAACGAATTCTGTTTTAAGTGCTCAGGGCTACGAACAAATTCAGGACTGAAATCATTAGAAAGACGTATCTAACAACGTTGGCCTTCTTCCACGATCGTGTTTGTTCAAGATGGCGAGGACACAGTATTTCTGGTGGCAATGTTTTAAATACTGATTTTGGATGAATTTGACGTTCTGACCTCGAAACAATCCTCAGATATCGTTTATTCCATCTAGTTTTGGTGATAAGGCACTTGGTAATTCTTGAATTCATCACTTTTGATTGAAACATTTTTTATTGAAGATTTTAGTTTATTTTACAATTTTGTTGAAGACTGTCAAACATTTTGAACTACGCTATAAAAATAACTAAGTTTTTTTAGTTAAAATTTCCTTAAAGTTCCCGTTTTTAATCAAGCGGAGAAGAACAAACCAAAATGAAAACTTTTCTCACTTCCCTTTTTTCAAAAATCAAAATATCTCTCGATCTTCGATCGTCGGTATTATCTCTTGATTTGGACGTGTTGATGTCGTTAAAACCGAAAGCTCATTTAACCCTAGATATCTCTCGCTGTATATCTCTTGTTTTTCAACCGATTTATAAATTTATTGTTTTGGAAGCCTCGTACAATAACTTAGTTCTCAGATAGTTTTCAGCTACGATTATTCATTTTTACGATATTTATAATAAACAAAAATCGAAAAAGACTGTACAAAGATCAATTATCAAAGACTCCCGAATTTTTTACTTGCACCCTGAGTAAATTCAACTTACAAGTTATATGTTGCACAGATGAATATATATTTTTTTTTAATTTTTCAATTCAAAATCATTTGTGGCTATTTAAAATGTTGTGTTTAGATCGTTCTTTTCAGAAGTTGTTTGTTCAACATAAATTAATCTGCATTTTATAGATTATTCAACCTGAACTCAACTTGCATCTAAATAGATATACGCGAGATTTTTTTAAATATAACATCAGGAAGCAATCTAGAGCCTACAGTACAGCTTCGGTTTTTTTTTCAGTTACAGAAAAAATACTTCGAACTTGGAGGTGTTGGAAGTTAATTTCACAGTTGATTTTCTTAGCTCTTTTTCTGTCCCGAGATCGTCCCGAGTGTCCGACTGTTGAAAATTTAGAACAAAATCGTTACGCTCACGGCACAGGAGTATTTACGACAGCAAAAATTATTCAAATTCATATTGAAATTCGATCAACTGTTTTTCAAAAAAAAAAAAGGTTCAACCGATTTTTGACGGTCGCCATGAAGAAAGAAAAAAAATGCTAGCGCTCTTTGAAAGTTTTCCTGTGTGCTCACTAACAGGATTAATCCAGGATTCCGGATCGTGAAAAATTGCAAAATAGAATTACACAGGCTTAAGCTTTCACATTTTTGATAATTTATATTTCTTCTACATATAGGGAAAGGCTGCCAGTTTGCCCGGTTTTATCCGGGTTTGTCCGGATATTTAATAAAAAATTGCCCGGTTGGCCGTATTTCTCTAAAAATGCCCAGATTTTGGACAGATTTTTTAAATTTTTTGACGAATCAAACAAAAAAAAACAAATTTTGATGAACATTTTTTTTTATTTTGTCACCAAAACGAAATTGTTTTGAACAAGTTTTATAAAAATAATCATGAAAGGCCTAAAATACGCTTTGAAACCTGTTGATAAGATTTGACGAAAATTTTTTTTAAAATTTTTTCTTGATTTTTGTTGAGTAATTTCTGGATTTTGACACAATTTTCCCGGATTTCACCTGGATTTATGGTCGCCAATTTTGAAATCAAATGCCCGGATTTATATAAAATTTACCGGATGGGTGCTGAAAAAATTCTGGCAACTTTAACCTAGGCTGAATGAGCCTACTTTGGACCAAGAGCCAACTTTGGTCCGAAATTGGAATAAATTTCGAAATTGGAATAATTCATTTCACTGGCATAGGATTAAGATAGTCTCATGCAAATAATGAATTCTTATTCTTTCTCAATCCTAACATAGCGTTTTTTGTCATAGAAAGTAATTCTAATAAAATTTTCAACATTTTCAAAAATGTACCTTCTTTTCAGTGGTAAAACAGACAGATCCATTAGTGGGGCGCATTTTGAGAAATCAGAGCTAATAAGAAAAAAACACGTTTTTCAACTATCCACACAGTGAATTTTTGGCTCGACTTCCTGCAAAAAAAAAAAATGCTAGAAACGTCCAACAATCCAAGTTTTTTCTGGAAACTAGCTAACATGATTCGTTTTGCTGACTTTTCCAGCCCTTTTTTTTGCTGGAAATTTTCCAGCAATGGATCCTTATTGCTGGAAAATCAGCAATCGATCTGTCAGATTTGGAACTTGTTGAGTTAAGTTAAAATTCAATGGAGTGAAAAGGCAACGACTCAAATTTCATTTAAATATTCGGTAAGTAGAAGCTTCCGGTGCTTCAAATACTGACTCATAATAAATTTAACGGCATTTTATGTTTTACAGAGTGACTATAATCAATTTGATCAACCGAAAAAGTTCTGGAAGTCATGTTCCTTAACCCCTGTGGTTATGCAATTTTAATAAAACCTGTCAAAAATTTATCCTCAACGATGAAGTTTTTTTTATTAGCAAAAGTCGTTTATAATCATCACATTAAGCTTATGCGCATTTTACTGTGAAAACAGGGTTTTGGGGTGTAATTTTCTCTTAAAACATGATGAAAACAAGAAATGAGGATCAAGTAATTTAATTCCTTTCTAAAATTTCGCCTGTGCTTCTCCCCAAGCTCACGTGAATATAATCCATAACCAAATATTTAAAAAATGTGAGATTTTGCATTCTAATGCAAAAAAAACGATCAAAATCGGTCATGATATGACGAAATGGCATGCATTTCAAATTGAGTGTTCCAGTCGGGGTGGTCGAACATTTTGATTAACAGTGATGAATATCATCATTAAAAATGTCAGCCCATTTTTGAAGCCTAATAACTTTTTTATGTAAACTTTAATCGAAATGCAGTTTTGCTATGAAACATTTGTCATAATTTAGGTTTTAAGAAAACTTGTATTCAAAAGTAATCAGCCGAAGGAGACAGAGTTATTGATGAAAAATTGATATTGATCCTCCCGAACAAAATGTCTCAAAATCCCATACGAACTTCAGGCTCGTTGAGCGGCCACTTCCCGTGTTCCTATCTGGCCCAAATTTGGCATGAGATCTTGTGATAGGCTTAGGATCAATATTAGCCGATAGGGTATAACACTCCACAGGTTTTAAATTTCCCATGCAAATTTGGGGCACTCTACTGTTCATGTGTATAATATTTTTGTTCACATATTCGATGTTATATTTGATTAATACAGTATTCTGCTTAAGTAATAGGCACATATAGCCTGCTTTTCTCCTATATCGATTTTTCGATATCGCCAATTACAGTGTTTTTTGCTTGTCATATAAACAGTAGATTTATCGCTTCGTTTTGCTCCAATTTTGCAAGAACGGTTTGATGTTTTCGAAGATTTTTCAAAGCATTTATAATCTCGATCAAAGATGCATAAAACAGAATCTAAAGTCAAAATCGTTAAAAATGGATGTTCGTCATTTCGGCATATCACGGCAGTACTGAATATAGACTGGAAAAAAATTGTATTTTTTGCAACATGCAAGACAGCGGCAGCATCATCTAGTTTCAAACCAGATTTGTTAACTTATTTTCAATATAATTGTAAATTAATCGAAATAATAGTTTGATTGCAGTTCTGGTGAAGCATAGAATGCGTTCTTACTTTTGAGGTAGTTTTATACGACAGCTTTCAAGAAGCTGTGGCCCCTCAAGTAAAGAAAAGAAAATCATATGTTGAAAATGCCCACATACCTTTTGTCTGAAATGGAAAAAGAGGAATCCATCTTTTTTGAAGCACTGCCGTTGAGAAAAACTGTGTAGATTTTCAATGAAACTTGAAGTGGAACCACGTTGATACTCGGCAACGATTTTTAATTTGATTAGACTTTAAGTTCAACAAAAAAAGATTCAACCAATTTCTCACGGTCGCCATATCATGAGGAAATCAAATTTTTACTATCTTATCCATCTTATCACTGTTATTTCTGCCTGGTTGCGCAATTGTTTTCCATTGTTCAGAATAGCTCCGAAGCACAGAATTTTCACTTACAGTTTTGTTGTCTAGAACCAATAATGTATAATAGCTGTGAAAATTTGAAACAATCAGAATCCAATTAGAAACCGATTAGAAAAGTCCACTGAAATTACCATTGTTGATGAGATTTGTTTGACCAATTATGATCCATTGTCAATTTGCTTTAGCAGTTTCGTACCATGTTGCATCTTTTGTGCGCTTTTCAAACAACTGCAATTTAAAAATTTTCCCAGAACCATCTCCGCTGCTACTATATATGCAAAATCTGCCTGCGCAGAGCCATGTAGCTCAAATGCAATCTCCCACACACAACAAACTGGCTGCAGAGGTGGCTCCATTGACTACGAGCCCGTTTTAAGAACACGTCGAACTGACCGTGACCCCATCGTGTCCATTCCATTCTTCTTCTCTAGACTCCGCCACGCAAAAATCTGTACCCAATGGGAGTTGAGACCGTGTTCAGTCGCGCAGTCAACTCTGCAGCGCTAGAGTTAGTAGTGGAAAGGGGGGATGATTCCATTTGCGGGAATCACCGGCGTGGAACGCGAAGAATATTCACAACCACTCGATGCATCTTTGTGTCATGTTCCAACTGACTAGTACACGACACTGAAACATTCATAACAGCTATGTACTTACAATGAAAAATATAACTAAGACCGGTCAAAATAGAGGTGGCCATTATTCATCGTCGCCCACAAAACCGGCTAAGGATTGGCTTTGTGTTGCACCAGATGTCCTTACAAGTAATTGAAGGAGAGAAAAGAGGCTTGGGTGGGTTCAGCTTTGAAGAAAAATAAACTATACCGAGGAGTGATGCCGATAACCTCCAAATGATTGGTACTTAGACAAAAGTGTCACTTTCTACAACCTCTAGTGGGTAAGCGAGTTTTGCCGGGTTATAGTTGATTCAAGTGACTCGCTAATGCCAAAGCGCAAAACCTAAATGGAATCCGGTGTTTTGTGCAAACATGTTCGACTCCAGCAACCATCAACCATCAACAATCGTTTGCTGTGCCTGAGCAGATCCGCATTTGATTGATGTCTGATGTCATTGTAGCTTGACTCGACGATTCATGTGTTTAGGACTCACATAGGACGGTGTGCTTGGAATGGAATGGAAAAAGAGATTGTCTTTTCGCTATAGGTACTTGAGTATGGCGACTGGTGCTAATCTTGGTTTGGCTCAGTTGCCAATAATTGCACCTTCAACTCTCTACCGTATTGAGGTATGTGCGCAATACCTATGAGCAGCACTTTGTGATCGAAAGGTGCAAAATGTAAGCCGTAGAGACCGCAAGAAAGTCAGCCATGCCTTAAGGACACACCGGTTGGCGTCGTTTTTGCTGCTCTCGCTTTTTCAAAGATTATGTAAAGTACAATCTAAATATATTCTCCTTAACAGTTACCTACATACAAACTAGCTAGTTGTGTTCGAGTTTTAAATTTTCCAGCAAGTTATACTGACTGAGATTGCGGAAAAAAGAGAAGGTGACCAAGAATGCACTGCGCAGTCTGGGGAACTGGTTTCAGCAGCAGTGTCGCCATCTATATCGATGACGAGACGAGCGTCTGGTTGGTACACTTCTGGAATTGCGGATATTTGCCGGGTTCGCCTTTTTTTGTTAGATATTTTAATTGACATTCGCTGAGTGTTTCGCGGAAACTGAGCCCTCGAATCGTGAGGTGATATTTTATTTTAAGTCTGATAGCTTTGCAAATATTATTTTTATATTTGTGATTCTATATTTGTGATTCTATGATTTTTCAACATTTTGTGACATTCGAACCCATCATTGCCTTGCTGAACAAATTTTGCTTCAATGTCAAACTAAGTTTGCTTTTAGACAGTGTACTCTAGACGACTGGTGTTAAAGTTTAAAATGATTCTTCAAAAATATTATTTTTTTCCTGCATGTGGACAGAAAAAAGTGCACTTCTGGTAGTGCACATGTGTAGAATTGAATCAAAACGAATACAATATGCTAACATACGTACAAGCTCAAACGAAAAATCTCCAATAAAGTGTGTAAAATTCAAATGCTGACATCCACAAAAAAACGTTGAAAATTGACTTGAAACAGTGCCATCTATTGCGCCGTTCAAAAGTTACAGATCAAATTTTCAAGTGCTTGGTTTTCGAAAAGGCGTAATCCTATAGGAACTAATTAATTGTTAAACTAACGCCGCTTTAAAATAGACGGGTTTCATTTATTGCTAGATAAATGCAATAAGAGTTACTTTTGACTGGACAAAATTTCACTTCCTTTGTTTTTGCACTTTTGGTTCAAGCAAAAAAGCAGTTTTGGAATAAGTTTTTGCGTAAGAGGACGAATCGGCTATATCCAGTCAATTAGGAACATTCATGACGATCAGTCTTACCTATCAGAACTGGTTTAAGGCATCTCAAAGCGGGTTACTTTCAATTAAGTTTTTTGCATCCCATTATTCAAAATTTAGTACTTCTAGCTTGAACAAAATAGCGAATAACTTTGAATATGTTTTTCCATTATGCAACTTGACGAAAGTGTTACGAAACTTTAACAGCGATTTTCTTGAAACATGCCAAACAGTTCATACGACCTGTTCAAAACTGACAAAAATTTTGTTTTTGTTTCTCAGTTTGGTTTTGACAGTTCTCTCTGGTGTGTTTGGAGACATCTGGTGGCCCAGCAAAAAAACAAAAAATGGACCAAAACGGTCGTTGGAAATTTTAAACAAGTTTCGTGGGCTAGCTTGTACGTCTGTTCTCTGTGACTCTAGACATCGAATTGGTTGTATTAAATAACAAACGCTTGGATAAAGAAAAAAAACAAGAATTTACCTGATTCGTCCGAAAGATTTTATACGAAAATCTTCAGAAGGTGAAGTTTGAGTTTTTCAAAATACAACAAAAACCGTGAAATCACGGATGAAAAACTTCTAGCTGTTTTAACGAGGTTGGAATAAAGCACAAGCAGAAGCAAACGCCACCCTATTCCATACTATAGACTGCCTCAATAGACTGAGTCGATTTGGAGTCATTTCTGAATTTCCCAAACCCTGGGGTCTAAAAAGCTTCGTCTTGGACCAAAACTCATCCATGATTTTTTGCAGAATTTTTAAGTATCGTTTACATGAGTAAATTAGAACTTTTAGTTCTGTATGGGAAAATTGAATATTTTGTTCTGAAAAATCAACATCATTTTTGTTTCTTCTGTGGAACCAAGCCAGCTGACAATTTTTATGCCAATTTATAAAATTCCTAAAGGAAATTTTTCCGCTGAACAACTTTGTTGGAGACCGCAACTTTGTATCTAATTAGTTAAAAAAGTTATTAACTGTTTAACAGAGGTATGTCTTTTCACATTGATAAACAATAAATTCAATTGACATCACTGCTGGAGCCTCGCAAGTATTGCATGAAAAGTAGCCATGCAATACCTCGCTAGGCACCCTGCAGGGATGTCAATTGAATTTATTGTTTATCAATGCGAAAAGACATACCTCTGTTAAACAACTAATAACTTTTTTGCCTAATAAGATACGAAGTTACGGTCTTGGACAAAGTTGCTCAACGGAAAATTTCCTTTAGGAAATTTAAAAATTGGCACAAAAACTGTCAGCTGGCTCGGTTCCACAGAAGAAACAAAAATTATGTTGATTTTTCAGAACAAAATATTCAATTTTCCCATATAAAACTAAAAGTTCAAATTTACTCATGTAAACGTTACTGAAAAATTCTACAAAAAATCATGGATGAGTTTTGGACCAAGAAGAAGCTTTTTAGACCCCAGGGTTTGAGAAATTCAAAAATGACCCCAAATCGACTCAGTCTACTGCCTCAATGAAGACTATAACAAACCGTTTTCATTGAACGAATTTCTCTTCGCACTTGATAATGCTAAAGTAACATCTTCTGGGCCTTGCACAATAATCAAACACCTACCAATTTTAGCAAAGTCATTACTTCTTACAGCACTTAACCACTCTTCTATTTGGAGAACTAGTCTCGTTGTACCGATACCAAAAAATGGATGTCAAAGTCGAGAGCCAAACCACTTTCGGCTTATCAGCCTCACATTTTATTCTTTCAAAATAATGGAACGCATGGTGAATCGTCGACTAGTTACTATATTGGAAGAAGGACATTTGCTAGATAAACGGCAACATACATTTCGCCGAGGATATGGGACTAGCACGTACTTAGCAGACGTGGGAGAAGTTATCCACGAAGCCTTTTTCAATGATCACCATGTGGATATTGCGTCACTTAATATTTCCAAGGCTTGCAACCGCACATGAAAAGAGGGAATTTTGAAACAACTTTATAACTGGAAAATCGGTGGAAAACTTGGTAAGTTCGTTAAAAATTTCCTCCTGTTGAAAAAGAAGAAAACAGCGTACCGGCGATCTTTTCCTGTAGTAACCTAATTTTTGATCGTGATGAACTCAATGTTACAGAATAAAGGGGGTAACGTCTTCGGGGTACACGTCTTCGTCTACGTAGATGTCCTTATTATTGTAGCTGGTCGCAGTCTCAAAATCAATAACAAAAAACCTCAAATAGCAGTGGCAAGAATATCGAAGTGGATCAAATCAATGGGATTCTCAATGGCTCCAGAGAAATGTCTCAGGAGCCACTTTTGTCTAAAAAACCACATACCATGAAAACTTAAAGTAGAGCTAACTGGAGTACCAATACCATACAAAAAAGAGCCAAAAAATGTTGGGAATCACTTTCGACAGACAGGAATCTCAAGCAGGAAATACGAAGTCGCACGCGTCTTATCGAAATGATAAGCAAAAAACACACTATGTCTAAACGTTAAACATACTATTATAACTGTTGGCAATAGCGTTGTTATCAGTAAACTTCTCTACGGCCTAGAAATAACCAGCTGCTCTTTGGTTAAAGTCATCTCAATATTGGGTCCCATTTACAACAAAATCATCCGAAACGCTGGTGGACTGCTTCCAAGCTCTCCCGCCATTTCCAGTTGCGCTGAAGCAGGAGTCCTTCCTTTCACCTTGTTGCCGCTTTATCTATACCGTTAAAAAGGCTATCAGCGTAGGGGAAAAATCTGGCACTTACAAATTTATCAATCGAAATTCCAGGACAATATTTAGGAAATATACCGTACTACTTTCACCAAACACTAAGCAAGTCGTACGTTTGGGAGACTGACGATGGAATAGCCGGAAGTGCTTCAAGGAAAATAGTTGCTTACTACTATTAAAACGAACACACACATAGAGGATCTCAGTGAAACTTCATGTTTCTTTGAAGAGATCTAAATTCTACTTAAGACTAACCGTACATCTTTCAAGGATATAATGGCTAGCATTTTACTAATGCTAACACCACCAACCCACAGAAAGAGTACTATGCTGTGACCAAGACTTGATCTCATGACTTTTGGCTTAGAAGACTTGAACGCTATCCTCTAGGCCACGGTCGGCGGCATAATTCAATGGTCTGTTCAATTCTCTACAAATTGCTCGAAGCCTTTCAAAACAAACATCGGTTTTCTCAGCTGAAGTTGCTGCCATAGCATTGGCCCTATACCATGATACTTCTACCAACAATGTTGTCGTATTTTCGGACTCAGCAAGTGTACTTCTCGCTTTGGAAAATTCAAGAAATCGCCATCCCTGGATTCAACACATATAAAACATAACTCCTGAGCATTTCACGTTTTGCTGGATTCCTAGGCACTGTGGGATCAACGGAAATATTGAAGCCGACAAATTAGCGGCCTTAGTTGGTATACCCAAAACAGATCTATCTGGTTGGGTCAAATCGAAAATATAGGACGCGTGGTTAGCTGAATGGAGATCACAGAGAACCTTGAGCCTGGCTACGATAAAAGAAGAACCCTACAAATGGAATGACCATGTGAACAGAAGGGAGCAAATCCTGCTATCCAGAATTCGGGTGGGGCACACCAGATACACGCACCGACACTACATCTCTGGAAGAACCGGTGGAACACGTGCTTATGGAATGCCAACAATTTGAAGGAGCTAGGAATGCATATCAAATAGACGGATCCATAAGGAACGCCCAAACGACGCAGTAGAAGAAGAAAAAATGTTGTGTTTTCTTAAGGAGATGATGAATTTGTAAACATTAATATTCCTTATGAGGCGAACCAGCCAAAGGCTGAAAGTCTCTCTAATAAAGAGAAAAAAGTAGTTGGAGTTGGAAAAAATTCCGGCATATTAAAAAAAAACCACAATTGAGATAGCTGGTTTCCAGCAATTGAGATTGCTGAATTTCCAGCATAAGGTTTGTTGTTCGTTTTCAGCAATTCAAATTGCTGGAAATTTGGCTGGAAAACCAGCGAGACAAAAACCAGAAAATTTTTGCTGGTTTCCAGCAATTCAAATTTGCTGTGTAGAGTGAACAAAATATAAGAATCTTGAAATGAAAAGTTTAATCATTATAGTCATAACAGGCTAGTAAATCTACTCGGATTCTTTAATTCTAAATCCATGAATGAATAAACACAAATATTTGCTATCTTTTTGTACTCTACATCACCTCATGATACAACGGCATATTATTAGAGTAGGAACAAAAGAAGTATGTACTTGCAAAACCGATACAAAACCACAGATCAGTTGGGGGAAACTTCCAGATATAACTGGAATTGAAAACAAGATAGGGCAAAACTTGCAAATATCAAATACTTATAGCTAAAAATGCACTATTTTGATAATCAACTAACCATAATTTAATACCAAATACATCAACCAAATAAAAACTAAAATTTCTCTTTGAAAATTTTAAGATTTTGTATTCAAAAGCGATTTCTAATCAATTCCAAAATAAATATAAATTTTTGGTTAATTCTTCGATACGATTTTTTCACTGCTGCTGTGACTCAATTAAAAAACTTTAAATTTCAAGCTTTTTCTTTCTTTTTCCTTTTGTATGTTTAAGAATAAAGCCTAGATTTTGTTCAGATTCACCCATTTTTAATTTTTTTTTTTAAATCGTCTTAAATTTCCTGACCATGTGGATACAACTATTTTAAAAAATATCTTACTTAAATTAGATCTTTATCTTATTCGATCTTCATTCGTATTCAAATAAGCATTTTCAAATTGCTTGGCACCTGTTTCGAAATGTCTTGTCCCAGATTTCACAGGAAGTCGATCTCCTTGTTGATAAACGCCACAAGCGACAAGTCATCTGATGTCCTTTCTGGTTGAAAATAATCAACTCAAAAGACGAGGGGCATTAAAATGGAAGAAATAGAAGGAAATTGAAAACAATATTTTTGTTTTTTTTTCATTAAAAACTCAATAGAATATTCGAACAAATTGCTGAAAAGGTCAATATTCCGTAAATCACTGTAAATTTCGCAAATAATCATTGATTGTTCGTGAATACAAAAATAAAACCTCCATAATCAATATTTTTGAGCTCGGGAGGAACATATTGACTATGTGAAGATCATCTTGGTATAATTACAAATGCCAACTGGTCGTGACCTAAACCTTGCTTCGAGTCTAAGAAAAGTAATCAAGCTACATGTGGACCTTGTCAAACTCTAACTAAAGCTCATCATTCTTAGGAGATAATCTTAATCAGAGTTCCATAATAATGTGGCTAATTTAAATCAGCATCATTTAAATTTGATTAGCATATGATACACCCCAAGAAGAGGTATCGTCTACAGAATGTTACAGGTTGGTACTCAACCGGCGAAGTACAATGGTTGATAATTCCAACACTCTTTGGGCTTTGGCCCTACAAAATTGCCTCCATATTGCATAAACTGCATTCAAAAATTGGAGATAAAATACGGATGATAAAAATCAAAGGTGTAACCTGCCCATGTTCATAAAAAGGTACAAGTAGAAAGATTGCACGATAAATCTGCTCTGTCTGGTGTGTGATATGCATTGCTGTTGTGTAGCAAGGTATCAAACAGCAGCAGACTGCTAAAGACACTCCAAGAGAACAGGTTTAAGCCGCAGCAGTTCATACGTACGCCTGTAGTTTTGTGGGGAGCGCACAGTTGGATAAAAGTGAAAATTGATCAATTGGTGCAGCAACTGGCTTGGCTAGCACAGCCTTTTCGGATTCGGTATTGGAACTCTCGATGGCCGCTTTGGAAGTTATGCAAATGTGTGCAGTTTGGGGCCCCCCTCGCACTTCTCGAGCGATTTTCGGACACTTGGGCGCACTCGGGGATGAACGGTGGCTTCGAGACAAGTGGGGAGCGAGGGACAAACAGGTTTCGATTTCAAGCCCCGGTTACGATTTGTTGTTTTATAGTTTGGTTCGCGTGTATGGTCAAACTTCTTCTTGGGGCCAGCTCTTGCTGGACGCTGGCCTCGTATCGTGGCCGTGTGCACCAAGAAGGTGCACGAGCGATTCCGTAATACCCCCATGATAATAACCTCCTCTCGTTGGACTACATCCGAAAGAGAAATGTAAATGAGGGACACGTTATATCATCGTGGCACCGTGACTCCATTTTACTACACCATCAATTATCAACGAATTTGTGTCATATGTTTTTCTCGTTTTTTGGCTAGCCCGAGATTATTAACACATTCAAATCAATTCGGTGACAGTCTAATAGGAACATATCAATCAGTGATCGAGCAATTCGTTATCTTGTTGCTTCTAAATTGTTCAATTCTGCTCTTATACACTCTTGAGTCAAGACTAATTCTGTATATCACTAAGGCACTATCATTCAATATATCAAAACATAGTTCAATTTATTCGTTCATAAATAGAAACACACTCCTTCTAAGGATATAATTGTTCATCAGATAGGAAGGTATAAGAAATTTTCTTACCAATTGCTACCACTAAGCACAAGACACCGAGCACCTTTATCACACTTGCCATGTTGTTGCACCTTCACTGTGCCACTGTCAGCACAAGACTGTTTCCAACTTCCAGAGGTCCGCGCTTCAAGAGGACCTATACACGGGCTCACACTTCCTACCCGTCGGAAAAAAACTACACACCCCCTCTCCGGACCACTCTAGAGTCTCTTAGAGCTCCCACAAGGCGTTGGCCACCTACTACTCTCCCCCCTACTACTACTACTACTACTACTGCGACTACACTTCGGCTTCGGTGCTTCTCGCTTCTCTGCACCACTCTTTGGGGGAGGGTGGGATATGCAAGGGCAATCGCACCAGGAACTCTCCTTTTGGGCACCGCACACCAAAACAAAAAAAAAACGACGATGCTTCAACCAAACACTGGGCTCTGGGAGTCTCACTCTGGAGCACGGCGGGCCCGAGAATGTCCGACAGTGCACTAAAATCGTTCCGAAGCAACCATCAACTATTTATATATAGGCGTACGCGTTTTACCATAAGGTTCTGGTCTGGCGTGCGCGCGAAAGATCAGCCCGCGCCTGATGGGATGTTGATGTGCGGTGCGGGGCAGTCGGAATGGAACTCAACGACGATCACGATCACTCATTCTCTTTTAAAGGATCGATGCAATGTGCTCTGCAATACGACGGGGGCCGCCCGTGTTCATTGGACCGGGTAAGAATGGAGTTTTTCTTTCGGCTAAGTGGCTTTTCAGGGGATTGAGTTACGCTTTTAGTAGGGGTGAGTGGTCATGGAGCGTTGTTCTGCTACATCTTTCTAGAAATTCTTTTTCCGGGTGCATGTATAGTTTCATCTCTTAATTTTAGTACTGTTTTGGTTGAATTTTAATTATTTGAATACCAAAATCCGAACCAAATCCAACCAAATACCAAATCAAACAGACAAAACATAATTAGAGCAGTTCTTCATACACTGCATAGTTTGGAGTACACATAATTTTGATAAAGTTTCCCAGATAATTGGTAAAAATTTCATTTTGTCCTTCAAATAATCCAGAGGACATATACACTCACGATACCAAACTATTGCAAATGTAGTGACCACCTTACTAGAATTAGATGTAAAGAGCCTTAATATCTAATTTTTTTGGTATTTTTAGTAAGGAAGAAACTTTTTTTCTTTTAAACATTTAAACATCAATTTGATCACACTTGACTTTGAAGGTGTACGTAAAATTGACCTTAAAAAAAACAATGAAATCCAAAAAAACCAAAAGCTATAGCCTGTAAGAGTACTTCTACTGGAATGAACATGAAAGATTTGACCATTTTTGGACAAAACTCGTAGCATATTACAGAATATTTTTCAAATCAGCTTAAATTTGTTAAGGGGGCGTCCATAAATTACGCAACTCTCTTGGAGGGGTGAGGAGGAAGGCTCCACCATCACGAATTGTTATATAGGGGAGGGGAGGAAGGTATGCTCAGCGTTACGTAACGACTTTTTTTTTCCTCAAAAATTATGCCAATTATATGCCATTTTATGTCAAATTTATCCAGATCTACCATGATAAGCCGAACTCAAAGTTAGCTCTAACATGTATGAAGCTTATTTGCATCCGTTTCTTTTGCTAAGATTCTGGAATAAACAGTCTTACCATCTGTACAACATTTCTCTAAAAAAAATCGTTGGAAAATCGAATAATACCAAGAGGAGTACATTCTGCATCCTTGTGCCAAATAAAACAAATACATATCAGTGATCAAGCATAGAGCAATGAGTAACAAGGCGATCATTTGACCCGGTAAACTTCGTCTTACCATTTTAAACTTGGCGTCCATTTTTATTTTTTTCTTCGTTGTTTAATTTTAAAAAGCATCAAATGTTGAGTTGTTAATCGTCTCGTTTTCGTGATCATGTCTTAGATTTTTTTACATTTCCCTCCTTTTTGTGTACTCGAATTGTCTCGTATAATTCTATCGGAATCAAACCCTAAGAATTTCAACTCAATTCTACTAGAGTGTCCATTTCCCGGCCATTTTCTCATTCCCGGGAATCGGGAAATCTGGTGGCCTATTTCCGGGTATTCCCGGGATCCCGGGAAATATTCAAAATCATGTAAAATATATGCACTTCGATTCAAATATATATATAGCTTATAGAACCTGTCATGCATACGAGCTCACAATTTGTACACTTCACAATGGTTTTTTAACTTATTTTTAATCAAATTGATCAAACTGTTTTCAACAATGATAAATTAAAAACAGTTTTACAAACTATAAAATAATCTGAATAAGTCAAACGAAGAATTCATCCATGCAACTAGGTGTTGATAAAAAAAAAGTGTTTATTTGTTTGATTATTCCAACCATTTTTCGTTTTTCATATCGCTCTTCATATGAAAAAAGAATATTCTTCATTTTGAGGTTTTGAAGTTCATCTAGCTTTCAATGCCAAAGGGAAACAAGTGCATGAAAGGTACTTTCAAGAAAACTCAATCTTTCTACCTGCTGCACGTTTTTTCATATATTTTTCGAACTATTGTTGGTTTTCGTTCAATAAATACGGCGTGGAGATACATATAATCTTTTCAAACTTATCTATTTGAATAAAATAATTTAACCAAATGGCTGCAAAATGTCTACTGCCACAGGAATCGGCATATTCTCAATGAATTTTGTATGATTACATTTTCAAAAAAAAAAAAAAAACAATAAGATTGATTACGGAGGCTTTCAGGCTTTTCCAGTGATATAATTTCATACATGTCGGGAATTCCTGGGAATAAAACTATGATTCCCGGGAATCGGGAATTCCAGAATTTTTAAATTTCCCGGGAATTCTTGCCCGGGAAATCCCGCGACGGACACTCTAGTCTTTACTTAAATTATCAAAAAAATACCTTCAATAAATCTTACATGCATCTTACATGAATATTCGGATGTTTTGAATATTGCCGAATGGTATCAGCTATCAGCTTCCCGTTGCAAATTCACTTTTTTCAGCATTCAACATTACCATCTAACTTGGTAAGCCACGTACTGAAAAATCCACTTTTTGTAACTTGTTCCATTTATAACTTTATGTTGATCATATTTATGTTTTATTTATTAATACCATTTAGTTGATTAACTCCGCTATTCTCGAGTTCACTTTTAGGTTCAAATCGATTTCAAAAGTTTCTCATTAATTGTAATTTATTGCATATGAAAATTTATGGAATTAGAATTTTGAATATCGGGACAATTTTTGGAGAAATTGCCCAATATTGTGCCTAAGGCAACACTTTCAGCTCCCGATTAACTTTGAATGGTATATTTTTAAGAAATTAGAACATTAAAGAAGATTTTTACTAACCATTTTCAAGTAGCGTTTTGTTCACCATCTTCACTCTTCGAAGTAGTTTGGGTTAATATCCATATTTTCACCAAAATCATGTCCAAAAAAAAGGTTCGCCGTTTTTTATTTATTAAAGTAAAAATGCAAATTAAATTCCTTTGAACTTTTAGCCAATTAATCAAGGAGACAATTGGTTTTGAAAGGAGGAAAAGTATATGGGAGTTTAGTCTTCTTAAAGTTCTGAAGGACATACTGAACCGACGATCGTGGCCGTTTTACTATACTTGCAATTTCGGACAAGCTTTTACCGTCATTCTTCTGGTCAACAATCAGTTTCCGGATGTCAACGGGTATTTTTTTGTGAGAAGCAGACTTTTTTCTGTTAACTTAATCCACAAATTTTTGAAATCTACTAATTGATGCTAAATATCGTTCATTTTACCGTATTTATCGCTCAGACCACTGGAAATTGTCTTTGCTAAAATTCAACTCACGTTTCTGCGTTTGGCAGACTGACACATAGTTAACTGTTTTCTTGACTAATATTTGATGAAAGCCTCAGTGTACGGAAAATTTTTTGACGTCGGTTTTGGGACTTTCTATACAAAATGATTTGGATTATTTTTAATGTTTAATTCATAAACATTTTTAATACTGATCTACAAAAAGGACTAGTTTCTGCCGCGAATGATGTAGTTAGATACAGTGTTAGAGTGCCCCAAATGACCCGACTTTTGAAAAAGTTATGCGCTGCAGGCTAAAATTGATCCTAGGTCTAGTACAAGATCTCATGCCAAATTCCCAGCTAACATGAAATCGTAATAGAAATGATAATCCAAATCGAATATTAAGACATTTTCAATAACTATCGTAAACACGTTGGTATTGAGTGATTTTCTATCATTCATTTACGACAAGCTTCTCCCAAAAAAATTGAATCGGATAGAAGTTTGGTCTATTCGTAAATATTTACGATAAATGGGCGGTCCTTCAATTGACACTCTCTCCGGTCTCTTCCTTTGACCGGTTCGTAAAAAGAAAATCTCACCTATAGAGCTATAGCGTGGACCTTATCATCTGATGAGTTGGTATCGTGGTAAGATACCGGACTGCGAACTCGGAGGACTGGAGCTCAAACCTCGGGCGAGGAATTTTTTTTTCGTTTATTTTGCTTTTTGTTGGAAAATCGAATCATTGGAATCTTGTCATTGTAGATATATCGCCTCCACTTTTGTAGCTATATGCTATTTTGGTAAGTTTTATACAATCTTTTTATCTGGTATATTTGTTTGAATAATTCTGTTGCTCCTGCATTATACCTTCATAAATGTTTGCTGGGCCCAGCTAACATGAAATCGTAATAGAAATGATAATCCAAATCGAATATTAAGACATTTTCAATAACTATCGTAAACACGTTGGTATTGAGTGATTTTCTATCATTCATTTACGACAAGCTTCTCCCAAAAAAATTGAATCGGATAGAAGTTTGGTCTATTCGTAAATATTTACGATAAATGGGCGGTCCTTCAATTGACACTCTCTCCGGTCTCTTCCTTTGACCGGTTCGTAAAAAGAAAATCTCACCTATAGAGCTATAGCGTGGACCTTATCATCTGATGAGTTGGTATCGTGGTAAGATACCGGACTGCGAACTCGGAGGACTGGAGCTCAAACCTCGGGAGAGGAATTTTTTTTTCGTTTATTTTGCTTTTTGTTGGAAAATCGAATCATTGGAATCTTGTCATTGTAGATATATCGCCTCCACTTTTGTAGCTATATGCTATTTTGGTAAGTTTTATACAATCTTTTTATCTGGTATATTTGTTTGAATAATTCTGTTGCTCCTGCATTATACCTTCATAAATGTTTGCTGGGTTTGGGCCAGAGCGGATCACGGGAAGGGGTCGCTCAACGAGCCTGAAGTTTGTATGGGATTTTGAGACATTTTGTTCGGGAGAAACATGAAAAACCAGTTTTTCATCAATAACTTATGTTCCCGTCGGCCGATTTCTTTGAAAAACGATTTTTATCAAAGCCTTAATTATGAAAAATATTTCTTCCGAAGACTGCATGTCGATAAAAGTTGAGATAAAAAAGTTATTAGGCTTCAAAAATGGGCTAACTTTTTTAAGGATGGTATTCATCACTGTTAATGAGGCGTCAATATGTTCGACCGCCCCGACTCATTGGTGGTTAGTTGTATTTTTGACTATTCCAATAATCATTGAATGAGCTCAATACATTTGCGCCCAGAAGAATACCAATAACTTACATTATTTGGCAAACAGCTTTGGAAGGTCAAAATAAACCTTTGACCACCAGACAGATTCGATTGTTGAGAAAATAACTTAACTTACCTTCTCTTTCCAATTTGTTTTCCTTGAGAATGTGGGAAATTTTATCAAAAGACTTCAACTGTCGAAAAGAGACGAACCCGAAAAAAAATAATTTAATCAATACTTTTCAACGGGCTATGTAAAGATGATGTAAAAAGTACATTAAATAGACCTTCCGGTTGTTGTAAATTTCACTCAGAAAAAAAATTAATACATTCTCGAGTTTGCAAGCCCGTATGCTGTAGTCAGATTGAGGTTGTTGTTGATTCGTATTGAATCTGAATTTCAATCTGGACATATTTCGGAAATACAGCTGTCGAATGCCTTCTCCTACGCACCATTTTTATTTGTTTTGCAGTTGAGTTCCCAATCCAAGTGCCGATACGAATCACTCATTCCGAAACGTATGTCTGTTCCCGCTTCAGACTAGTACTCTCAACCTGTGTTCGAACTTTGACGGGGACCAATTGGAAATGCCGAAGGTGGTTTAAAATTTGGATTCAAACCTATTCTTTTTGCAAATTTAGTAGGGCGAAATTGGAATGTCTCGGTAGGAGAACACAACACTCTGACTAATTCGGAGGTTCGACTATAAAAGCACAAACATCGTCGTTAGATCCATTAAGATGAAGCTAGATGATGGGTATCCTGGTTGTTTATTTCTAAGCGTATGGAAATCAGCTAATATATGATTTTTTTTATTTAGAAAATTGCAGAAAATTTCGAGAAATACCTGACATTGACAAATGTGAGCTATAGGCTCAAAAAATGCATGGTTTAGTGGGCGCCATGGGGGTAAATTTGGCACCTCGCGATTTTATTACAGGCGATTGCGATGATTGCAAACAACACCGACAGACAAGTTTGGCACGCAAGTTTTGTGGTGACATAAACTAGTCTGGTCTGGTCTGGTCTTGGCCACCGACTTCTTCTCGATCGACGACTTGAGGTCGAAATTTGCCATACCTGTATCTGGTACATAGGTACTCGAGGAGCAGACCATTTCAGCTATATGAAACAGTACCTTGTACATACTTACAGTTTTTTTTTCTGTGTTGAACCTCAGAAGATTGGTTTTGAGCTCGAGTTCTTTACTTCAGCGTAGAAGCCCTGAGGTATCACACTTCTCGAAGTACCTACCCTGCAGTATAGGAACCTGCCATGACTGCGAGGCGCGAAAACTTGTTCATTGGTCTTTGGCTAAGACGTTTTCGAAGATTGCAAAATGTTACGCAACACTTTCATTACGTTGTGCGGTTTCTTCTGGTTTCGATACCCAGAAACTATTTAAACGAAAATGATTTTCGAACTTGTTGTTGGAGGTATTTTGGTCAACTGTTCGAGCTATTAAAGCAACTTGAGCGGGTTAGGGGAGGAGCGGGCTATATGCGCCTATTAAGCAGAACACTGATTTAATCAAATATCACATCGAATATGTGTACAAAAACTATATACACGTGTGCAGGCATCTGTTTTCTATAATTTGGTGTAATTTTTATGTTAAAATTTTCTTCTGTTTCCAAGAAAACGATTTTATTATAAGTGTTGTCTAAAATGCCGAACCTCAAACCGTGCGGGCTAAATGCGCCTATTTATGTTTTAAACAAAATTTCTGTTTTATGGCCAAAATTTCCATATAATTTCATTGAAACTGCTACAAAGTAATAATTTCCGTACGACAAAGCTGAAGTTTTATAAAAATCTATGTATATTATAAGTTTATGGAATAAAACAAAAGTTAGGGTTGCCATACTATGGAGGCAGTTCATCCATGAGAAAAACTTTATCAAATCTGTTTTAAGATCTTCAATTCTCTCTTAAGATGTTATTCAGTGCTCTGATTTGGAGGTTCAATGATAAAAATCATTTATTTATTCTATTTAACCTGTTATTTTAGGATCGAGGCATTTTACAAACATGATGGGGGCATACCAGGGCCGGATTAAGCCATCGGGGGGCCCGGGGCAATTTTTCTCGGGGGCCCCTATGATTCGTTTTTTTTTTCAAATGCTTTCCCAGAGTATACAAAACATTTTAAACGTGTAAAAGAACTGGATTTGAGCTCAGTTTACAGCCTTCAAATTGCCATGTTGTCTGCACAGAACTACCGAACAGATATTTTAAATGATTTTCATTTCATCATAAATCATCTGTTTTGTGATTCATCGAGAAATATTTACCTCATGACAATTGTGAAGGATCATGAAGATTTGAAACAATGAATACAAAATTTAAAAAAAAAATTAACAAAATAATTAAATTAAAATTCCACGGAGATACAGATATAAGAGTTTAAGAATTCAAAACTTATAATCAGATTATATTCAGAACCAAAATTCAGTGTCTCAAATCTAAATCGCAATTTCAAATCAAGTTTTGAGAAACAAAATATGAATTAAATTAAAAAAAAAAAGATATTTAAAGTTTTATTCGGAGCCAAAGCAGAAATTCCACCAAATGTCAAATTTCAATTTTATATCTTTGGAACACAAAAAATCGTTTTCATGAAATGTTTATGAATATGTTTCTCATCAAATAAATTTTTTTGTTATTCTTAATGTGATAAAAGTTTCATTCGATGCCCTCAAAGCCAAGGAGGTATAATTGCAAACATGATCGATTGAAAAAAAAATCAGATTAGAGATTAAATGTTTAAAACATAGAATCAGCTATCATTGAAAAAGTCAGTTAAGGAATCCAAATGAGTTTAGTACCTTAAAAAAGATCCTGAGTTCTCAAAATTCAGAAAAACCATAAAACTGTACATCAGTAGCTGAAGAAACAACACAAGACTTGAAAATCTCAATAAGTTGAATCTGGAAAAAGATAAGATTAAAAAAATTGGAATATTCATGTTAAGAGAATCACTCAATGATATTTGCAACTTAACTATGAGATCATTTTTTTAATAATTCGAGAATAATCAGTTGAAAAATGATGTGCTGACTTCAGGATATTGACTTCAGTAGATGATAAAATTTTGGTTAAATCAGTTGAAAAAGTCGAAATTGCGATCGAAATTCAATAAAGAAACTCTGTAATGTTGGTTGGTCCAATTAAGACAACTACCATTTTTTTAAAGGTTTTATTTTCAAAAATTTTAAGGGAAAAGGGTTGAGAATTTATAAACCAAAGGAAATTTCAATAATAATGATCGAAAAGTGAAAATTTTTAATAATAATACCCGGTATTCACCCGGATACTGCGCGGGTAAGATTCTGAAATGCTTATCATAAAGTTTCTTTGTTCTCTCTTAGCACAGTGAGCCAGTTTTGGCGAGATTAGCTGCTAGTTTAGTGCAGTAAGCATTACTTGGAAAGTTAAAATAGTAATAGACATTATCATTGTGCAAGACGTTTGTATGCAATGATACTGAGGAGATGATATTCTTAATTTTTTCTGTTCTGTACAGAATATCCCGACTGACATGTTTCGATAAAAAAAAATTGACTTGTTTTGCCTCATATTCTTCTTGATTTTTGTTTCGAATTCGGTTCACACTATTTTTGTCCAGATTTTGAGTTAAAATTTTTTAAATTCAATACCGAGATTTTGATATCCTTTGCTCGCAAAATGCAGGAGAACTTCTTCACTGCTAACTCTAGGGGGCCTCCTTAACTTATGCAAGAGAAAAACTTTTCTAGATATTATTTCCCGGGGGCCTTTTTAGTTGAAATATTTCCAAATTGTCATTCCGATTTTCTAGTTTTTTTTTATAGATTTGTAGAAATTCAAGTAGTGTGATTAAAGGAATGTTAAAACTTTTTTTTCCCTCGGGGGGGCCCCTGAGCCGGGGGGCCCGGGGCAATTGCCCCTTTTGCCCCCCCCCCCCCCCTTAATCCGGCCTTGGGGCATACAAAAACACTCTATTATTCCATTATATAATAATTATTAAACCTCCACAAAAGCTGAAATATGTTTTATTTCTTAAGTTCATTTGAGTAAGAAACAAAAACCATCTTATTTTTTGTTTTAAGCTTCTTTACGTATAATTTTAAAAGTCAAAATATTACATCAAAATGTATAAAAACCTTGTATGTTTTTTTAAATTTTTTTTGAGTTTGTGAATTCATAAAATTCTTTCTTGCCTTATGTTCTAAGCGTATCGCCCTCAAAATGCAATGGTCAGATAAGGTGTCTAGTCAGCCCTTTCATCAAACAGCCGTAGGGTCATTTAACCTGATAGGCCCATTTAGGAAACCTTTCCCCTACTTTTTAGTGGTCTTCAAATTTGCAGTTTGCAAAAGTCTGAACTTTGAAAGAAAACTGAACTCTGCTACAATTGATTATCTGATGTTACACAACTTCGGTTCTAATTATTTTTTTTGTTTATTTTTTTTGTAAATTGCTTACTGTAATGTCTACATTTCCACTTTAAATGAATTTTAACTTGTTTTCAACTTGTTTTTTGCCGGTGAAATTAAAGAAAAATAATTAGAATTTTTAACTAGAAGCATTGAAAAAAAAAAAACATTATTTATGCAAAATGCTATTTTATCAAAAGTTTTTCTAATTTTAATAGTGTAAAAGTAGAGTAGAATTTAGAAAGATCTAAAAATATAGAGGTGGATGACACTTGATTCTATTTCCTTTTTTATCATATCTTTTTAGAGAAATTTAGCAACTAACCATCTTTTGCAATTCCTGATAGCCTGTAATTCCAAGTTTCAATGCTCCAAAAATTCGAGCGATATTTGATTTCATTGATGAATAAGAAGAACTTTCGCGGAGCTAAACAAAAAGTAATATTTTCAAAGTTGATCTTTGCCACAGAAGACATAATCCTTTATTCAGAAGACTTTAGCAAAAATCAAACGATATAGAAATATAAAAGGTTGGAATTTTAATCTGGGTGTAGATCGATTCTCGGTAGTTGTTAAATGAGTTGAAAACTTTAATATCCAATATTCAAGAACTTTTTTTAATGATGTCAGAAGTTGTAATATTATTTTATGGAATTTTTATGAATTGTCGAATTCAATTTTTTGAAAGCGTTGTGTCTCTGGTACAAGAATAGCCTTTTGGTTTATATGTAGGCTTATTGGTTTATCAGTTATGAAAGATCGATTGTATCCAAAACTGATCAGTTTAATAATTTCTACTAGTTATATCACCGAAACTAGAAGTAATAGACGAAATCTGTGAATCGTTTTGAATTCAGGACGCCAAAATCTTACAAAATCAGCTATTGAAACATAGGCACCGAAAATGCTGCTCCACTGTGCAATCGTAACAAAGTTTCTGGGTTCAATTGCAGAATTACAGATCCTTTTTTGTTGAAAAATCAGAATTTAGCTGAGTCATGTCGATAAGAAATCTATAATCGTTCACCCAGTCTTCATAATAAAACTTTCCTTATTTCCAGCATTAATCAAGAACAAAAATATTTACTTTATCATACAATTTTAACTTAGCTTAAAATGAAAAATAATACTTAATATTACGTTTACGTTTTTTTAAGTTTTACGTTTTTTCAACAAATAATATTGCATCTATGCCTTTGAAAGAAATCAATGAAAAGCTTAAATCCTACAAAAAAAGTCAACAATCTAGATGACTATGGGACAAATGCAAATGCAAAAAAAGTGACGGGCCGCGCGTTGCTCATCTCTGATTTAGCCTATTGATAACGCGCCGGAGAAGTAATCAGAAGCCTCGAGTTCGATTCCTGATCGAGACAATTTTTTTTTGATTTACCATTCATGATCGATTATTTTAATTATGGCATTATACGGTTAGAAACATCAACCACCAAAAAAGCACCAGAAAAGTAATGCATAAGTGTGTGTTAACTGTTTTGATTCTACAAATAGACATACATTATTCTGTTATTGCTTTGCTTGATGAATCTACGACTCACCGTTTAGTGCAAAATGCCTCGATCATGAATGATAAATGAAAATTAAAACGCCTCGACCAGGAATCGAACTCGATGTAGTGCATATAAGGAAATAGTTGGAAAATATCAATCATTGAAAAGATACTTTAAGATTAGGAGAGTATACAGAAAATAATATAAGTGTGAAATCTGTGGATATATTTTACGAAAATATTACCAGCTTTGAGTGTAGGAACTCGACGAAGATTATATTGAATTGAGAAACACATCGAAAGAATGAGAGCGGCCATATCGTTTATGAATGGTGGAAAAGGATCGCATATGATTCGTCAGTCTGTTAACGAAACTTGAGATGTACGATCGGACATTAAAGAAGTGAGTAAAAAAAGGAAATTTCGAGAAGTTTCCGAAGATTTTACGAAGTACGACACTCGAGTCATCTGATTATTTCTCCGATGCCTTACCATTAGGCCAAACAGTCAGATCAAACATGTCCAGTAGGGTGGCCCAAAATTGTACTACGTCTGGGATTTTGGGGGCTCGAGCTTCAAATGATAGCTAAGGGTATAAGAAACAAACTTTTGTAAGGCAGCGCACTGGTTCGATTTATGGAAAAATTCCATTTTTTCGACATTTTTTCCTAATAACGTTTTAAGATCTTGAAAAAGTATCAAACATGTGTCTCTAATATTTTTAAAAATTTCTTAAAAATGTAAGTTTTAAACTAAAAATTTATTGGGGCTGTTTTGGACTCTCAATTTGTACGTATGATTTTTTAAATTACGCGATACTATGATTTTTTGTAAAAAAAATAATTAAAACTAACAAAAAAATGTACTTTGGATTAAGATTTTTAATCAACATTTAATTCAAAAGATGCGCGAGGTTTTGATGTGCAACTTTGCAGAAGAAAGTGTATAGCTATGACTTCAAAGTAATTCAAGTTTCACTGTGGAAAAAAGTCACAATTTTCAAATTTTTGCTAAGAATTTCTTTATATTATGCTGTGGATGAGTTTCGAGCAATCCAAACTTCTGATATCAAACTTTTTCATCCTTTTCTCGATCCTTGAATCAGCCTTAACAAGCATGACTAGTTTCTAGATTTTAATTTTAAATTTATTTAGTGGTTGTAGCCATAACACATTCCTCAAACCGTCACCCAAGTATGGGTAACACGACCTTCAATCAATAAAAAATCTAGAAACTTGGAATGGTTTTTTCTGGTGATTTAAGGATCGATAAAAGGATGAAAAATCTGATATCAGGAGTTTTTTTGGTTCTTAGATTGCTCGAAACTCATCCACAGCATAATATAAAGCAATTCTTAGCAAAAAATTTAAAATTGTGACTTTTTTCCACAGTGAAACTTGAATTACTTTGAAATGACAAGTCATAGCTATACACTTTCTTCTGCAAAGTTGCACATCATAACGTCACGCATCTTTTGAATTAAATGTTGATTAAAAATCTTAATCCAAAGTACACTTTTTTGTTAATTTTAATTATTTTTTTTTATAAAGATTCATAGTATTGCGTAATTTAAAAAATCATACGTACAAATTGAGAGTCCAAAACAGCCCCAATAAATTTTTAGTTTAAAACTTACATTTGAAAAAAATTTTTAAAAATATTAGAGACACATGTTTGAAACTTTTTCAAGATCTGAAAATGTTATTAGGACAGAATGTCGAAAAAATAGCCTTTTCCAAAAATCGAACCAGTGCGACCTCTAAACATCATTTTTCTGAGTCGCCGCCATATCAAATATTGTTTCTTACACATTAAGCTATCATTTGAAGCTTGAACCTCCGAAATTCCAGACATAGTACAATTTTGGGCCACTCTAATGTCCAGCTATAATAGCTCTATAGTACAGTTCACTTCATCTAGTTGAATTTTCTGCTAGATGATACGGCAGAAAACGCTCATCGTGTCCCGATTAATGGTGCTGATACTGCCCTAGGGAGGGTTCTCATTATGCCCCTACAGTGACTGTTTTTCAGCTTTCGAGAAAAAAAATTTAAACGGTTTTTTTTCTACTTTTTCAAGTAGACTTTTTGAGTTTCTAAACACGAAACAATGAAGTAACTCACATTTGTTTTCTATGGTTAAATAAGCATCCTTCTTAAGGTGGCCATTATGCCTTTATCTCCCCGACTTGGCATCAAAGTGATACTTCGATTGCACGATTATTTTTTTTTTTAATTTACTTACTATTGAAAACTTGCTCTTCTCACAATCGAAAAGTTGAAAACTTGAAGCATATCGGGCATTGTTTTTTACCTATCTTTAATGATGATCATAACAATTGAAAAACATGGGTGCAGTCGAAGTAACTTTTCAAAGAAAAGTTAATCCTACATTTTAATAATAAGACACTTCAAGTAATTCAACAAGGCCAAGTTTTTTTTTTAATTCGGATCAGTGAATGGTAAGTAGGTTTGAATTTTTAAAATCGACTACACTAAGGTTTTTTTTTACGCGGTATGAATTCCGTAGTTAACTTATAGGACTTGGAATATTTTCGCTTAAAAAAACGTATTGATTTGCGAGAGCCGTGTAGAAAAATCATATCCATGGCAAAAAACCGCATAAAAAGAAGCCGTTTTAGTAAAACTGAGCAAAATCAAACCACGTAAAAAAATACCTTAGTGTATTTCTGGACTTTGTTACTTTAAGTGTTACTTAACATGTTCTTTTATTTGTTATATACTTACATATACTGGCTTAAAAAACTGGTAGGAATAAATGCAAACATAAATATCAACATTTACTTCATTCTTAACAATCGCTCGAATTCTATATTAATTCTTATAAATCTAATATTTATCTAGCACCATCCATTGAATTCAACGACCCAGTTGCCAAGAAAAATGCCTCTATAGCATTGTAGTCAATATTTATGAAGATACTAAAAATTTGTTGTTCACTCAGCCCTCTAATGTAGTTTGCCTGTTTGGTCCTTATATGTAGAATACGATTAACACCGCTCGTAGTACCCACTCCGTCTAAATAAATATACAAGAACTGCAATTTGTTGCCCTGGTTTCAATACCGGGCCAGGACCCGAACTGGCCGCTCTATGGCTTTATACCTATGCAGTTACCGGTTTAGTGGCCAACTAAATTTGTTTGAAATTGGTGAACCGCATGTCGCACGATGGGAATTGGTTCATTTCTCGGACCCGATCACACATCCACCGGTGGGTGGCACGCAATGTGAAGTACACTGCCGGCCAAAAGTAGTGTTTTTCATGTGTGTCGTGTAAGGAAGCTTCGCTAAAATAGTAGGTAATAGGTTGGACGAAAACTTGTGAACAACGGAGTGTATACTTTGGGGTCTTTGGTGTCGAATTTTCCTAGTGCTAAAGCCCCTGAAGAACATGAGCTGTTGGAGTTGGCCGGAGCTTTCCAAGCAAATAACCTCGCGATATGCCGTGCCAGTACTTGTTGTGTACCTGCATGTATCTACATATGTCATTCTGAGCTGGCTAGCTGTTGTATGGTGCATGAATAGTGGTTCTAACCAAAAGTATTTACCACGAACAGTAAACCCGTTATACGTGTCCAATTTTTAGGAATGCGAAGCTTAATTTAACAATTCTCAATTTGAAACACGTTTGGAAATAGAAGGGTAAGTTGAGAGTGCTTCGATTGTGTGAAGGAATCTTGTTCCATTAATTTAAAACTCATTCTCAAAACGGATCTGGTTGTTTAGAAATAAAATGTGTTAGAAGACTTTGAATCGAATTTAACTAAAAATTCACCCCGTTTACTCACAAGCGAAATAAAATGACTTCTTATTGTAAAAACTGATTTTTTTTATTGTTGATAAATAGAGCAACTTACTCAAAAAGATGTCTATAATCGAAAATCATAAGTGTTTCTCCACGGATGCCTAATGAAAAGTTGTTCCCATAACCTATAGACCTATAGCGTAACACATTCTCTTACTCAAAAAGTGCATTCAACACGAAGTCTATCTTCGCTGTAATAGACATTCAATAAAAACAGGAGCGGAAATTGAACATGTAAGTACGAACACTCGTCGGCTAAACGATCGATCGATTAAAAGCATAAACGGTCTGCCGTGGAGCCTCTGAAAGCATCCCAAAAAAAGAAGCAAAACGCTCCATCAACAGCACACTGCCCACACCATGGACCCATAAATGAAACGGACAGAAAAAGTTCAACCTCAAAAGCTCGCAGCCTACGTTGGCAATCCATTTGGCCCGTCGAGGTCCCCCCGGAGAGCCAGCCAGAGCTCCGCGCGCAAAGTGGCTTTCTTTCGATCGGTTACGCAATGTGATTAATTTAAATGATTACCGCATCGGATATTTCTTCTTCTTTTCCTTCGGTTCAATCTTCTGCTTCTTCCCCTCAACTTGGTATAGATGCAGATAGCTCTCGTTTGCACATGATGATGGCGACTGTGTTGTGTGTGCGTCGTCGTCGAAGTCGTTTTTCGTTGAATGGCTGCTTGGCTGTCTGATTGGATGCTGGATCGTAATTTCATATTTTGTTGTTGGCTCCAAGCACTCGGGCACTGGGTCTGTAGGTTAGCAGTCAGTCAGCCGCTGCTAAACCGGGCTAATCGCACATAGTTTGCGTGCCAACTGGCCATGATATCAGGTGGTGCTGTTTGGGCGATTGGAATCCTGGCGCAAAATATGAAGAAAATATCAATAAAGCAAAAAAAGTAAAATTTTCCCGTCATTTTTGAAACTTTTGTCATTTTTTTGTAACTTTTTGTAATTTTTTTTGACATCATTATTGTCATTTTTGTCATTTTTGTCTTTTTTGTAATTTTTGTAATTTTTGTAATTTTTGTCATTTTTGTAATTTTTGTAATTTTTGTAATTTTTGTCATTTTTGTCATTTTTGTCATTTTTGTCATTTTTGTCATTTTTGTCATTTTTGTCATTTTTGTCATTTTTGTCATTTTTGTCATTTTTGTCATTTTTGTCATTTTTGTCATTTTTGTCATTTTTGTCATTTTTGTCATTTTTGTCATTTTTGTCATTTTTGTCATTTTTGTCATTTTTGTCATTTTTGTCATTTTTGTCATTTTTGTCATTTTTGTCATTTTTGTCATTTTTGTCATTTTTGTCATTTTTGTCATTTTTGTCATTTTTGTCATTTTTGTCATTTTTGTCATTTTTGTCATTTTTGTCATTTTTGTCATTTTTGTCATTTTTGTCATTTTTGTCATTTTTGTCATTTTTGTCATTTTTGTCATTTTTGTCATTTTTGTCATTTTTGTCATTTTTGTCATTTTTGTCATTTTTGTCATTTTTGTCATTTTTGTCATTTTTGTCATTTTTGTCATTTTTGTCATTTTTGTCATTTTTGTCATTTTTGTCATTTTTGTCATTTTTGTCATTTTTGTCATTTTTGTCATTTTTGTCATTTTTGTCATTTTTGTCATTTTTGTCATTTTCGTCATTTTTGTCATTTTTGTCATTTTTGTCATTTTTGTCATTTTTGTCATTTTTGTCATTTTTGTCATTTTTGTCATTTTTGTAATTTTTGTAATTTTTGTAATTTTTGTAATTTTTGTAATTTTTGTAATTTTTGTAATTTTTGTAATTTTTGTAATTTTTGTAATTTTTGTAATTTTTGTAATTTTTGTAATTTTTGTAATTTTTGTAATTTTGGTAATTTTTGTAATTTTTTGTCATTTTTGTAATTTTTGTAATTTTTGTCATTTTTGTAATTTTTGTCATTTTTGTCATTTTTGTAATTTTTGTCATTTTTGTCATTTTTGTCATTTTTGTCATTTTTGTCATTTTTGTCATTTTTGTCATTTTTGTCATTTTTGTCATTTTTGTCATTTTTGTCATTTTTGTCATTTTTGTCATTTTTGTCATTTTTGTCATTTTTGTCATTTTTGTCATTTTTGTCATTTTTGTCATTTTTGTCATTTTTGTCATTTTTGTCATTTTTGTCATTTTTGTCATTTTTGTCATTTTTGTCATTTTTGTCATTTTTGTCATTTTTGTCATTTTTGTCATTTTTGTCATTTTTGTCATTTTTGTCATTTTTGTCATTTTTGTCATTTTTGTCATTTTTGTCATTTTTGTCATTTTTGTCATTTTTGTCATTTTTGTCATTTTTGTCATTTTTGTCATTTTTGTCATTTTTGTCATTTTTGTCATTTTTGTCATTTTTGTCATTTTTGTCATTTTTGTCATTTTTGTCATTTTTGTCATTTTTGTCATTTTTGTCATTTTTGTCATTTTTGTCATTTTTGTCATTTTTGTCATTTTTGTCATTTTTGTCATTTTTGTCATTTTTGTCATTTTTGTCATTTTTGTCATTTTTGTCATTTTTGTCATTTTTGTCATTTTTGTAATTTTTGTAATTTTTGTAATTTTTGTAATTTTTGTAATTTTTGTAATTTTTGTAATTTTTGTAATTTTTGTAATTTTTGTAATTTTTGTAATTTTTGTAATTTTTAGTCATTTTTGTAATTTTTGTCATTTTTGTCATTTTTGTAATTTTTGTCAATTTTGTCATTTTTGTCATTTTTGTCATTTTTGTCATTTTTGTCATTTTTGTCATTTTTGTCATTTTTGTCATTTTTGTCATTTTTGTCATTTTTGTAATTTTTGTCATTTTTGTCATTTTTGTCATTTTTGTCATTTTTGTCATTTTTGTCATTTTTGTCATTTTTGTCATTTTTGTCATTTTTGTCATTTTTGTCATTTTTGTCATTTTTGTCATTTTTGTCATTTTTGTCATTTTTGTCATTTTTGTCATTTTTGTCATTTTTGTCATTTTTGTCATTTTTGTCATTTTTGTCATTTTTGTCATTTTTGTCATTTTTGTCATTTTTGTCATTTTTGTCATTTTTGTCATTTTTGTCATTTTTGTCATTTTTGTCATTTTTGTCATTTTTGTCATTTTTGTCATTTTTGTCATTTTTGTCATTTTTGTCATTTTTGTCATTTTTGTCATTTTTGTCATTTTTGTCATTTTTGTCATTTTTGTCATTTTTGTCATTTTTGTCATTTTTGTCATTTTTGTCATTTTTGTCATTTTTGTCATTTTTGTCATTTTTGTCATTTTTGTCATTTTTGTCATTTTTGTCATTTTTGTCATTTTTGTCATTTTTGTCATTTTTGTCATTTTTGTCATTTTTGTCATTTTTGTCATTTTTGTCATTTTTGTCATTTTTGTCATTTTTGTCATTTTTGTCATTTTTGTCATTTTTGTCATTTTTGTCATTTTTGTCATTTTTGTCATTTTTGTCATTTTTGTCATTTTTGTCATTTTTGTCATTTTTGTCATTTTTGTCATTTTTGTCATTTTTGTCATTTTTGTCATTTTTGTCATTTTTGTCATTTTTGTCATTTTTGTCATTTTTGTCATTTTTGTCATTTTTGTCATTTTTGTCATTTTTGTCATTTTTGTCATTTTTGTCATTTTTGTCATTTTTGTCATTTTTGTCATTTTTGTCATTTTTGTCATTTTTGTCATTTTTGTCATTTTTGTCATTTTTGTCATTTTTGTCATTTTTGTCATTTTTGTCATTTTTGTCATTTTTGTCATTTTTGTCATTTTTGTCATTTTTGTCATTTTTGTCATTTTTGTCATTTTTGTCATTTTTGTCATTTTTGTCATTTTTGTCATTTTTGTCATTTTTGTCATTTTTGTCATTTTTGTCATTTATGTTTAAGGCAAAATTTCCGTTTTTTGGCAATATTTCCGTATAGTTTTATTGAAAATGTTAAAAACTAAAATTTGTTTTGAGCTTCTTTACGTATAATTTTTAAAAGCCGAAATATTACATCAAAAGGGATCAAAACCTTGTATGGATTTTTTTTTTTTGATTTGATTAATTTATAAAATTCTTTCTTACCTTATGTTCAAAGCGTATCACCCTCAAAATGGATTTGATAGAGACCGTCAAACGGGGAATCATGCAACAGCGGGGTTAGATGAAACATTTGTATACCACAGCAATGATATAATTTTTAATTCTATATAACTTAATCGAGTTATCTTTTAATTATTACAAAATGATAATGACATAATTTTCTACATTTTAAGCTAGTTTTTGAAAAATTTTCATTTTCATTCAATATTTTTAAAAATCCATCAATAAATGTACAAATTTCAACATTTTTCGATGCCGTAAAAAAATTTACCCAGTATGACGGATTGGCTTAATGATATCACCTACAAACTTTTCACTGGTTTCATCATCCTATTCCTACACTGATAGTGTAAAAATATTTTTCGAACAATCGTCATTTTTTTTTTAAATAAATATTTTTATAATTCAGTTACCTGCCTGGGGTAGGATGCAACAAAATGTAAATCAAAGAGACACCTTGTGAATCTTGTTTCCATATGCTCGCATATGATATTTTTGCATCACGCATTTGCCAACATTGAAATTTCATTCATTTAAACATTTATTTTTAGATTTTTTTGTAGTATTTGTTTACCCCTGAATGTATGCAATATCATTATGCTTAGAAAAACTGTAAAATTTAGTTTCAACAAAACCAGAAGTTGATGCAATTGATGTTTTTATGCGTTATGGCTTTTATGGCATCAAAAATTTATCAAAAACTATACAATTACATATGAACATACGTATTCATTAGATTTTTCATTAAAATCAAAGTTTGTTGCAAGTTACTCTTTTTTCTAAATATAGTGAAAATCGCATGAAAAATTAAAAATAAGTGAAGAAACCAATAATTTTTCTGATAACGTCAGTTTGATGTCCCACTGCCCATAAATACTTTTGATGTATAAAAGATATGACTATCTGTGGAAGTGAGTTTTTAGAAGCCGTGGAAGTTGAAAAGTGTTGCATGTTGCCATAGTTGACGGTATGTTTTCTTGTTATCCATTTCGTCAAACAGCCGTAGGCGCATTCAACCCGAAAGGCCCATTTAGGAACATTTTTTCCTATAAAGAATTTACCTTTATGACAGCTCTCTTGTTCATTTGCTCCAGTGTTGCCAGTTAATTTTATGGTTTATTCTAGATCATTTTTTATTGTTAATTTTGAAAGTTAAAATAAATTGACATTTTTGCAAAAACTTTTGTTTAAAAATTATTATTTACAAAATTTTTTAAATTATTATTTATTTTTTAAAGAATTTTAACACATCTTCGCTCAAAAATGTTAAATTAGATGTTCTTAGGAAAAATAATTAACGAAAATTTGACCATTTAGCTCGTGTATTTTGTTCCCAAATCTTAAAAAAAGAGTTGTCCTAGAACCCCCGTTTTCAGAGATGTCGATTATTTCTTTTTTGAAGGTAAAAAAAGACACCGTGAAATATGCACCATAATGTATTACGAAAAGCTTAACCATTTTACCGAACAACGAAATATTTTCGGTTTTGTATATAATTCACACATCCTATAGTTGTTGCTTTATATTTGATTTACAAGCCTCGTAATTAGAGACATTTGTTCAAAATAACTGTACAAAACGTGTGTGTGCGTGGATCATCGATTGGCTATTAAAATTGGTTCTGCTGAATCCTTCGTCTTTATTCCAAAGTCCGGGGTACCTCAAGGCAGCAATTTGGGTCCTTTATTGGTTACCCTGTTCTGTGATGACATCAATTTGTTGTTCAGTGGGTGTGGAGTTTTGCTGTATGCGGATGACTTAAAAATATTCTTAGTCATAAACAGTCAAGCTGACTGCTTCGAGTTGCAACGTTTTTTAGACACAGTTGTGAACTGGTGCGCTAACAATTTACTTGTTTTGAGTGTTGCGAAGTGCTGTATTATCACATTTGAGCGCATGCATAATCGCTTCGTTTATAATTACAATATTATAATTACAATATTATAGCAGTTGCTTCGTGTTGACGAGATTAAGAATCTTGGCACTTGGTTGGACAGTCAAATGACTTTTAAGAGGCCTTAACCTGTGGTACTCGAGAAGGAAGAATTCACAGATTCGGTCTTCTTGAGAGCTCTGTATTGTTGTCTGGTGCGATCAATACTGGAATCCGCGAATCTGGTATGGTGGCCTTTTGAAGCTGCATGGACAGCGCGTTTTGAAGCAATTCAACGTCGGTTCGAGCGTTACGCTCTTCGAGAGCTACCTTGGGAGAATCCTTTAAATTGTCCTGCTTGGACTTCATACGCTGTCGTATCATCGTTCCATCGGTCAACCGCTGTTCGAGGAAAAAATTCTTTGGAACGAAATTGACTGCATCTAATTACTTTGTCGCTATAATATTTATGCGCCAGAACGAATTCTGCGAAATAGAAACTGGTTATCTCTAGAACCAAGAAGTACGCGTTATGGCAGCAACGACCTTCTCCGTTCAGCAAAAATATGCTTTTTAAGTTTTTATACTATCTTTGACTTTAATGTATCCACTTTAACCTTTAGACGCCGTATTGAATCAGAATTATGTGATCAACTACGAAATTAAGTGAAACTATCATGCATTGTACAACACACATTAAAACGATCAATAAGACATCCTTATCAGATGATTTTATTATTAATAAATAAATACATAAAAAAATAAAATAAAACACGAAAAAAATTGTGTTTTTGAAATAACACACTTTTAAACAATGGTGCTATAAAGTGCTGGTTCTTTGTGTATTCGCACGTCTGTTTAGCGATTTCAACTGATGCTTGCCATGCACTTTGGTTTAAAGTTTCTCTCAAGTATCAACCGAATTCACATATTTTTTGCGACAAACTATTTGATTTGAAGCTTAGGGGAGATGAGGGCATAACAAGCACCCAGGGCATAATGAGCACTCCTTTTTTTCTACATAAGTACGTATTTTCTTAAACAAATTTTCATAAGGACTTGTTTCGTACTACCTATATAATTAATTTTTCACCAAAAAAGAAATATCCTTTTCATCTTTAAAGAAATATCAAAGAATAACCAGCTAGGTTCTCAAGTGACGGAAATATTATAATTTTTGAGCATTACCAAATAAGCTTTTTTGACCTTTAAATCATCTTGATCTGCAATGTACGCACTGCAACATGATCTACACATTGTTTCTCAATTTTCAACATCATAAAATTTTTGATTTTTCATTTTTATCAATTTTAAAACGCTTTTTTACTTTAATTTTTTCACTAGAGGCGAACAGAGCACTATCAATGAAGGCATAATGAGCATTTTCTGCCGGAGAATCTAGCAGCGAATTCAACTCGGTGAAGTCAACTGAATAATAGAGCTACAGCTTGGCTTGTTCCGTCTGTCGATTTGGCCTATTGGTAAGGTGTCGGAGAGGTAATCAGTAGACTCGAGTTCGATTCCTGTTCGAGGGGATTCGGCTAAAAGCATCGAAGCATCATCCGTCAAACAAAACACCAGAAACATAATGTATGAGCATGTGTTCATTCATTGAATTCTACAAACAGACCTATATTATTTTGTTATTGCTTTGTTTGATGAATCTACGCCTCACCGTTTAGTGCAATCATGATCATGAATAATAAATGAAAAAAAAAATCACCTCGACCAGGAATCAAACTCGAGCCTACTGATTACCTCTCCGACATCCAACCAATAGGCCAAGTCGTCTGACCATACAAGTCAAGCTGTAGCTCCATTACTCAGTTGACTTCATCGAGTCGAATTTGCTGCTAGAATCCCCGGCAAAAAACGCTCATTATGCCTTCATTAATGGTGCTCATACTGCCTCAGGGGGTTTCTCATTATGCCTCTACAGTGACTGGTTTTCAGCTTTCGGTAAAAAATTTTAAAATGCATTTTAAAACGTTTTTATCTACTTTTTCAAGTTTCATCCAATAAGGCAATAGACTATTTGAGTGTCTGAACACGAAACAATGATGTAATTCACATATTACAGCTGTTCTCTATGGTTAAATAAGCGTTTTCCTTAAGGTGGCCATTATGCCCCCATCTCCCCTACATTACAAACATAAAATTTTCATCTTTTAAAAAGTCATAATGTTTTTAAATAAAGATCAAAATTTGTAATATTTTGATGACGGTTTTTTATGGCGTTCAACCTATGAGTTCAAATTATTGTTCAAAATTAACATGATTTCATTCTTCATAACTTCTTAAACAAGCTTCTGTTTAAATTTTGTCAAATTTTTTTTCTACTTTCGATTTAAAGGTTTAAGGAAATGTATGTATGTATGTATTGTATCCACCTTGGGTTTACGGCAGCGCCGCGGTTGTGGCAAAAAAAAAATAACCCACACGTCCATCTTGGCTACCACGCAACACAATAATAACCACCCACTGAGACTTCTAAGGGAATGGAATCGTGAGCAGAGGCACTTACGGTATCCAGGGTGAAAAGGGGAAAAGTCTCGAGAAGCTATAACCATGTTGTTGACTAACCAAGATAGCATGCAAATTATAATCCCGCCGCCAAGGCTTCCGAAAAAAGAGTGCTTCCTTATTTTACAAAAAGTAATCAAACACTTTCTTTTCCTCAACCATGCCAAATTCCCGTGACATAAATTGAGGAACGTCCAGTATTCGAAACGGTACTAGCATACACGGTAACCCGCTCTTCTTGTAAAACGAGGATACCCAGATGCCCCTGCCCTTGTTGTCAAATATATAAATGAATACAATGAAGACAAACGAAATAATATAATAAAATACAGTATAGTGTAATAAAAAATAATAAAGTAAAATACAATGTAAAATAATATAATATATGCCAAAATATAATATCTATGTAGAAACATTTGAATAATTTAAAAAACTGTCGAAACAAAATGTTTTTACAACGACGTAGTTTTCAAGATCCATCCTGTTTTAGCAAAATTTGTATCATAATTATACTATCTAATAACAACTCATTACTCTTACTTTTCATGATCCGCTATTATTATCCTGCGACGATCTGAAACACGCATAAATTTATGTTAATATGGTTACACAACACAAGATATGGTTTCAAAAGTAGTTGAAGTGAAATTTATTAATAGAATTTGATTGTTTCCTTATCCAAAATCCTGCAATTAGAAATGTATGTAGTGGCCACCTTCCGCAGTTATGGATCAGAGTGGGAAATATAAATAATTAAAAATTATTTCGAGATTTTGCCATAAGGAATTTCCTTCGAAAATCGCTGGGTTGGGCTGCAAAATGAAATGAACATGTTCAATCTAAAAGAAATGTTCAAATAATGCTACGATACCAGACATGTGAGAAAAAACACAAATAAATATCGAAATAATAGATCTCCATCACCTGTGTGAAACTGCTTTTAATGAGCATACACGAGTCCAAAATAATACTACAAAATCATTACAATGAAGGAGAAAAGTTCTTTTATTAAAAAGTTAACCATTGAATGCTATCTGAAAGTGTAAAAGTAAAATTTTAATTTGAATATAAAACTCAGAAGACACTACAAAAGCTGAAGTCCTTAACCATGAGCTGTAATACGATGAGGATTTTTAAGGAATTTCATTGATTTTTTTTATAAAATCTAAAAAGTTCATATACATATAATAATAACCGTTCAAACAGTAATATCAAATAATAATAACGCAATAAAACCACTAAAAAAAATTTTTTTTTTCATCTTATTCAATTACAATTGTTCATGAAACAATTAAAATGACAAAGTTTTATCATTTTATTGCTATCTGATCTGCCTAGACGGTTCCTGTAGTTTAAAAAAAAAACGAGAAGATGAATGAGGAAGAAATTTGAACAATGCTAAACAATGCAATGCTGAAATGATCAACTAAAAATATTTGAATGAAAAGAATAAATCAATCAAAATCGAATAGAGCATACAATACATCAAACTGTTGACATGATCAGTGCTGTGAAAGTGAATAAAAATAATGTTTAAATTAAAGTTTTCTTTATAGAGTAATCAAATAAATTTGTTTAGAATGGACACCTAAAAGCAAGTACCAAAAAAGGTTATCAAATAACGATAACAAAAGGCATATCACTTTTTGAAAATGAGAAGTGACCACAACGATAGGAACTGCTTTAAGAAAAGTATTGATTACTGCAACAAACTCAAATATCCAAATTGTAAATATACCTGGAATAACAATAATTTCTTCAATTTTTAGTTGCATTCAGAGAGTTTACTTTATACTTTATCGATAATATTATAGCATTCGCTGATTCGACATGATTGAAAATTTAAGCTGAAAACGAACGTTATTTAAATTCTTAAAAGCCTTCATGCTTTATAATGTTGACTACGCTGAGCTGAAAGAGAACATTATGATTATTAAATAATTTTATTTTTTAACAAATTTCTGCTGGAAAAAAGTGAATGGTTAAAATTGAAACAAAATATAAGAAACTTTTTTGATATTTTGAGGATACACATAATAATAACAGTAATAATAATAATAGAATGAAAAAATCATATGTCAAAAATTCAGTGACAAAAATTTCAAATAGAACTGAATAGTTTGCCTTTGGACTTCTCTACATTTTTTTTAAAAATTTCAATTGACATGATATCTTGCTCATTGTTATAAGTTAAATAAAATTTTAATCGGAGTTGCCTCACCGGATCGATTTAAAGGTTTAAGGAAATTTCTGCAAATGCTTCGATTTGGGGGTTTTGGCTCGGTATAATTCAATTCACAGCTTCGTGCTGGGGTTTCCAAAAAGCTGACTATAAGAGTCGAATACCGCGGTCCGGAATTCATAAAGTTCTCGAATATCATCAGGTTTCTACATACACCTGTTCTATTAACTGCTTAATAATACCCAAAGAATTTATTGCCAACGATATGATCATATAGTAGAATCAATGTCATGTGACAGTTCAAATGCTTAATTCAAACTGTCACATTAATCAAAGCTCTGAATTATACCCTCTTAATCCGTTTATCAAAAGCGATAAATTGAAATGGAAACACGCTGCTTCTTCATACACGAACGCACGATTTGGTTGTCTTATTTGGCCACAATGTATCTGCTCCCATCAGTAAATTCAATACGACACTAACTCTTAAAGTCAAACAACCATGACGATCGATCCCACCTTGGTTGGTAATTTGGAACTTAAATCAAAGAGACTCCGGATGACCATCGCCATCGACTTGCCAGTGAACGTTAAGTATGAGTATTTAGTTAGCTGGCATGGTTTAACGGGTCCAATGAATTTATCGCTGGCACCGCTCGAGACTATCTACATTGTGTTTAAAACTGTAAGCTATTTGCTTTAGGACGTGTACGAAATATCTAATGAAATCGGTGGACAATCGCGCTTACCAATCGCCCGCTCGTCGACTGTATTTAGTACCTCTCACTACGGATGTGGCTGGAATGATTTTTTCAAGCGGCGTTGGGCGGTTATTGACCCGACCCTTTCTCGAAAGAATTGCTTCGGTTTTATAGAACTTTCGACTTCAAAAGAGGCATTGAAAGTAATAAAATCAACAAAAATTAAAGTGTTATTACGAATGACAATAAATTTCTAGTAGTTGGATAGTTTGTTATTTTACGCTCCAACATTTTAGGGAAGTTTTCGCCTATCATATGGACAGATACCTTTCTACCGATGATAAATCGATATCTCCTTCTCCTCTCAAAGTTTGCAAAACATGAAAGGGAAAGTTTTAACGATCCAACTACATTCATTTCAGGTCCTGACGACGTGGTACACATTTTGCAAGGTAATGAAGTAACTCACCAGAAGTCAGTCAATAAATGAAAAAAAAATACCCATACGCATACAATATTGATTTAAAACGTTTACGCGTAAGTTGTTGAGAATACGCACCTGCTAAGGGTAAAAAATATCGAGCCGTGGTCCCAATCGGAAAGTTCAGAAATAGTGTCACCTGAAACCCCTTCGAACACTCAACGGCCTCATCTTGTCGAGACCTCCTTCTGGGAAGAGAGCGCATCTGATATGCAACATAAAAATTTATCACTTACGACCCCGCCCATATGCCGTTTTCGTGGGATTCGATCGAACTTAAGTGTTTTGTAAGCCTATATGTGGCCGGTTCAAGTAAGCATATGCATAACCAATAACGTAATCCTACCGCTTGCAACCGCAGCTATCAACTGTTATCACCTTGGGCTTATGGAAGGTACCTCGTGGTCGCGCCATAGCTAAACTCAGTCCATGTCCCTTGATTTTCGGGATATATTTTGTTTGAATTTAAGGGTTTAACCCCTTAAAATTGAATCTTTCTCTACCTTTAAATTTTTAACGAATTCTTTGATTTACAAATGAGAATTGCAAATAAAGATATTAAAATTTTAATCGACATCAAAATTTCCGTAGTCTAATGCTCACAGCGTTGTGCAACCATAGTCGCAGATCATTATCCGATTATCGTTCAAATATATTGATCATATAACATCATGACCACCCTCCTTAATGGGGTGACAATTACTAGGTGCGCAATTTTCGCGGCACGATTATTGATTGCATCCTATTCATCTCAGCTTAATACGCATTAATTACATATCAATTACGAATTACGTCTCCGAACCAGCAGATAACTGGAGGATATTATGTACTCGAAAACTGCACGTAACCACACACACACACATACACTTAATGCCCGCCATCGAGTTGAACTCTTGTTATTTTGTACATCTGATAAGTCGGTTTTTCTTTCTATTTGTTACCTTTAATGCGTTTGTTTTTTTTGTGTGTTGTTGTTCATTTCCTTCTTCGGAACGACGCGACGTGATGTATGAGTTTTTATTTTTATGGTTTCGTTAGATTACGTGCAAACGTAAATTCCCACATTTCACCACCCAGTTCGAGTGGCACACAAACGAAATAACAACGAGCATAGATGCGCCCACCATTGACAGGCAGCAGCAAAGTGCATCAGCATTCAAGAAATGGGCTCTCTCATTACTGTTTGAACATTTACACTTAAATAAAGATTCAACGATCCGTAATCAAGCGATCAAAAAAGGTTATTTCCCATATCACATAATAGCCATACTAAAGATTTCCGTCAATTTGACTTGATATTAAGTTAGTTGAACGGTATTCGGATAATCGCTAGAAGCCGTTAGGCCGAAATATGTTAGGCCAAAAGTGGCTTTTAGGCTGGAAGATGTTTGATTGGTTATTACACTAGATTTAAATCGAACATTGTGCGGCCTTAAATACAAACGGACACTTTTTCGAAAGGATGATTTTTTACGAATAAGCATGAGGTAAACATTTTAGTTATTAAACTGGTGGTCTAAACAGTATGACCCATAAAAAATGCGAAAATCTGTCATCAAGGTTCATAACCAATTTTCTTAATATTTACACGATTTAAAAACCCTTTTTATCTATTCAGGATAAAACATTAAGAAACAATAACTCGATTTGCCAAATTTTGTGATAGCCTTCGTTCTCCAGTAGAGATCTGAATCGGGATCATACCTTCGCAATATAAGCCACTGACATTAGACTGAGGCGATTTGGTGTCATTTTTGAATTTCTCAAACCCTGGGGTCTAAAACGCTTTCTTTTGGTTCAAAACTCATCAATGATTTTTTGCAGAATTTGAAAGTAACGTTTACATGAGTAAGTTTGAAATTTTATGTTTGTATGGGTAGATTCAATATTTTGTACTGAAAAATAAACATTATTTTTGTTTTAAGTCTGTTTCACATTGAATCTGGTCGCATCTTTTCATTTACTGCAGCGCCCCTAGTTGTCACATCGCGAATATATTGACAGTGTTTTGATCCGGATGGTTTGTTTACTTAGTGGTGAAAATTTCATCAAGATTGAAGTAGTCAGTCAAAAGTTATCGACGATGGAACGCGAAAGGCGAGAGAAAATTCTTCACACTCACGTAGAGAAACCGACGTGGTCAGGAGTAAAGCTCGCGAAATTCCTGAAATATCCAAAATCGAATGTAAACTCAGTGCTGCAACGTTACCGGGAGACCCATACGGTGGATCGAGCAAAACAAACCTGGCGTAAAAGTGAAACATATGACCGGAAGCTGCGAGCAAAGGTAATTCGATCAGTTCACAATAATCCTGGAATCTCCTTGCGTGATTTGGCGAAAAAGTTCAAGACGAACCACAGTACAGCTCGACGAATTTGTTTGCGAGAAGGCTTGCGGTCGTATCATGCAAGCAAACACCCCAACAGGACGCTGAAACAAAACCTAGTTGCCAAAACCAGGGCAGGGAAGTTGTACGAGAAAGTGTTGACCAAGTACAACGGATGCAATTTGATGGACGACGAAACTTACGTCAAAATGAATTTTGGACAAATATCCGGTAACAAATTTTACCTTGCGAAGCGTAAAGGGAATGTTACGGGTAGATTCAAGTTTGTTTTCGCAGATAAATTTGCTCATAAGTTGATGATTTGGCAAGGGATCTCTAGTTATGGGAAGAAGACTAAGATTTTCAACACTGGGGACACAATGAATGGTAATGTTTACAAAGGAGAATGTCTCCAGAAGAGGAGTTTGCATTCATTCGGCCCACAAAGGTCCGGTGAAGTTCTGGCCGGACCTGGCAAGCCGGGATGTCGTTAAGTGGTATAAGGTGAACAAGATCGATTTTGTTGAAGAAAGTTTCAATCCACCAAACTGTTCGGGTTTTCGTCCCATCGAGAAATATTGGGCAATAGTTAAGGGCAAACTGAAGAAATGTGGCAGAACCAAGGCCGTGCGAACGGGGAGGGGGGGGGGGGGGGGGGGGTTTAGGGGTTTAAACCCCCCCATGGAGATTTTTTCCAAGTAAAATTTTCAGTACAAGAAATGAATTTATTGGAAATCACTTGATCCCAAAAGGTGTTTAAAAATGAGTGTTGACAGATATGTCAGAAATTTGGCTCGCCTCCGGCGATATTTCATTTTAAATCATTCTCTAGGCTAAAGACTTTTCGTTTTACGAATCTATATGACGTTCACGAGTTGAAACTAATTAATTGTAGACGTAGATTTGCGATTTGCAATTCAGTTAATACCTTTTGTATTGAAACTCAAATCTTTGCACACATAAACTCTAAATAACTCGTGTTAAAAATTGGTTTTACCAAGAAGTGTAACTAAATAAGTATAACATTTGAAATCAACCAATTGAACTTCAAAATTCATTCATAAGATATTTATTTTACACATCAAAAATTGGTAGTCATGTGAAAGGTGTTGAACACGCACGAGAGTCAAAATCCTAGTATCGATAACTATGACTAACCACTTTGATTGTTAAAAAAGGTAAATGTCATTCCAAATTTTATGCTGATATGAAATATTCCTCAAAAAAACAATTTCAGCCTCAATTGTATTTTTTGTTTCTAATTCCTTTGAATCCTAATCTCCATATCCAAAAAGTTTTTTGACATATTACTCAAAGCCTCAAATTTCACATTTTTCCTGCTGCCCAAATCAAAATATGCAATTAGGGTTTTGTCTAACAGCTTTGTTTTTTTAATCACTTTTGAAAATTGGTGAAAATCATTTAAGAATTACTTTTTTGACTTTTTTGATAAATTTTTGAAGCATAAAAAATGAAATAAAGGCTTCAAATCAATTATCCACTTTCCTCTAGATCGCAACTAGTTTTGGTTTCTGCGAAAAGTGCTATAGGAGTCTTCTACTTGTTCATGTTACTCCATTTAAATCAAATTAAATTTAAAATATTTTTAAGTGAAAACCAAATGCCGGTTTCAACAAATTGGTAAAATTAGATACTATCTTGTTTATTTAAAATTTTCTTACTAGAGTCGGACATGCTTGTGTGTTAATGATATACTCCAAGTTTATAAAAACTGTCAAATTTAACTTTTTTATATCTTGCATAATAATCATCATCATAATTATTCATAAATAAACTAAATAAAATGAACAAATAAGGAATCAGTTTTTTTTTAATTTCATGAAGATTTGTTAGAACGTCAGTTATCAATAATTGATTTCACTTAAAACTGATTCATTTTTAGACTTATAATCTCCATATCATCGATACTAGAAACGTACATTTTTCAACGTCTTATTTTGTTTGAATATAAAATTCAATTGAAGTTACCGAATTTTATTTTTTTATATTTTAAATTTTCACATGAATTTTCCAATTTTTGTAGTCAAACATTTTTTATTTCTTTTAAAATAATTTAAATAAGTTCCTCATTGTTTTTCAAGTCTGAATTTTGGTGCTCTGAAAACATAATAAGCCTAATAATCTAATTTTTTTATAAGATAACCCTAGTTTCTACCTTTTGTCCTTTCTAGGACCCAGTATTTCAATTGATGGCTTTAAAATATTCAGAGCTTAAAATTTTAAACCATAAAATTTGCGCTTGAAAATTTATCAAGGTTTTACTTATTTTTATTACTTTGAATAATCTGTTTTTTTATCATTATTGATTTTTTCATTTATGAAAAGATTCGAAACTATTCGAAGCAGCAACTTTTAAGCTAAATTTTAAAGGAAAACATTTATTAAATAAGTATTTGCTTTGTACTTTGAATATTTATAACAAAACTTCAAATTTAATATTTTTATTTTTATAAGTTTCTTATTCATTTTTTAAGAAATCACCCATTTCCCAACCTGTACTTTGCAATAAAGCTTTCAATGATGAACTGAACATGTTGTTTTATAAATATATGAAGTAATAATTGTAAACTTCAGAAATGAACTAAACTATTTCAGTCTTTTAGGTTGATAACTGGACGAAATAAAAAATGATGTTATCTCTAATTTTGATCACTGGTACTCTTGTAATAAAGTTGATATTCTTCTTTGTCTCAAAATAAAATTTAATCATCAAGTAGGTAGGTATTCTCTCAAGTTCAAAATGGATTCTTTTTCTTATCAAGATTTCACAAAAATGGTGATTAAATATTTCTCCAAATTTAAAATATTACAGTGGAGTTTTTCAATCAAGCCTTCAATTAAAAATGAAGGTAAGGAATGTTAACTAAGACGATTAATAAACAAAAATTATTATAGTTATCCTGAACAATTTTAAATCATGATTAATTTCTTATCTTTTCTGAAATTTATATTAGAATTCAGATAAAGTGGAATAAATGGCTAGCAAATGTCCTATAATAAGAAACACAGAAGTCGAAGTCACACATGAAAGTTCCCGATGCATAGAAATGGCACTGCTACGTGGTTCTGTTCTTCAGTAATGTTTCTATTGGAATGGAAATAGCTAGATAAGGTTCTTCGGAATCCGGTGACCGTTATACAAGTGTAAAATCTTATTCAAGGCTGTATATGGAATTTTGACTGTCTCTGTAGTGAAAAAAGTAATTCTAATTTTTATTGACTATTCCAACTATTTCAAGTTATACAATCTACTGAAGTATATAAGTTTATTTATTTATGAGTTACTTTACGGTTGCACCCTTTCGAAAAATTGTTATTTCTAAAAGAGCTATCCAGAATAAGTGCCACCTATTGCGCCGTTGAAATGTTACAAATCAAGCAATGAATGGTACTGGTTTTCGTCAATTTTTAACGGCTTCTTTAAAAGAAAGCTTTTGATATTTCACACAGGTTTCTGATTATTTTATGTTCGAGCTTGTACATCTGTACATCTGTGGTTTTATAAAGGGCAAATGAAATACTTCGATTGGAAACTGCCAATTTTTTTTCTATTATTCCATCTAGCTGACAAATAAACAAGCCTGACTTCATTTCTGCAAGAAAAAAAAGTTGCCCGCCGTAAAAATAATCTAAATGCGGTGGTCAAATCGTGCGCAAAAATTGGAACAGCTAGGTGGGAGAAATTTTAAAAAATTGTATGAAGGACAGCAACACGAGCTGTGGCACCTGGCAGGTTTCCAGCCAGAAACTTTTCGTTGACAAGTCTCGCCTGGAAGTTCTGGAAATTAACAAAAAGAAAAAAAATGGAAAATTTGATGCCTAGCACTTGAGGTGGTGGACGATCTGTGAAAGCTACAATTCAGTACGTGTTACATAACTATTTACACAATGAATGGCTAAATATACAAAAAAGGTTGCCACCAAATGCGACCTATTTCCCTGAATAACACTTCCATAGATCCTACAAAATGGATACTATGTTTATGTTGGATCTGGAATGGCGCAATCACTCGAAATCACAGATGGAGTGGTTAAGAGTCAAATATATTTTTTTTGTCGAAGATGCATTATAGAAGCGCACGTGGCGCCCAAAAAATAAAGCCGATGAACTTCTTCATTGGATGCTATCTCAAGAACCACTTGATAGAACTTCACAAAAATTTACACATGAAAACATTACACATTAAAGGTAGCTTCACTGAAAATTCATCAATTTCCATTCATGCATTCGAAAGTTATTCACAAACCAAAGTGCTTTTTTTTATTTTTTTTTAAACAAACACAAACATATACAGGATCTCAATGAAACTTGATGTTTCCTCGAAGAGATTCCTTTTTTCTTAACTCTAAGCGTACATCTTTCGAGGATAACCACCAACCTATGGAAAGTGTACTATGTATGCCGTGACCGAGATTCGATCCCATGTCCGCTGGCTTAGAAGACTTGAAGGCTATCCTGTACGCCACGGGCTGCTGCTTCCTGTGATAATTTTCACTCCAGCTTTACGAAAACAAGAGGCATCTTCCATCCGTTCGAAGCATCCGCTCCAAATACCATGACTCGAGCAGGATGCTTGGTAGTAAACTTGAAATTCACATTCTCTGGAACATCCTTAGCCTTCGAAGGTGAAGGCAAACATTGATTCGAGTATTCAAGTCGGAGTGCTTTAATTCGTTCTGTCAGCAAACGGTCAATTGATTATTGCTTTATGTGACAAAAGATACAGGGGTTTGAAAATGTTGATAGCAAGTGCGTACTTTATTCAGTCCAGTACTGTACCTATGCCTATCCTTTTGCAGAAGTAAGCGCTACATGTTCAGCAATGTGAGCTTGTTGTAGATATCCACTCCTAGGTCGGGAATAGAGTTCACATGCTCGAGCCTAACTCCGGTTAATTGATAGTTAAAGTGGATCGTTCTTCTTGCACGAGAAAAGTTTATAATCCTACACTTTTTTACGTTTGCTAGCATTCCGCATTGGCTGGTAAACGGTGGATAATGTGCAACACGAGACCCCATAGTGGTCATATCACCTCTTATTCACAACTCCTATCTCTACCTCCCCGTGGTACCGGCTGGGATGCGAGTAACCTAAGCGGAGATCGGGTACCCAACCCCGGTGGATGCTTTGGTCACATGCAGACTGAGAAGGTGGCCGCACGCGTCTGTTCCCCAGGTCAGGGGCGGCGTGCAACAACAACCGAGCGTCTGTTCTCCAGGTCAGGGGCGGCTCAAACAGCGTTTGTCTTGCAGCAAGCGGCTGAATTTATGAAATGCGGCTCCCGCCATCTAAGTCCAAGATGGCAGCCCCATCGCGGGATAGGGACTTTAGGCTAACAACCTACTGCTCCTGATGTCTTGTATTGTTACAGAAACTGAGAGAAGAAATAACCGAATTGGAACTTTGGCAACGACTTTTAGCATGAAAACACGGACTAGAATTGGAACTTGGAATGTTTTGACCCTTGCCCAGCCAGGAAAGCTGGCTCAACTTGCTAGAGAAGCTAGCCGCTTCAAGCTAGAGATATTGGGACTGAGCGAAGTCCGTTGGTCTAACACTGGAGAACACAAGACACAGTCCGGGCAAGTACTGCTTTACTCTGGCATTCGAGGATAACATGCTACTCGGGAACGAGGAGTTGGTTTCCTGTTAAGCCCGCAGGCCCATGCGGCCCTCATAAGATGGGAACCGATAAACGAAAGAATAATCGTAGCCAGATTCAGAACACGGGTTAGAAACCTTACAATGGTCCAGTGTTATGCGCCAACTGAAGTTGCCGATTTGCAGGAGAAAGAGCAGTTTTACAGTCAATTGAACAGCGTGGTTGAGAGAATTCCGAAGGGTGACATTCAAATCCACTTAGGCGACTTCAACGCAAAGATTGGCTCCGATAATCAGGACTTTGAGCGCATCATGGGGCGCCATGGCCTAGGACAGACCTGGACAGATGAGCGAAAACGGAGAGCTGTTTGTAGAATTTTGTGGCAACAACAACATGGTGATCGGTGGATCGCTCTTCCCCCATCGACCAGCACATAAGGTCACTTGGGTATCCCGAGATGGCCGAACAGAAAATCAAATTGACCACATCTGCATCAGCCGAAAATGGAGAAGGAGCCTTCTTGATGTCCGCAACAAACGAAGCGCAGACATTGCATCTGACCATCACCTCGTCCTTGGCGAGATACGACTGAGAGTTGCGCGTGTCCAACGGCGCGAGGAGAAAGTCGGGTGTTGATACGACGTCCGCCGCTTGGAGAATCCAGAGGTGAAAAGGGCATACGTTGAACAGCTAGAATCTCGAGCCTCGGTGCTGCCGACAGACGGAACAGTCGAAGAACAGTGGTGTGGAATCAAGAATGCCTTTATCACGACGAGCCATGGTACTCTCGGTAAAGTTTGTGGAAGACGAAGTGAATGGATGTCGGATGAAACCTGGAGGATGATCGATGATCGGAGAAAGGCGAAAGTCGGAATTGAGCAGGCATGTACCGGGTCAGCCAAAGCAGCCGCCCGCTTACGATATGCGGAGCTGGAAAAGGCAGTTAAACGAGCTTGTAGACGAGACAAGAGAGCCTGGACAAACTCCCTAGCTGAAGAGGGAGAAAGAGTCGCCGCCATTGGAGATATCCGATTATTATATGATATTTCTCGCCGCCTTAGTGGTGCAAGGACTAATGCAAGAATGCCGCTGAAAAACCGAGCAGGTCAGCTGCTGACAGATCGAACAGACCAGCTCAAGCGTTGGACTGAGCATTTTGATCAACTTTTCCGAGTTACAAATAGCAATGACCAACAGAACCCGCAGCTCGAGGCGCCCACAGTAAGTCGCATTAATGGCGTCAACTCGGAAGCGCCCTCGCTGGCTGAAATAGAAGCGGCAATCAAGGACATGAAATCCAACAAAGCGCCTGGAATCGAATTCCTGCTGAAATGCTCAAAGCCGACCCTGCCTTGTCAGCACAAATGTTGCACCGTCTTTTCGCTGACATTTGGGATACTGCAACATTCCCGGCCGACTGGATGCAGGGTATCCTCGTAAAGGTCACAAAGAAAGGAGACCTAACAGAGTGCGGTAACTGGCGTGGCATAACTTTGATCTGTACAACCCTCAAAGTACTCTGCAAAGTGATCCTGAACAGGATCCAGGAGAAAATCGACGCTACACTCCGACGGCAACAAGCTGGATTCCGATCCGGACGATCATGTGTGGACCAAATCACAACGCTACGAATAATACTGGAACAAATCAACGAATTCCAGGACTCTCTTTTGCTGGTGTTCGTTGATTTCGTAAAAGCATTTGACCGACTGAACCACGAAAACATCTGGGCTGCTCTTAGACGACGAGGGGTCTCAGAGAAACTAGTCCATCTCATCGAAGCACAGTACGAGGCATTTTCGTGCAAGGTCTTGCACGACGGTGTCTTGTCCGAACCAATCCCGGTAACTGCTGGAGTGAGACAAGGATGTATTTTGTCACCGCTGCTTTTTCTCATCGTAATGGATGAGATCTTGACAGGATCGATTGACTGTAGACCAAACCGAGGATTGCCGTGGAATCCTTCAACAATGGAGCAACTGAACGACCTTGACCTGGCAGACGATATTGTTTTGCTCGCCCAAACACAACAAGATATGCAGAGCAAACTCGACGACCTCACCGAAAGCTCCAAGGCAGCAGGTCTCAAAATCCATGTCGGAAAGACCAAGTCGATGGAAATCAACACAGAAAATAGTTCCAACTTCGTGGTAGCTGGACAACAGGTTGAGACAGTGGAGTGCTTCCAGTATCTTGGTAGCCAGATTACGCCTGATGGTGGTACCAAAAAGGACATCGAAACCCGGATCAGAAAAGCCCGATTTGCGTTTGCGAGTCTCCGAAACATCTGGCGGTCACGCCAGATCTCTCTACGAACTAAGATTCGAATCTTCAACTCAAACGTCAAATCCGTATTGCTGTACGGGTATGAAACTTGGTGCACATATACGGTGACGACGCGAAAACTGCAAGTTTTTGTGAATCGCTGCCTGCGGAACATCATCCGCGCTTGGTGGCCTGGCAACTGGATCTCAAACGTTGAACTTCATCGCCGGTGTCATCAAAAGGCGCTAGAAATCGAGATTCGGGAACGTAAGTGGAGATGTCACATGTCAGCTTTTAAGGGCCAGACAGTCGACAGTGTAATGGATCTTTCGGAAAATCTTCAGATCATCGGCGTAAACGAGTGTATCGGACTGAAGTGTTGAGCACAGGTCATTCACGATGATTATAAACAGCACGGGTCCGAGATGGCTCCCTTGGGGAACTCCAAAAGGTGTTACAAACATTCGTGAGTGCGTGTTTCGTATTTTGGTGAAAACCTGATGGTCGATTAGATATAATGCAATCCACTCGAGTGCCCAAGCCGGGAATCCTAATCGATTGAACTTTGCATCCAGTAATTTGTGCCGCACACGGTCGCAAGCTTTGGCAAGGTCAATATAAACTGAACTTTTTCCTCCTACCTTTTTCTTACTTTTATTCAGTGAACTTACGTAGCACATTAAATTAGGTGTACCTTTTCTTGACCTTTTCTTGACAAATCCATATTGATGTTTCGAGATCAAAGGTTTAACAGTGGCATACACTCCCTCGTGCATCAGATTTTTGAAGATCTTTGATATTGAATTTAAAATCGATATTGACCGGTAGTTTTCCACGCTTTGAGCATTGTCCTCTTGGTTGATGTCGAGGAATAGAATGTTTGTCTTATGATGAGGGTCCGTAAGAAAAATCGGAACAGCTTGCTCGAAAACATCCAGGTTACGGGAATTATTTGAAAACGCAAGATCCAAAAAGTGTAAACTGTTTTTCGGTATGCTAAGGACCTGATTCAAGCCGGCTGAAAGTAACCTTTCGGTAAGGACGATTTCTGTTTCTGATGAAGGGTTCGTCGGTAGAAAGCTATCTGTTTCATGGTCATGCGGATGATGAAGTAGATGTCGCCTTGGATTATGGGCGACAAAATATTCTTTCATTTGCTTAGGGAATTACATACAACAGCTCATCAGTGGTTTACAGTTTACTTCTTAATAGTTTATTCTGTGAATTGTTATCCCTAGCTTTTAGTTTGCAAATGAAAACATTTGAATTTCCAGCGTTGATTTCAGCTAAAGCAAACAGCATTGACAAATTCAAGTAGGTTTTATTACATTCTGTACTCTCTCTTTCTCTTGGAGTCTTTTCGCAAAACAAAAAAAAAGCAAATCACTGAGCAATTTAAGCGGTGATTCAGTTCCAAAACTTTGAGACCACCGACTGACTGGCTGAATGTCCTCATACTGCCGCTAAGGTGCTACCGAATAATTATTCCGCGCAAAGCACCGAGAAAGTTTATTTAATGGTTTGGTCGTATTGATTCCAACAAATAGCACACGTCGTATCTCTCGTCACGTGGCAATGACAGCATTCAAATCAATGAATGGGCAATGATATTTACACAATTGAGAAAGGCAAAACATGTTGCATGCACTGTTGTGCTGGGACCGGAAATAAATTTGAGCAACCGAAGACGTTGGCTGTCATTGAAGTTATTTTTGAAGATTTGTTTGTTTTTGTTTACTTAAGGGGGGGGGGGGGGGGGGGGGGGTAGGGTCTAAAACATTAAAAAAATCGATTTTTTTATTTTTTTATTTTCTTATTGTAAAACATTTCAAGAATGTTGTGTCAAATTTTCAAGTCAATTGGAGCAAAACTGTAGAAATTATAGGCCTTTATCTCCTCCTATCTAATACTGCAAGAAAGCAAGAGCAGAAACTTCAAACGCGTTTTTCTCGAAAGCACATTTTTAAAATCCGTGGACATCGTCATTTGAAAACTACTTATCCGATTCTTTTCAAATTTGGAACATATTTTCTACATATAAAATACCAGACCCCAACGTTTTTCTTTTTTATTTTTTTTACTTTGGGGAGATTTTACAGGTGAAAAATGGCGGATTTTTTCGTGAAAAATCGTAATTTTTACTTCAAACAGCCACTAAAATTTCATAAAATTTTTTTTAAGTTAAATAAAAACGTTGGGGTCTGGAAAAACATCTATTAAAAATATTTTGCTCTGATTTTTTGACCTCAGATGATTCTGTGCTGAGATACAGTGTCCACCGCAAATCCTGTTTTCTAAAAGGCATCCTCGAAAGTGCTTCGTCACCAGCTCATTTTTCAATATTTTTCTACGAAAAAATTACTAAATGTTCTTTTAACAATACTTTATATAATGCAAAAAATTCGAATACATTTGTTTGAACGATAGCTCTAGAAAAAAATCGTGAAAATGGTGTTTTTTTATACCCGTTAGACCCTACCCCCCTCTTAATTATATTGTAGTTTTTGTAGACGTGTGAAAACTATAAAACCATGTTTTTCAAATAAAAATGAATATTTCATATGTTCTAGTTTGTCCTACACATCGTAAGCAATATTTTCCATCAAACATTATTTCATCAGCATTCCTCCGAGACGCTCGAAACGATAAGATAACGCTTTATGTAAGATGCTGCAACCAGGGTGAAAAAAGGTAAACAAGCTCATTTTACTCAATTTGGACGCCTGACCGATCGACCAATCAACCCGTACGGCTGCCCACATCGCGGGCCTCATCACGCCGCTCTTGGATCTTCGAAAATGGAGGCTAGAGGTATGTATGACTTGTATAGAAGTCCGCGTAGTCTGCTTACGTCCAATTGGGTAATACATATGAGCGGCGATCTATAATTCACACGCATGCAGGAGTAAATTTTCTGGCTTTTGGTGCGCTGCAAAACTTTGCAATGAACAACTGATACCGAAGTGTCGCTGCATCCGGTTATGGCCGAGGCACCAGGATTCGAACTCGAAAGAGGTAATACTGTGATTACACTTTGCATCAATGGTCTCTATCGTAACACCATCACCACAAGTGGCTCACAGCAACAACACCCCCCAATCAGGAGATTGCAATTTTTCACATAAGAGAAGCTTAATGATCAGCTTTTGGCTCGTTGAATGCACTTTGATCGGTGTACAGTTGTATTTTCATCACTATCTTTCCATGGAATTAGTAAGCCATAAGTAATTGAACGGCAATTTTATGAGATCATTGGGTTAATTTAGTTATTAGATTATAAGCAAAGCGTAATGCAACTTACAATAAAGAACTCAATGCTATGCTGATACTAAAACTATTCTAATGCTAATGCTATGCTAATGCTATGCTAATGCTATGCTAATGCTATGCTAATGCTATGCTAATGCTATGCTAATGCTATGCTAATGCTATGCTAATGCTATGCTAATGCTATGCTAATGCTATGCTAATGCTATGCTAATGCTATGCTAATGCTATGCTAATGCTATGCTAATGCTATGCTAATGCTATGCTAATGCTATGCTAATGCTATGCTAATGCTATGCTAATGCTATGCTAATGCTATGCTAATGCTATGCTAATGATATTCTAATGCTATGCTAATGCTATGCTAATGCTATGCTAATGCTATGCTAATGCTATGCTAATGCTATGCTAATGCTATGCTAATGCTATGCTAATGCTATGCTAATGCTATGCTAATGCTATGCTAATGCTATGCTAATGCTATGCTAATGCTATGCTAATGCTATGCTAATGCTATGCTAATGCTATGCTAATGCTATGCTAATGCTATGCTAATGCTATGCTAATGCTATGCTAATGCTATGCTAATGCTATGCTAATGCTATGCTAATGCTATGCTAATGCTATGCTAATGCTATGCTAATGCTATGCTAATGCTATGCTAATGCTATGCTAATGCTATGCTAATGCTATGCTAATGCTATGCTAATGCTATGCTAATGCTATGCTAATGCTATGCTAATGCTATGCTAATGCTATGCTAATGCTATGCTAATGCTATGCTAATGCTATGCTAATGCTATGCTAATGCTATGCTAATGCTATGCTAATGCTATGCTAATGCTATGCTAATGCTATGCTAATGCTATGCTAATGCTATGCTAATGCTATGCTAATGCTATGCTAATGCTATGCTAATGCTATGCTAATGCTATGCTAATGCTATGCTAATGCTATGCTAATGATATGCTAATGCTATGCTAATGCTATGCTAATGCTATGCTAATGCTATGCTAATGCTATGCTAATGCTATGCTAATGCTATGCTAATGCTATGCTAATGCTATGCTAATGCTATGCTAATGCTATGCTAATGCTATGCTAATGCTATGCTAATGCTATGCTAATGCTATGCTAATGCTATGCTAATGCTATGAAAAATGACAAAAATGACAAAAATGACAAAACTGACAAAAATGACAAAAATGACAAAAATGACAAAAATGACAAAAATGACAAAAATGACAAAAATGACAAAAATGACAAAAATGACAAAAATGACAAAAATGACAAAAATGACAAAAATGACAAAAATGACAAAAATGACAAAAATGACAAAAATGACAAAAATGACAAAAATGACAAAAATGACAAAAATGACAAAAATGACAAAAATGACAAAAATGACAAAAATGACAAAAATGACAAAAATGACAAAAATGACAAAAATGACAAAAATGACAAAAATGACAAAAATGACAAAAATGACAAAAATGACAAAAATGACAAAAATGACAAAAATGACAAAAATGACAAAAATGACAAAAATGACAAAAATGACAAAAATGACAAAAATGACAAAAATGACAAAAATGACAAAAATGACAAAAATGACAAAAATGACAAAAATGACAAAAATGACAAAAATGACAAAAATGACAAAAATGACAAAAATGACAAAAATGACAAAAATGACAAAAATGACAAAAATGACAAAAATGACAAAAATGACAAAAATGACAAAAATGACAAAAATGACAAAAATGACAAAAATGACAAAAATGACAAAAATGACAAAAATGACAAAAATGACAAAAATGACAAAAATGACAAAAATGACAAAAATGACAAAAATGACAAAAATGACAAAAATGACAAAAATGACAAAAATGACAAAAATGACAAAAATGACAAAAATGACAAAAATGACAAAAATGACAAAAATGACAAAAATGACAAAAATGACAAAAATGACAAAAATGACAAAAATGACAAAAATGACAAAAATGACAAAAATGACAAAAATGACAAAAATGACAAAAATGACAAAAATGACAAAAATTACAAAAATTACAAAAATTACAAAAATTACAAAAATTACAAAAATTACAAAAATTACAAAAATTACAAAAATTACAAAAATTACAAAAATTACAAAAATTACAAAAATTACAAAAATTACAAAAATTACAAAAATTACAAAAATTACAAAAATTACAAAAATTACAAAAATTACAAAAATTACAAAAATTACAAAAATTACAAAAATTACAAAAATTACAAAAATTACAAAAATTACAAAAATTACAAAAATTACAAAAATTACAAAAATTACAAAAATTACAAAAATTACAAAAATTACAAAAATTACAAAAATTACAAAAATTACAAAAATTACAAAAATGCCAAAAAGACAAAAATGACAAAAATTACAAAAATGACAAATTGACGAAAATGATAAAAATGACAAATGTGACAAAAATGTCATTTTTGTTATTGTGTTTAAAAAAAATTGATTGAAATGTGCATAATATGATTTCATAGATTCTCGATGAATTTCCTTAATTCTGCCACAGTATTTTCCTGGAATTACAAAAATAATATCAAACTGTTATAAAAAATGGTACAAACATTATCAATGAATACCGATTTAGTTTTCTGTTCATTTATAGTAAAAACGACAAAGCATTTATAATCAAAGGTTTGAAGAACCTCTTAGCTGAATGAAACTATGAATTCAAAGCAGTCGAAGATTCCTTTGAATTCAGCTACAGTATTTGAAAGACCCAAATACTAGTACATATTTCACTAGCTACTTGCTAGCATCCTCAGTGGGTTATCGACTTGAGTATTTGGGTCTTACAAATACTGTAGCTGAATTCAAAGGAATCTTCGACTACTTTGAAATCACAACAAAGCATATTTTCCAAAAGACATTGATTTAAAAATATTGAAAAAAAAAAAAATTTAAAAATATGAAGAATTAACACCGTGAGTTTTGTTCGTTAACTAATTTATCGGCCTTACAGGTGAAAATGAGGTCCTTTATCTTTTAAACATTCAACTCGAATATGTTTCATTTTGAAGAAGGTTTGAAAAACACATAAGCTATTTATGAGACGCCCAATCGACCATTGTTGTTGAAATTTTAAATTTGTTTGCCTTTGTATCTTATTATACTTCGGAATCATGTGATAATTTACATACGTGAATGTTATGTATCAAACGATCAGATAAATAGAATTTTGATCAGAAGCTGTCAAGTTTATTGTTTAGGGAAACAAATCTCATCAAAAATAGTCAAACTGTAGTCATCTTACAGATTGAGTTTTTTTTTATTTGGAGGATGAAAAAATTATTATGGAAGCATCTCTAAGTTTTTTGCTCAGTGCATCAAGGATCAAGTTTAAAAAAGGTTTTCCCCATTCTAACCTTTACCGAACGATCTCCGATAATTTGTCATGATCGTGCTCAAAGCACTTACCCATAATTCGAACCTACCCTTAAGCTGTCGATTAAAGGTTCCATATATGGGTGAGCTTAGAAATTTGGAATTTTGACGTTCAATATCGATATAGTTAGTGCCAAACCTACATTACCACATCATATACCTACATCATTATCATCATCATCATCATCATCAACAAAAGATTGACTTGTTAAGTGATAGATTCTTCACACTTTACTCATTTGCACCGTACACAGTGATCATACTTTCAGCACAAATGACGCCGCCGATCTTCGCCGACGTCTCCGGTATATGTCAAGTTCGTGATGGTTGATGGGGCTTAAGCATTTTGCGGCGGTGAGTAGTTGATTCCTTGCGAAAATCACTGCATCCGAGATGAGATTGTGTAGCATACGATCAGAGGGCACAGAGGGATGAATTCTGAAATTTATATATGCCAGTTCTTTATCATTTATAATGATGTTAATTTAAATTTAACGTTCAATATAAGTATTTTAATGTGTCCGTTTAAAATTTAAAAAAGGCATTTTTTCCAGAATACGGTTGACACACTGTGCCACGGGATGGTTCGATCGATCACGATCAGTAACATGCCAAACCTTGTATTCGATTGAAATAGCATCAATTTCACATAATTTTGATTACCATTCATTCTTGGACGAACCTTCCAGCACTCAACCGGATAACAACCGGCTCCGAGAGCTATAGGTGATATTTCGAATCCGAAACGATCCTCGATACAAACTTTAACCTTTCGGTAAACGATCTGCATCGATGACGGATGGGAGTGTACGGTAGAGTTATAAGTCATGTGCCCGAGTGGCACTGCTTGAGGAATCATCTTATTTTTTTATTGAAGGTTCAAGGTTTTGTGTATCAATCAACAAGCTCTTTACTTTCAGCAAAACCCAATCGGCGATCAATCGAAAACTAACATTCAGTGCTTCCTCATTAGCAAGTTTTCTCAGCCGTCAAAGTTTTTGCAATCATTTAACCAGAACTCTAGGAAGTATAATTGAATCATCGAACCACTATCTATTAGAACGATGGAGATCACTGAAGCCTTTCGTTCACCTGTTAACTTAAATAATAATCAAATTCCAAGACGGCGGCATTCGCAACTATTACTGTGTCTTGCCATGTGCGAGTAATTCCTTTTACGAAAACCTTTCCCGCAAACCAGTTGAACCCGTTTTTTCTCTACAGCCTGCCTGACAGCAATCACTACTTGGTTGGTTTATATTGTGAAGAAAAAAATTAGTAGACAGAACCACTAACTCCGGCAAGGCAGTTACTTCTGAAGTCAACCAGAAGAACCGGTACATTCTATATTCGAGAGTAAGCAAGAATTGTTGTACAAATCGACAACGACGACGTGACGGCTTAGTAGTTCGCTTTGGATCAGAGAAGCAAAAAAAATGGAAAAGGTTTACTAGTAGTCAACCTATGGCCGCAACCAAACCTCGTCGTCTTACATGAACGCACGGAACGTTTTGGATGGATCAATTAAGTCGAACGAATAACTGTTCGGCCTGACGTGCTGTCGTTGTTGTAGACAAAAAAATCGGTTGAAAGGTTTTAAGTATTCTAGCCACGTTGCTGGTATGTATCTATCTATTGTAGCTTTACGGTTCTGTCTCGATTGTTTAAGGGTACTTTCGATAAATCAACTATCGGGATTTAAATTTCTGCAGGTGCGAAGAGCTGTTTCTTATTTTTTTTATCATTTGATTTGGATGTATGGTTCCATAAAATTTCCAGACTAAATACGATCATAATCAGGATGACTCATTTCCAAATTTCAATCTTCATTGAACTTATAGCCCAATTTAATAACTTTCTTTAAAAGTGCATTTCATCCATATGGCTCGGTCGGATGAGGTTTAAACCTTTTTTTTTATTTATTATTTATTTTATTTGAGACATTTAAAATTGTAACCATCAAGTTCTATGTTGATGGTATATGTTAGAAATTGACGATAAGCATACGTCAAAGCTGAAATGTTTCCAAAATTTTAGATATCACACGTTCTTTTGCATAAAACATAGTTATGGATGCCATTGATTGGTAATAATTCGTTCATATGCTATTTTTAACCATTTTTTTTTCCTTGTAGGGGAGAGCCCACTGCGACCAGTAGCTGATCTATTGTGGTATTTACCCCGCGTTACTATATGCTTTCAGGTTCACCTGCACTATTGATTGGAGTGACAGTTGATTGCTGACTAAGCATTTTATCCCAATCGGGTATAATATCAAAGATGTATGATATAACCTTCTTAGGGCTGATATGCAACCATATGTCTTGTGCGCTTATTAACTTTGCCCCAAGTACTCGCTCTCTCCTATTTAGGAGGGCGCAGCAGTTGCATAGAAGATGCTCTGCAGTTTCTTTTTCGAACCCGCAGAACCGACAGTCATCGTTTTGAATTATGTTTATCCTTTTGAGATGCTGTTTTGTTGGACAATGTCCGGTCAAGAGACCTGTGTAAGTACTTAACTCGTGCTTACTTAAGTTCAACATGTTTTTGGAGAGTCGTGCGCTTGGTTCAATGAATCTTTTTGCCTGAGTTGCTCCCTCCGCTGTTTTCCAGTTGGAAACAATAGTGGTGCTTTCCCAGTTCTTGAGCTCCATAGTCAAGGCACTTCTCGATACTCCGCAGAAAGGTTCAGGTCCAATCAACAGTCCCTGAGATCCTTCCCTAGCTAGTTGGTCTGCTTCTTCGTTCCCTAGGATACCGCAGTGGCCTGGTACCCAGAATAAAGATACTCTGTTCCTTATGGCCAGGTTTCTTAGTGCAACTATACACTCCCAAACTAGTTTGGAGTAACATGTGAACGTACTTAGTGCTCGAAGAGCAGCCTGGCTGTCAGAGAATATGCAGATACTTGTGTACCTGTATCCCCTTTTCAAACAGGCTAAAGTGCATTCTAGAATTGCTTGAATTTCAGCTTGGAATACTGTTGGCCAGTTTCCCATAGGAATTGAGATCCTGAGTCTAGGTCCGAAAACCCCTGCCCCAGTTCTATTATCCATTTTTGACCCATCAGTGAAGAATAGGATAGATCTGGGAGGAGCCGCAGGTCCACCTGACTCCCACACGTCCCTATCATTGATAGTTACATGGTATGGTATGTCTAGGTTAAAAATGGGCTCCATCCAGTCATCATTTTTCACAATAAGTGAGTTTAATTTAAATTTCGTTAGGATTTTGAGATGTCCTGTAAGATCTCCTTCATAGAGCGTTTTGTGTTTGGTGAGCCTCAAGGCACTACGTTCCGCCTCTAACTCAATGAATTGATGTAGAGGCAGAATATTAAGTAGTGCATTTAGAGCCTCATTCGGTGTGCTTCGCTTAGCGCCAGTTATAGCTAGCGTTGCTAGTCTTTGAAGCTTCGCTAGTTTTTTCTGGGCTGTAATTTGCATAGTTTTGGTCCACCATACTAAGGAGGCATAAGAGATTTTAGGTCTTATTATAGCTGTAAATATCCAATGGATGATTTTCGGCCTTAGTCCCCATTTTTTCCCTACTCCTTTCAGGCAGACCCATAGAGCTGTTGTAGCCTTAGCGATTACATGCTCTATCTGTGGGTTCCATGATAGCTTTGAGTCTAGTACTATGCCTAAATATTTCACTTGTGATTCGAGGTTTAACACTTCCCCATCTAATGTTAGAGGTTTTAGTATAATTTTTCGTCTCCTAGTGAAGGCTATCACAGTAGTTTTGGAAGGGTTTATGTTCAGTCCCTCTTCCCTGCACCAGAATAGTGCGTAATTAAGTGCAGATTGCATTCTATTAGACAACACATTCTCATGTTTTCCCCGAACTATAATAACTACGTCGTCTGCAAAGCCAATAACTTCGAATCCCATGGATACAAGTTTGTTTAGGAGGTCGTCCACTATCAAGGACCACAACAACGGTGATAGAACCCCGCCTTGGGGACATCCCTTCGTTGGTGTGGCTTTGATTGTAAGCCCTCCCAAGCTTGCATAAATGGTTCTGTTTATTAGCATGGCACTGGTCCAGTTAACGATTGCCGGGTGGCACCCTCGTCTTTTCATAGCTGTTTCGATTGAAGTGTGAGATGCGTTGTCGAATGCCCCTTCAATGTCTAAAAAAGAAGCGAGTGCTATTTCTTTTGCCTCTAGAGTCTTTTCTAGTTTTTGTGTAAGGGTATGTAAGGCCGTAACCGTGGACATACCTTTTTTGTAAGCAAACTGGAAGTTGTTTAGCTTACTTAAGCTAAGATACTGCGATTTAATATACTCGTCAAGTATCTTCTCCATTATTTTTAAAATAATGGACGTTAGACTGATAGGTCTGAATGCCTTAGGTTGAGTTTTATCTTTTTTCCCTGGTTTCGGGATAAAGATCACGCGCACCTTTTTCCACTGAGTTGGAATATGACAGAGGGTCATACTGGCGACGAACATCTCTACCAAGGCAGGTATTACCATTTGTTTAGCTTGCTGTATTTGAATTGGTATAATTCCATCTTCACCAGCCGCTTTAAATGGCTCGAATGTACTTATTGCCCAGTTAACCATTGAAGGTGTAAAGATTGTGCGTGATTTGCGAAGTGCTTCATCACGTCTGACATCCCGAGTGAGTCTTTCAATCGGAATGTCATTAATCTCTGTTCCTTCGATGGATTCCGGGAAATGCGTACTTAGTAGTGATTTCTTTTGGGTTTGTAGTGAACTCCCCATTCTTTTTCTTCAATTGACCCAGTCCATTAGAATGTTCTTTTGATAGAACTTTCTGGAGTCTGGCAGCTTCGGGTGTAGTTTGCACGGTTTCACACATGTGCTTCCAACTACTCCTCTTAGCTTTTCGAATGTTTTTATTGTACTCAGTTAGGGATTTACGATAATCGTCCCAGTTTGAGTTAGCTTTTGCTTTGTTGAAAAGTTTTCTTGTTTTTTTCCTCAACTTTTCTAGTTGTCTGTTCCACCAAGGAACTTTCCTGTTTGAAACACGTTCCTTGAGTGGGCAGCTGGCTTCGAAAGCGTATATGATTTTATTGGTGAAATTGTTTGAAGCTTCCTCTAACTGGTTTGTTGTTCGTATTTTCGTTTCCAACAAAGGATTGCAAGCTTCAAGTGTGTGTTTGTAAAGACTCCAGTTGGTGTTCCTGGGATCTCTATAAACGTCCTTGATTATAAACCCTCCCACTATATCGAATGAGATATGTCTGTGATCAGACAGTGATTCTTCATCCGATACCTCCCAGTTTTTAATTTTATCTAGAAGTAGTGGTGTGCATAGAGTTAAGTCGAGGACTTCCTGTCTATTTCTCGTTATAAACGTTGGTTTGTTTCCCTCATTGCAAATTTCGATATTATTTTGTGAAAGAAACTCTAGTAAGGACTCACCTCTAGCGTTGATGTCGGTACTTCCCCACAGCGTGTGATGTGCGTTAGCGTCGCAGCATACGAGGAATTGCTGGTTTTGAGCCCGGCATTTTCTCATGTATTCTACAACCATCGGTGGGGGTATATCTGTGCTATCTCCGGGGAAATACGCTGACGCTACACTTACCGTGTGCCTACCTTTCGGTGTTGGTACTTCGATCCGTATAGCTGCGATGTCTCCGCTGATGAATTCTGTAAAGGGAGTAAATTTAATTCTATTGTTTACTAGTAAAGCAGCCCTTGGGTGAGAACTGCTTTCATCGTATAGAATCTTACCATTCGGCGTGTATAGCCCTTTAACTTTACCCTTGTTAATCCAAGGTTCCTGGATAAAGGCAAGGTCCAGGTCTTCGGCGGCGAATCTTCTGAGTAGTGTGCACGAGGCTCCTACGGCATGATGAAGATTCGCCTGGACACACTTTAAGGTGTTTATTTTGGTAGTGCTTTGCCCGTGGATGTGGAGCATTGCACTGGCTTTTTGCCTTTTGCACATGTTTGACTACCCTTTTTCGGTTTGCTCCATGTGCTCAGTGTTTTCGGAGCCGTTTTATCGGTCTTCGGTTTTGTGTTAACAGGTTTATTGAAGGTTGAAATACCCCCAACGCTGCTCATCCCGCTCGGCCCTGGTTTCTGTTGATTAAGTTCCAAAATGCGGCCCTTATACAACTTCCCAGTTCCTTCCGGTGAGCAATTGGCATTGGATCCACTGTGGCTCTCCTCATTGTTCTCGTTAGTCCCGAGGTTCTGTCCCTGGTCCATAGGTTGGCCCTGGTTCATAAACTCCAGTTCATTGAGATCTAGTGAGGCCTCAGTGGTACCTTTGCTAATCGTCTCTCCTTCTGCGGATCGGACTTGGTCTATCGCCGACTGGTCCTTTACAAGGCCCGGTTTAAGCAGCCCAGGTCCTTGAGCAGCTTTGACGGTGTTCTCCCCTCGGTCAACTCCGCTGTCTGTTGGATTCTTCCGGTTTAACTTCCAGATTTTGCTGGAACCGAATCCGTAGTAGATAACGAATTTTCTTTTCTCTAACTCCCTCAAAGAATTTTCGTCCACGGTAAAGACCACTTCGAGAGCCTCGTTCCTTTTCTGGATATTATAGAACCTCCAGCTTTCGGTGCCATTTTTAACCATTTTTAACCATATCAGTATTAAACTCTTTTATTTTCACTGTTAGATTATAATTTGAGCTTAGATTCAAAGTTTTAAATTATAAAAAGCATACATTTTATATGATCAACTTATTTTTTCCTTATAGAGGAATTTAATCTGCCTGATATGGGTATTCAAAACCCGTCTCTTATTTCATTATTTCACCGTTTATAACATTACCGAAAACTTCAATTTGTTGAATTTCTGATTTTCAACTGAAGAAAGAAAAATCACAAACATTTATGTTTAGAGATTCTGTACCCATGATTTCTAAAAGACATACACCGTCTTAGCCGATTTAGGCTTTACAGACTGAATAAGTGACGTGGACAACTTAAGATTAACATTTAATACCCAGAACCGAGATGGGAATCGAACCCATGCCATCAGTGGACCAGCGATTACCATCTTACCACGCTAACCACTCGACCACCGAGACTTACGTTCTCTTTCTTATATTCAATATATTACATCTAAATCTTGAAAAACCTTGTTTGAATTTTTTAATTTTTTGGACTTTCGTTAATATTTTTTCATTGAAATTTGTTCAGCCATGTGATCAAAGTGTATTTCCCTCAAACTGGACTGATGCGATATCTATTTTATCAGCCATTTAGTCAATCGGCTGTATGCACATTTTACCCGATATGCGCATTAAGGAACACTTCCCTCTACTCTTATGCACTCTGACAAAAAAAACTTTTCAGTTTTTATAAAACCCAAATCATGTTTAAGACTTCCAAAGACTGTTACGCAAAAGTTATAAATGTATGGAGTGCCCCAAATGAAAATGTTATGCTCTCGAACTAAAATCGAAAAAGTACTGAAAAACATGTTTCTCTGCCCTTGTAGTTCTGCTATCTAAAAAAAAAAATGATTAAAAAAATTTTCAACGATAAAGTGTCGATAATCATAAACATAAGCTTCTGTGGATTTTTCAGCGAACAAAATAGGGGTTTAGAGGTCGTTAAAAGATACGATAAAAAAAAAAACAGGAACAGGGGATGAAGTAATCAAACTCTCCCCTACAATTTGGTATGAACTACTCTCCGAACCAACATGTAAATATTATTCACAAACAATAATTTTAAAAATTCAAAGAATTTGCAATCTAACGCAACACAAAAGGTTGAAATTGGTCATTATTTGACGAAATGGCATCCCTGTCAAATTGAGTGTTCTGGTCAGGGTGGTCGAACATTTTGACGCCTTATTAACAGTGATGAAATCACTCTTCAAAAAGAGAGCCCATTTTTGAAGCCTAATAACTTTTCTTACCTCAAATTGACTTGCGTTCTTGGAATGGAATATTTGTCGTAATTCAAGCTTTAAGAAAAACTATATTCAAAAGAAACTGGCCGAAGAAGAACAATGTTATTGATTAAAAACTGGTTTTTCATATCCCTCCCAATCTCCCATGCAAACATCAGGCTCGTTGAGCGTACCCTTCCCGTGGTCCCATCTGGTCCAAATTTGGCATGGGATCTTGTATTAGGCCTATGATAAATTTTAGCCTGCAGCGAATAATATTCACACGTTTCAAATTCCCCATACAAATTTGGGGCACTCTAATCTACAGGTGCACTGAGGTTTCCTTTTTCGCGGTTTTTTTTTTGCACGGTATTTTTAACATTTAAGAGGAGAAATCACCGTGAATTTGTTTTATGAAATGAATTTGCGGCTTTATCGGTGAGGGTTAAAGAGTTGAAATGAAAGACGGATAGAAGATCAGAAGAAAATTCTAAGGTGGTGAAAAGAGCGAAGAGCATTTGAAATAGAAGCTTGACCACATACTAAATTCTTTGTCCCACACCAATTAACTGTATTGAAGAAGTAGTACCCAATAGAGAAGGCACTACGTTTTTCGATACAGTTAATTATGGATGGTTCGACCGCCATGTGAGTGTGCACATGTGCCGAACGGACAAAAAATTTAGCATGTGGTTGCTCTGTTAAGTCTTCTATTGTGCGATATCGTTCCATCGATGGCTAGGTAGGTCGGTATTTTTAACCCGACCTTTTTTAAACAAGGTTTATAGGAATTTAACGCGGTTTTTCTCAATCAACGCGGTACAACATAGAAAATATCTTAAGTCATTTTCAGTGGAATATAACGATATTGGACATTGGGTGGTCCTAGATCACGGGTATTGGGTGAAGGGCTCAACAAGTAGAAGTCGAGTTTTGTTGTCCGAAGCCATCTTTAATTTCAAAGTGGCGGCTTCCGCTTAATTGTAAAATGCTGTGAATGACTAAAAATCGCATGACACCCCCACAATATACAGGGTGTCAATAAAGTGCCCGTACTTTTTTCTGAATACATCAACAACATAGAACTATTTATATACAATCAAATCGAATTATCCAAACTATAGAAACATTCTTTGGAATATTGGCAATCAGGTTGAACAGTTAAAAAATACAAGAAAAACTCAAAATGCCTTCTGTAGACTTTCATACATTTTTCCAGTAAGAAGAACATGTATTCGACGCTGCTCGCTACTACAGACTACAACTCTTCACAATGTTCGCCAAAATTGTCACCAATGAACCACTTTACTAACACCATATTGTTCAAGAAAGTGGACAACAGAGCACTTTGGTCCAGATGGGACTTTTGGGGATTTAGAGTAAGGACTTGAAGGGTAGGACCTAAAGGAACATTCCATATAATGCATCTTGTAGGAAAAACTCTCAGCTTTACGATGTGGTACCGGAGATGACCCAAAAATAAAACTGGTAGGATCTGGATCGACATTTATGGAAAAAGTACTAGCGAGTATCTTAGGAGGCATTGGTCACTGACTGAAGGAATGTATTGAGGTTATGGGAAGGAATTTCGATCCAATCTTGGTTTATTTTTCGTTTGTAGTGTTTGCTAAGGTTCCATAGAATATTGCTTGTTATTCAGGTTTTTCGATTTCATTGGTTACTAAGCAGGATTACGATTTGGGAGCATTTTAAAAAAGTACAGGAACTTTTTGTCATCCTGTAGGATGACATTTTCGGTGGGAAGGCGAGAGGAAGTTGAATTAAGATATCTGACGCCATTTTGATTGCAACATGGGGGATCCAACTTAGCATAAAATGCTGTAAGTGGCTGAAAATCGCATAAAACACCCACAACTTGGGTATTGGGTGAAGGAGCTCAACATTTAGCAGTCGAATTTTGCTCTTTGACGCCGTCTTTAAATCCAAGATGGCGGTTTCCACTTAAGCTTAAAAAGCTGTCAATGACAGAAAACCACTTCCGCTTGCTTCTTCTGTCGTGCTGTACCGCTACGGTTATCATTCATGCTTCTTGATTTGTTTCGATTATACTCTTTTTAGCATCTTTATGGCATTTACGACTTTCTATCTACGTTGCAGTTGGCGGGCAGTTTTTGAAAAACTAATCCGGTACAGCTGGGTTCCATGCTTACTCTTGGGCGCGATTTCGAGGACATCGAATTCGTGCTCCTGATTCATTTTAAATGTATTATCAAGTAATTTTGTTTTGGCAACACCATTCTAACGGTTTTTATCTTGAAGTTTGCAAATGTCTTCAAAAACATGCCTTCTACATTCATCCAAAAAAAAAAAAAAAGAAATCGCCTGTTTACCTGAAATAAAATGTATGGATTGATTGTTTTTTTTTTTAAATTTTTTCAAAACGTTTTGAAGCCAACAAATACGGCTTCATTGTGTAGAAATTTTTTTTTATATATCCAATGGAGTTGTTTCAAAAAACGATCAAAAACAGTCGTAAATGAGTGAATTCACGTCACAAAAAAAGGAATCTTTTAAATTTTACGAGAAAACTTTAAGATTGTAAAATAATATAAATTAAGATCTTCTTTGAAAATGATGAAAAGATTCTAAAACACTAAATTTTATAGAAATCGGTTGGAATCCAGCTGAGTTACAACAGCGCGAATGAGTGAAATCACGTCACAAAATTTCATTTTTTGTAAAATTTTATAAGGGAAATATGATCTGAAAGCTGTTTTGACCCTCCAGATGGTCGGATTTTTACAAATCGAACCTAACTATTTTTAAGAGGAGAAATCACCGTGAATTTGTGTTATGAAATGAATTTGCGGCTTTATCGGTGAGGGTTAAAGAGTTGAAATGAAAGACGGATAGAAGATCAGAAGAAAATTCTAAGGTGGTGGAAAGAGCGAAGAGCATTTGAAATAGAAGCTTGACCACATGCTAAATTCTTTGTCCCACATCAATTAACTGTATTGAAGAAGTAGTACCCAATAGGCACTACATTTTTCGATACAGTTAATTATGGATGGTTCGACCGCCATGTGAGTGTGCACATTAGGGTGTCCCAAAATTGCATAACTTCTGGGAATCTGGGGGCTCACCCTCCAAATGGTAGATTAGGATGTGCAGAACAAACTTTTGTATGGGGCCGACTGAAAAAAATTATGTTTGGAGGTTCCGCAAGCGCGATCTTTGAAAAAAGTCCACTTTCAAAAGATTTGATTTTAAATAAATTCTGGGTCCAAAAATTTTCATGAAATTTATAAATTTTATATTTTTTTAATTTTGTTCGAGTTAAATACTACACGTAAAAAATGAAAAATGAACCAAATTTGTATCAAAATGTAAAACAAGCAAGCTATTTCCAAGAAAAAAAATTTTTTTGATCCAAAAGTTTTGAATTCAACTGACCAAAATGTGTACCAAGCGTAAAATATTTTTGATACCAATGCCATCAAAAGATGCGGATTATTGTGCACTTAAACTTTGCTGAACAGAACATGTTGTTTGTATCATCGTGTGAAGAGCTATTTACGGTTCAATGCTTAATAAAAATCACAATTTAGGATATTTTTTATTTAATTTATCAAATTTGTCTTAATAAATACCTACTTTAAAATCAAAATATTTGCAAAAAAATACTTGGATGATTTAAGGAAGTCATCAAAAGGCCATATGCCAAATTTGAGCGGAATCGGACAACAGGAAAGGGTTGCACTGAATCTCAAGTGTGAAAGGGATTCTGAACCATAGTGTTCTAAAGAAGCATAAAAAACTGGTTTTTCATCATACATTTTTGTCTTTACCAATCGATTGCTTGAATAGGTAGATTTTATTAAGATTTCAATTAAGACTAACATTTCACCTGAAGACTGTAACTCGATTGGACTTAAAACAAAAAAGTTATGACTGTTCCAAGATTGTATTTTTGTGGCAAATTGTCGTTTAACACACAATGAGTACATTTTACTCATTGCGTTTTACAGGACAATTTTTAACCAAAATACAATCTTTGAACAGCCATAACTTTTTTATTTTAAGTCCAATCGAGTTGCAGTCTTCAGGTGAAATGTTAGTCTTAATTGAAATCTTAATAAAATCTAGCTATTCAAGCAATCGATTGGTAAAGACAAAAATGTATGATGAAAAACCAGTTTTTTATGCTTCTTTAGAACACTATGTCTCAGAATCCCTTTCACACTTGAGATTCAGTGCAACCCCTTCCTGTTGTCCGATTTCGCTCAAATTTGGCATATGGCCTTTTGATGGCTTTCTTAAACCATCCAAGTCTTTTTTTTGCAAGTATTTTGATTTTAAAGTAGGTATTTATTATGAAAATTTGATAAATTAAATTAAAAAATATCCTAAATTGTGATTTTTACTAAGCATTAAACCGTAAATAGCTCTTCACACGATGATACAAACAACATGTTCTGTTCAGCAAAGTTTAAGTGCACAATAATCCGCATCTTTTGCTGGCATTGGTATCAAAAATATTTTACGCTTGGTACACATTTTGGTCAGTTGAATTCAAAACTTTTGGATCAAAGACATTTTTTTTCTTGGAAATAGCTTGCTTGTTTTACATTTTGATACAAATTTGGTTCATTTTTCATTTTTTACGTGTAGTATTTAACTCGAACAAAATTAAAAAAATATAAAATTTATAAATTTCATGAAAATTTTTGGACCCAGAATTTATTTAAAATCAAATCTTTTGAAAGTGGACTTTTTTCAAAGATCGCGCTTGCGGAACCTCCAAACATAATTTTTTTCAGTCGGCCTCATACAAAAGTTTGTTCTGCACATCCTAATTTACCATTTGGAGAGTGAGCCCCCAGATTCCCAGAAGTTATGCAATTTTGGGACACCCTAGTGCACATGTGCCGAACGGACAAAAAATTTAGCATGTGGTTGCTCTGTTAAGTCTTCTATTGTGCGATATCGTTCCATCGATGGCTAGGTAGGTTTCTTATTTTCGAACCTAACTTTGTTGATTTTTAAACTTATTCGTTAATTTCGATGAAATAAACAAAAATATTGAAAAAAAGTTAACTTTTTTTTTAAATCGGTGAATAAATAGAGACTGCAATCTGAATCTGCAATTTTAACTTATGACTCCTCAATATGTTGCTATTCAAGTGCCATTAAAAATAAGGAAAAAGTTAGGAAAATAACTGAGATTTCAAGATTTTACAAATCGGAATAAGAAAATATGACTTTCGAAAGCGTGCATAAAATTACATACTTAAATAATACTAAAGTCAAAAATGGTCAATTCTAGCGTGAATTCACGTCACAAAAGTAATCGATCATAACTCAATCAACATTAACTTTCGAATGACTGAATTATATTGATTTTGAAGAAAATTCATTTTGCTACTATAACTAACTATTTTTACAATTTTATTCATTTTCAAGTAAATTGGTTGACTTCTAGGAAGACAACAGTTCCGAAAAGTTCGGAAAAACGATTTCACGTCACGGTGGAATGTGTCTACTGTGTATATTAGTACGGCTATAAAATTTAAGTTTCTTTTGGAATTTCTAAAATGTCAAGCCTTTTTTTATTTTTTCTCCTTTTTTATACGAATTTAACCCATTAAGGTCATTCTTCCTCGAGTCGTACGGTGTTTAACTGATTTGGGTCATTCTTCTCGATTTAATATTTTGTGATATAAATCTGATTTACGAAGGAAATCCAATATGTTGATCTACTCCTGTGGACAGTTTGAGAGCATCTCCCGCATACTAGGCGGAAAGTGGCAAGTCTGTCGTATGTGTTGATATTGTAGGCACGTTGTCAGAAATTCTGACTCAGAATATGTTTCATCGTGGTTTCTGTTTCGCAGCCTGGGCCGCTTTTTTAATGTATCTGGCATTCTTTCAGAGCATTTTGATCTTTTGGGCTTTTATGAATATTTTTCTACTTAGTGTTGATAAAAATTACTAAACATTGAAGTCTTAGGAAAATGTTCTTTAGCTACCTTACATAACTATAATGATGATTTCACCTTTAAATAAAAATAAATACTTTACATGCAGCATTTGTTTGAAACATATTATTTTATTTTCTAAAATTAATACTCTCAACGATTGGACCTGAACAATTGATTAATTTTCAGTTCTTTTTGTGATTATGTTACATTAGACTGAGTTGATTTGGGGTCATTTTCAAAATTTCTCAAACTCCGGGATCTAAAAAGCTCCGTCCTGGTCCAAAACTCACCGATGATTTTTAGCAGAATTTTCAATTGAATTAAATGTTTATCAATGCCAAAAAACATACCCTTGTTAAACAGCTATTTAATAACTTTTTTGCCTATTAAGATACAAAGTTAAGGCCTTGGAAAAAGTTGTTCGGCGGAATATTTTCTTTGGAGAATTTGTAAATTGGCGCAAAAACCATAAGCAGGCTCGGTCTCACAGAAGAAACAAAAATGACGTTGTTTTATCAAAACAAAATATTCAGATTTCCCATACAAACCTAGAGGTTCAAATTTACTCATGTAAACGTTTCTTCAAAATTTTGCGAAAAATCATGGATGAGTTTTGAAAAAAACGAAGCTTTTTAGACCCCAGGGTTTGAGAAATTCATAAATGACCTCAAACCGATTCATCGCATTGTTATCTCCAAATTGTAAATTTAACAATGAACAAGTGTAAAAGGGAAATTTCTTTTGCGCAGAGTATACTGATCAACATCAGTATATATGTATATATCTCTACAACTTTCTCAACTTAATGGATATATACTTTAATTTTCTAAATTTTCTTTCATCATACAGTCATAATAATTTTGAAATTTTTAGTTTCAGTTGTAAGAAAAAGCCTTCTTAATGAGGTCAACTTAAACAACATTGGTTTTCTTGAACATGTTCTTTCTCAAATCATAATAAATTTTAAACAAAAACCAAATCTTTCGCAGCCCAGCTATTCACGGGTACACAAAATTGGACCGATCGGCATTACAACCTCTCCCATATATGTAGATAGGTTACCTCAGGTCAAGTGCGACGAGATTGTTTTTGGGATGAATGCGAGTGAAGGTAAGCCTACCTTCTCTCTTGTAAACTGGCATCAAATTTTCTGCAACCCACTGCTGACTGCGTGTGCAAAGCCTTGATCATCTTAACTAAATCAGGAACTCCATTTCCAAAAGGTCGAATGAACTCCAAAGTAGTGTGTAAATTATCGTTGCGCTTATAGTTCGACACTTGGACGTTTCGAAAAAGTAGCGCTCTGAATGATTTGCACCTTAAAACCCGCTAACCACAACGACGACGAATGTAAACGGTTGTCAAAATTTTTGATAAATAACTCTTCTCTGTCTGTCTCTCTATTTCTTTCGTCTTAATCAAACCTCGATAGATCCGTGTAGGCAAAACAGGCTCAGGTCAAGACCATACGATTTGATGTTACATAATCGTAGTTTTTCGTTTAGCATATAGTGATGATGATGATGATGAACCTATTATACTATTGCTGAAGGTGAGTCTCATGAGTGTTGTGAGACTATCAACATTTTCAACACAAAAAGTTCTAAAATCTATTAGATTTTAACTAATTTCGGAATTAACTACTTTTGCGTGATTTAGCTTCTAGAGATGGACAGCGTGAATATTTTGGAAAAATTAATATTTAATTTATGAAATCAGTTTGCTAACCTACGAAACCTGTCGTCGTCCTTGAATAGTTAATTATTCAGGAATTTGCGGCAGGCTTGATCCAAAAAGCTAAATTTCCAAAGAAAACATTTGCTGCTTCGCAACAGCTCGTTTCAATCCAAGCAATAATAATCTGTCGACAAATTTATGCATGGGTTCACACAATCGATGAGCTTCGCGGGTTCAGCCATCAGGTGGCAGTGACATTTTGGAGGAATGTTTTGTCCAATAACCTGCTTCTCAAGTGGTGACACTACTCGCATCAGACTGTCTCGCGCGGTGCGCATGTTATGAAGATGATTTAAAATTTAAATGATCCGATATGCATTCCGTATAGCAACAGCTGGTGATTAATACGATTTGGATAAACATTTGACATTTCGAAATTCGATGCATGAATTTTCAATTGTGAAGTAATTCCCTAGAGTGGTAATTTGTTTTTCTGAGATTTTTTTTTTAAAAAGATACTGCAGTCAATTTTATTCTGAAAATTGATAAGATACAAGAAGGTGAATAATGACATATTTCTAATTAATTTTATAGATTCCACAATAAAATGTAGATATAAAAGGGTTACTTGGTTGTATGAAAAAAAAAAAAAATTGATCATCGAATTTTGAAACTGAACAGATACATTTTCAAGATTGGCCCAAAACCCTGACCTATGCAAAATTTTATCCAAGGGTGACGATTTTGTTCCCCCAAAAAATTACAAAAGCGGGGTGCCAAAGAAAATCTGACAAATCAAAATTAAAAAAGTGATTTCAAATAACCTAAAAATGTCCAAAACACCGACGTTTGTTGAAATTGTAAAAAAAAATGACAAAAATCAACTTTTGGACGTTTTTAAAAAGCGGTAAAAATCGCTTCAAGCCTCGTGCAACCCATTTGAATGTTTCAACCGCATCTAAGTCTCAAGTTCTCATTGGGGTGGACAAAACATATGATAAAAATATATCATTTTTGTCATTTTTGTAATTTTTTGTCATTTTTGTCATTTTTGTCATTTTTGTCATTTTTGTCATTTTTGTCATTTTTGTCATTTTTGTCATTTTTGTCATTTTTGTCATTTTTGTCATTTTTGTCATTTTTGTCATTTTTGTCATTTTTGTCATTTTTGTCATTTTTGTCATTTTTGTCATTTTTGTCATTTTTGTCATTTTTGTCATTTTTGTCATTTTTGTCATTTTTGTCATTTTTGTCATTTTTGTCATTTTTGTCATTTTTGTCATTTTTGTCATTTTTGTCATTTTTGTCATTTTTGTCATTTTTGTCATTTTTGTCATTTTTGTCATTTTTGTCATTTTTGTCATTTTTGTCATTTTTGTCATTTTTGTCATTTTTGTCATTTTTGTCATTTTTGTCATTTTTGTCATTTTTGTCATTTTTGTCATTTTTGTCATTTTTGTCATTTTTGTCATTTTTGTCATTTTTGTCATTTTTGTCATTTTTGTCATTTTTGTCATTTTTGTCATTTTTGTCATTTTTGTCATTTTTGTCATTTTTGTCATTTTTGTCATTTTTGTCATTTTTGTCATTTTTGTCATTTTTGTCATTTTTGTCATTTTTGTCATTTTTGTCATTTTTGTCATTTTTGTCATTTTTGTCATTTTTGTCATTTTTGTCATTTTTGTCATTTTTGTCATTTTTGTCATTTTTGTCATTTTTGTCATTTTTGTCATTTTTGTCATTTTTGTCATTTTTGTCATTTTTGTCATTTTTGTCATTTTTGTCTTTTTTGTCTTTTTTGTCATTTTTGTCATTTTTGTCATTTTTGTCATTTTTGTCATTTTTGTCATTTTTGTCATTTTTGTCATTTTTGTCATTTTTGTCATTTTTGTCATTTTTGTCATTTTTGTCATTTTTGTCATTTTTGTCATTTTTGTCATTTTTGTCATTTTTGTCATTTTTGTCATTTTTGTCATTTTTGTCATTTTTGTCATTTTTGTCATTTTTGTCATTTTTGTCATTTTTGTCATTTTTGTCATTTTTGTCATTTTTGTCATTTTTGTCATTTTTGTCATTTTTGTCATTTTTGTCATTTTTGTCATTTTTGTCATTTTTGTCATTTTTGCCATTTTTATCATTTTTGTCATTTTTGTCATTTTTGTCATTTTTGTCATTTTTATCATTTTTGTCAATTTTGTTTTTTTTTCATATGTTTTTGTTAGTTGTTGTCAGTAGGTGATGCTCGGTTTATTTATACAAACTTTTTTTCCCTAAAACTTCACTTTTTGAATTTCCTTTTTGCTGTAGGATTGTCAAAATTCAAACTTAGTTCAAAATTGGAATATTCCATATATATTCTGGCAAATAAATTTTTTACATTCGTTTGGATTTTTGCAACAAATTGAATCAGGTTTTAAAGCAGAATAGAATTCTATTTAAATTTGTTGAATGTTGAATGAAATGAAAGCAAAATGTCAAAAAAGTACGAGTTTGTGTCGCAATGGTAGATTTTGAATTAAAATTCACAAACCTCCAATCGGAATTAAATCACACCACACTGGTCGTAGCTATGAAGAAGAATGTGCCTAGTCTACTGGTTAATTTCCATTTTTCTATAATGAAAACAATTATAAACATGAAATCCTTGGTCGAACCACCATCCTTTTGGTACAATGAAAACAGCTTTTCTTGTTGCCCCTCACATCATATCTTTGCGTCTTCATATGTTCCTTCTGCATACGGACTGGCTGATGGCTGATCATACCCAAACTGTGACTGGAAACCATTCTCCGACCTTCCAGACGATCTTGCCATCGAATCAATGTCTAAAAATTTTCCAGTCAAGTTCAAAAACCACACCAACAACCGACAACGGGTTAATCTGAATTTTTGCCGCAGCGAAACGAGCCACAGGGTGCCCTTGATATTTTCGCCGAATTTTAATGCTACCCCGAATCAGAGCGCTAGAACAGAGAAAAGACGTCTGAGTCGATTGAATTCATATCTTGGCTAGAGTTGTTCGAAAGCTGATAAACAAATCGCTACCTCTCTCCGCTTAAGTCATTCAGCTAGGAAAGGAGTTGTTCCAAAATACTGACAAGCCAAAAAAAAAGTTAGAGGTTTGGTTCTGAGCTGAACAGTAGCCGCCTAAAGACAACGGCATCTCGGGTGACAAGTGTAAATTTTGAATCCAAGGATAGCAGCCTACAGCTTAAATAGTTGAACAGTCACGACGAGGAACCTCCATGTTTTGTGGAGTTCGTTTTGGAGAAGGATACAAAAATAAAATGAATTTTAATGTATCTTTTGGGTAGAAATCTGAATTAAAGTTGAACATTTTTATGGTAAATTCAAAAATCATTTTTCCAGTTCAAAAAATGTGGGCAGTGTCAATTTTTGGTTAGCTTTCAAATTGTAATAAAAAGCGATTAAACTGTATATTTCTGTTTTTGTCGAACGTAATATGTACCACAATTAGAGTTTGATATTGAAAATAAGTTGATCGAAGCTTAGTAGATGAGAAGATAAGAAGATGAGAAGATGAGAAGTTGAAAAGATGAGAAGATGAGAAGATGAGAAGATGAGAAGATGAGAGATGAGAAGATGAGAGCATGAAAAGATGAACAGATGAAAGAATGAGAAGATGAGAAAATGAGAAGACGAGAAGAGAAGAACTTAAGAAGATGAGAATATGAGAAGATGTGAAGATAAGAACTCAAGAAGATGAGAAGATGAGAAGATGAGAAGATGAGAAGATGAGAAGATGAGGAGATGAGAAGATGAGAAGATGAGAAAATGAGAAGATGAAAGATGAGAAGATGAGAAGATGAGAAGATTAGAAGATGAGAAGATGAGAAGATGAGAAGATGAGAAGATGAGAAGATGAGAAGATGGAAGATGAGAAGATGAGAAGATGAGAAGATGAGAAGATGAGAAGATGAGAAGATGAGAAGATGAGAAGATGAGAAGATGAGAAGATGAGAAGATGAGAAGATGAGAAGATGAGAAGATGAGAAGATGAGAAGATGAGAAGATGAGAAGATGAAAAGATGAGAAGATGAGAAGATGAGAAGATGAGAAGATGAGAAGATGAGAAGATGAGAAAATGAGAAGATGAGAAGATGAGAAGATGAGAAGATGAGAAGATGAGAAGATGAGAAGATGAGAAGATGAGAAGATGAGAAGATGAGAATATGAGAAGATGAGAAGATGAGAAGATGAGAAGATGAGAAGATGAGAAGATGAGAAGATGAGAAGATGAGAAGATGAGAAGATGAGAAGATGAGAAGATGAGAAGATGAGAAGATGAGAAGATGAGAAGATGAGAAGATGAGAAGAAGAGAAGATGAGAAGATGAGAAGATGAGAAGATGAGAAGATGAGAAGATGAGACGATGAGAAGATGAGAAGATGAGAAGATGAGAAGATGAGAAGATGAGAAGATGAGAAGATGAGAAGATGAGAAGATGAGAAGATGAGAAGATGAGAAGATGAGAAGATGATAAGATGATAAGATGAGAAGATGAGAAGATGAGAAGATGAGAAGATGAGAAGATGAGAAGATGAGAAGATGAGAAGAAGAGAAGATGAGAAGATGAGAAGATGAGAAGATGAGAAGATGAGAAGATGAGAAGATGGGAAAATGAGAAAATGAGATGATGAGAAGATGAGAAGATGAGAAGATGAGAAGATGAGAAGATGAGAAGATGAGAAGATGAGAAGAAAAGAAGATGAGAAGATGAGAAGATGAGAAGATGAGAAGATGAGAAGATGGGAAGATGAGAAGATGAGAAGATGAGAAGATGAGAAGATGAGAAGATGAGAAGATGAGAAGATGAGAAGATGAGATGATGAGAAGATGAGAAGATGAGAAGATGAGAAGATGAGAAGATGAGAAGATGAGAAGATGAGAAGATGAGAAGATGAGAAGATGAGAAGATGAGAAGATGAGAAGATGAGAAGAAGAGAAGAAGAGAAGATTAGAAGATGAGAAAACGAGAAGATGAGAAGATGAGAAGATGAGAAGATGAGAAGATGAGAAGATGAGAAGATGAGAAGATGAGAATATGAGAAGATGAGAAGATGAGAAGATGAGAAGATTAGAAGATGAGAAGATGAGAAGATGAGAAGATGAGAAGATGAGAAGATGAGAAGATGAGAAGATGAGAAGATGAGAAGATGAGAAGATGAGAATATGAGAAGATAAGAAGATGAGAAGATGAGAAGATAAGATGAGAAGATGAGAAGATGAGAAGATGAGAAGATGAGAAGATGAGAAGATGAGAAGATGAGAAGATAAGAAGATGAGAAGATGAGAAGATGAGAAGATGAGAAGATAAGAAGATGAGAAGATGAGAAGATGAGAAGATGAGAAGATGAGAAGATGAGAAGATGAGAAAATGAAGAAGATGAGAAGATGAGAAGATGAGAAGATGAGAAGATGAGAAGATGAGAAAATGAGAAGATGAGAAGATGAGAAGATGAGAAGATGAGAAGATGAGAAGATGTGAGCATGAGAAGATAAGGAGATGAGAAGATGTAAAGATGAGAATATGAGAAGATGAGAAGATGAGGAGATGAAAGATGAGAAGATCCAAGATGAGAAGATGAGAAGATGAGAAGATGAGAAGATGAGAAGATGAGAAGATGAGAAGATGAGAAGATGAGAAGATGAGAAGATGAGAAGATGAGAAGATGAGAAGACGAGAAAATTAGAAGATTAGAAGATAAGAAGATGAGATGATGAGAAGATGAGAAGATGAGAAGAAGAGAAGATGAGAAGATGAGAAGATGAGAAGATGAGAAGATGAGAAGATGAGAAGATGAGAAGATGAGAAGATGAGAAGATGAGAAGATGAGAAGATGAGAAGATGAGAAGATGAGAAGATGAAAAGATGAGAAGATGAGAAGATGAGAAGATGAGAAGATGAGAAGATGAGAAGATGAGAAGATGAGAAGATGAGAAGATGAGAAGATGAGAAGATGAGAATATGAGAAGATGAGAAGATGAGGAGATGAAAGATGAGAAGATCCAAGATGAGAAGATGAAAGATGAGAAGATGCAAGATGAGAAGATGATGATCATGTGGTGTTCAAAATTTGAAATATTTCATCATGATTCACCAATTTTTACCTCAAATGATCAAACGAAATAAGTATTAATGAATTCCACCGATCATATCTTCGCAGAACTCCAGCTCTGTATGAAATCCTCGTGTGACTCAACCTCTGAACAAGTCACTCAAGACCAGTCGATAGATTATAGCCATAGTCATTCTAGAGAAGGTATACTTAAAAAGCATGAGTTCGTGAAATAGAACGACGACAGGAAATATGTATGCTCATTACCGGTATTCTAGGAAAAACCCCAGTTTATCATAAGGACTCGCCGTCTAGTTTCAGGTCTTTGCAAATGTTCTCACCAATAATAGAACTGATCGACAGGTAGTCAGAATTCCTAGAAACCTCTCGGACTGAAATAATAATATTCATAAATAATTTGTTTGTCACTTATGGAAGGAAGCTCTGCTTATTACTCTCATCTTTCAGTTGACCCATCATACCGAATCCACGTCCATCGTCATATTTTGTTGTGATCCGCACCAAAGATCCATAAACATCACCGTCGCGTGATTATCGATTTGGTGGTTGTGCTGTGGTTTTTCGTTATTCGCCGGATGTCCTTGGCATCGATATTCCTTCAGTATAAACGAGGAGGGTGCATTTAAAATGCTATTTATTATTCGACACTATTCACCATTCGTATTCGTATGCATGAATGAAGAGAGCCAAATGCGCGAACAATTCAAACGCAAATTCATCCCAAAAACTGCGGGAGCAAAAGTCATTTTTTGACACGCCGAACACATCTCGTAGAGCCGCACCAATTGAAGCTGCTGTTGTTGTTGGAGAATTTGCTGCAGGGGCGATGAAATCGAATTTTATAGTTTCATACATACATCATGATGGCTGAAAGCTACATTTTTTGGGGTGTGCCACCCTCGTGTTAATTCAGAATTGGTTTCCAGGAATGCGTGACAGTCATTGGGACTGTAATTGTACGCGGCCCAAAGCTTGTTTTCAATGATTGAAAGAATTCCAAGAATCGTCCTACACAACATCGCGATTGCCTAGAAGTTGAATTATGAGACGTTTTGATGAGACCGAAACAAAATTGTTTGTAACCTGGTGTGTCTTTCAATCTCTTTACGGAAATCCCACTACCGATGAATCAACAAACCTCGGCATGAGCGTGTGGTAATCTACTCGATGACCTTGGTGTTGTTTTCGCTTTTCAGGATTGACTAGTTGTGGGACGTCTTATTTTGTTCAGCTAGTTCTGTTCCATTCTGGTGACGCACTGTTGTTTTCGGTAGATGTTTCATGCTTTGACGTTTTCATTTAGGAAAAATTAATTTGAACTTAGATTTTATTTATAGGCCTGTGTTATAAGACAACCTCGCTTTATCATTAGGACTTGGTTGCCAGATCTTTTTCAGCACGTATCCGGGCTAGACAAATCCGGGCAATTTTATATAAAAACCTGAAAATTTTTTGGTTCCACCATTTATTTTTAATTTTACAAGAACATTCGATTTTCACCCTACTAAAAAAATGGGGTAAGTTGCAACAAACTTGAAAAATCAAATGAACGTTTAATAATTTATAGGTTTAGCACCAATTGCAGTAATTTTTGGGTTTGTTCGAATTGAATTTTAATTTTTTTTCTGTCAAAAATGTTTTTGAAGAAAAAGTCTAAGGGTGCTGCATACATTCAGGGGTAAAAATACTACACAAAATTCTACTAGCTGAAATTACAAAAATTAATGTTTGAATGGATGAAACTTTGAAATTAACATACGCGTAATGCAAAACAATCATATTCCAGAATATGGAAAAGAGATTTAAAAGGTGAATCTTTGATTTGCATTTTGATGCATTTTAGCCCAAACTAGTATATGAATTATAAAAATATTTATTTAATAAAATTTGATGATTGTCCGAAATTTTTTTAACACCAACAGTGTTGGTATAGGATAATAAAAGCAATATGAAGTTTATATAGTGATATCATAAAACCAATCCTCCATACTGCGTAAAGATTTTTGCGGCATCGATAAATGTAAAAATGTGTACATCTATTGGTCGATTTTTTAAATTTCTATGAGAATCAAAAACTTTAAAAACTATCTTACGATGTGAGCAACTATGTAATTATCATTTTTAAAATGATAACTTTATTACATAATATTAAATTAAAAATTCAATAAGTGTTGCGGTTTACAAATGTTGAATTTAACCCTGCTGTTGCAGGATGCCCTGTTTGATGGTACATCTCTAAAGGTAACGGATGGAACAAAAAGGATCTTAAACAATTCATCAGACTTTTAGATAGAACGCACATAGTTGATTTACGATTCTTCTAAAGACTTTGCATGTTTATCCAGGAAACGAAGTAACTTTTATTTTGCCAAATGTGTTCTTTGAATGCTCAAGATAAAGTAACTTTGTCACTTTTGGTTATTCACAGGAATTCTTCGATTTAAAATCTATTTTTTTTTCTTTATCACGAGAAAGATTCTGAAGCCAAAAGTAACTTTGAACTGGTTCTTCGTTTCCATTCCGGAGTAGAAAAACATTTTTCTAGTTTGTCTAATCCGATACCTATTTCACAGGGATATCATGTATGTACATTAGACTGTCTCATAACAAAAAAATGCTTTTAAACAACGCGTCACCTGCAGGGAAGCAAATCGAACAGATCTGATAACGATAACTGGTTTATCACTAGTGTTACACTTAGCGATAAATATGAGATAGTGATGACTTCTCATCCCTTTCCAATTCGATCAAGATAACTCGTTAGAACTTAAATCTAGTGGGCATCAGATTTCTTGATGTGCGCCCCGTGCAATTGTTGGTATTTTTGATGGTGCGTCTACCGCTCGGGTCGGCCCGGCACCTTGTGCGTCATCAAGCAATTGTTGGTAACTTTGTTGGTGCGTCTACCGGTCGGGTCGGCCCGGCGCCTTGTCCATCAAGCAATTGTTGGTGTCCTCCTTGGGTGCCAGCCAATTGTTGTTGCTTATTCTTAACGTTGCAAGAGACGACAAATTTGAATCGGAATGCACAACTTATCGAGAGCAAAATTGAAGTTGATAAGCGCTAGGTATAGTGTTCTTGCGGATAAAAATCTCTCTCACGGGTGTTTTGATCGGCAAATTCTATCGGAGGATAACGATTTTTGGATTCCCTGGTCACCTGCCAGATTGGTGCCTTTAGGTGAAACAAACGACTTTCGGAAAGTTTCAGCACATTGTGCTGAACCACATGCTGGCGCAAAGGACTTGAAATTTGTATGGAGGTTTTCGGCAAAATATATGAAAAATCGACATACTCTCACTGTTTAAGTTCTAATTTTTTTTGGGAATAACAAATAGAAAGTCCGTGTCTTCGACAAAGTTGTTACTTTTTTTTATAATAAATATCTTTGAATACAGCTCAAAGGAAGGTTTGAAAAAGGATGAACTTCTGTAAAGTTTTGTGATTACGATTTTTGGTCTTGATGATCTTGCTTCTAATCCTTTGGCGTTTTAATTACAATGGTTTTCAATAAAAAATGTTTACTGTCAAAAATAGCCAAAAAGCCTTTTGGTATATCGTATCTATCGCAAATTAAGCGGCTCTGAGTACATTTCATCATTTAACCTCAGAGATCTGAATGCATCCGTATCTTTTACAATTATATAACTACACTCACAAATCAGACTCTACTCCAATAAAGAACTTCCTTAGAGGTTGAAATATCGGTATAAAGTTCTATGCCGGTCCGGCATTAACAAGCTTCTTTTTTTCCTGTTGGGGAGAGAGTCCACTGCGACCATTAAGTTGATCTATTGTGATATTACCCCGCGTTATTATTTTTACTTTGCTATGCTACTTGACACCCCTGCACTATTGGTTGAAGTTGCAGTTGTTTACCGGTAGCACTACGAGCACACACATATCAAGGTAGGATCTACAAGTGAAATCTAAGTTCCCTTGAAAAGATCCATCCACATGCAAGTGCTGCATCATTGAGGCGTACAATTCCAAGGTATACCCGGCTAGCATTTCACTAATGCTAAAACCGCCAACCTTCATCATACTATGTGTGCCAGGTTATGTCACGACCGGCATTCGATCTCATGAACGTTGGCTTAGAAGACAAGGATGCTATCCTCTAGGCCACAATCTGTTGGCATTAACAAGCTTACTAATAACTGGCATTGTCCTCTCGACGCAACCGCATTGCATATGTCTGAAGCAAACCAAATATAACATAGGGTAAATGTACCCGACCTTGGCACCTAAGGCATGGTTTGCCATTTTTTTCGACATTCTACCTTCCTGTTGAGGGCACCATGTAACATCCTTTGAAGAATTTACTTGCTAACTTGCTTAGAGTTCAACAAAAATATGTTTTCTCTATGGAACTTTCATTAATGTGAGTAAAATGCATGCAAAGTACTCACTGCGGTGCTCCAATTACTTGGCCGCCGTACCAATGGTTTGCCGTTTCGATGATCCGATTCTTGGCCACCAGCAATGTGCAATAGATCTTTACCAACAACGCTCAATTGACAGTTAACAGAATCGTTGGCTATTCTGAATATAAAGCCACTGACAGAATGACGTCAGCTGAGCGTAAAATTCTACGCGACGATGGAACACCGGGCGCCACTCATACAACAAAAAGGCTTTTGAAAACATTGATGAAATTTGGTTGGAAGGGAAGCACAAAATAAGCTTTCATTTCAAAAAGTCGGAAGTCCAGAAATTCTGCAATGCGATTGCGACACATAGGGTTATTTTCACTACCAAACAACTGTCTTCATATTGTGGAGTTTGGCTTCATAAAGTAAGAAATTGAAAAATTCCTTGAATGGTATTTATTACTTTGATTTATTTTTACTTCTACTCGACTTCGATCTCAGGCACAAGTGACCCCTCTGTAGTGAATAGAGGTAGTGAGATGCATGTAATAACTTAATATAAATCGAAATAGTCTATATGAAAATATACACCGATCGGAAAGAACTTATAGCTGACGATTTGAATCAGTGTAGATGATATAGAGAAACAAAATTGAAGAGTAATAGGGATATATAATCGTGAAAAAGGAGATAGAGGAAAAGGAGAGAGAGAGAGATATAGAGGTTGAGCATTTGAAAAGAAAAAAAGAAAGATCAGTTTGAAAAAAGTTGTTCAGAAAACGAGTGGTGTGAAAAACTTGTTGGAGTTTAGGATGAAATGTTGGTGTTAAGGTCGATCGGTTACGACAAAATTTTGGCGCAGAAGAAACTCCCTTAAAGGTAAATATGAAAACGTTCTGAGAAACGATAGCTGAAAAATTTGTAGAATTTTACGAAAACGGAAAAATTAGAGAAATAATGAATGTAAGTTTAAATTGAATTAAACAAAATGGACGCTCTAGCCATCACATTGCGTGCTTTGCACTCTGCTCTGAGAAGCAACTTCAATTTATTTATTTTCTTTTTGAGAAGTGATTTTTTGTTTAAAGACAACAGGTTTGTGGAAACATTTCTTCTCGGGACATTTCAAATAGTAGCATTCCCAGTGAGGAGTGAGAATTGATCCGTAGAACATCCTCCGCGAAAAAAAAAAATTACCTATGACAAAATTTTCTGAGAGGATTTTCGTGATGATTTTCCCTGTGAGGAACCTTCTTTATATGACATTCCCCGAGAGGAGCTTGCCCTGAGAAAATACTCTGTGAGGAACTGAAGAGGACATTCCATGAGGAGCACTGCTGGGATTATCTTCCCTGTGAGGAATCTTCCTAAGAGGAACAAGCTAATAAGAAAATTTCCTGAGAGAAACTTTTCCTTGTCAATCTTCCCTGTGAGGAATCTTTCTAAATTAATGATATTCCCCGAGAGGACTTTGCCAATGAGAAAATTCCCTGTGAGGAACTTCCCCGTGAGGAACTTTAAAGATGGCATTCCTTGAGAGGAACTGCCATGATGATCTTCCCTGAGAGGAGCATGCTTATCAGAAAATTTTCTGTGAGAAACTGACAAATCTTCCCTGTGAGGAATCTTAATATTACTGTAATGACATTCCCCGAGAGGAACTTACCAATGAAAAATTCCCTGTGAAGAACTTCCCCGTAAGGAACTTTAAAGATGACATTCCTTAAGAGGAACTGTCATGATGATCTTCCCTGAGAGGAGCATGCTTATCAGAAAGTTTCCTGTGAGAAACTGACAAATTTTCCCTGTGAGGAATCTTAATATTACTGAGATGACATTCCCCGAGAGGAACTTACCAATGAAAAATTCCCTGTGAGGAACTTCCCCGTGAGGAACTTTAAAGATGACATTCCTTGAGGGGAACTGCCATGATGATCTTCCCTGAGAGGAGCATGCTTATCAGAAAATTTCCTGTGAGAAACTGACAAATCTTCCCTGTGAGGAATCTTAATATTACTGAGATGACATTCCCCGAGAGGAACTTACCAATGAAAACTTCCCTGTGAGGAGCTTCCCCTGTGAGGAACTTTAAAGATGACATTCCTTGAGGGGAACTGTCATGATGATCTTCCCTGAGAGGAGCATGCTTATCAGAAAGTTTCCTGTGAGAAACTGACAAATCTTCCCTGTGAGGAATCTTAATATTACTGAGATGACATTCCCCGAGAGGAACTTACCAATGAAAAATTCCCTGTGAAGAACTTCCCCGTGAGGAACTTTAAAGATGACATTCCTTAAGAAGAACTGCCATGATGATCTTCTCTGAGAGGAACATGCTTATAAGAAAATTTCCTGTAAAAAACTTTGACAAATGTTCCCTGTGAGGAATCTTAATTTTACTAAAATGACATTCCCCGAGCGGGACTTACCATTAACACAATTCCCTGAGTGGAGATTCTCCGTGATGATCTTCCCTGAGAGGAACCTCCTTGATATGACATTTTCCAAGAGGAACTTATGGCCTTGTGAAACTTTCCTGTGAGACATTTTTAGAGAGGATATTGAGAGGAAGAACTTGCTTATCAAAATATCCCTCTAAGGACCCCATGATAGGAACATTGCCGTGAAAATCTTGCCAATGAGGAACTTTACTAAAATCACATTCCTCGAGAGAAATAAGCTCATGATATAGTTAATTTTCTGTAAGGAACTTACCCGTGAGGAATTTTTGAAATGAATTTTCCTTGACAGTCTTCCTTGTGAGGATCCTTCATGAGAAGACATCCCCTGTGAAGGACTTCTTGCCTTGTAAAACCGACCTTTGAAGTTGAAATAAGATAAATAATTATTGGTTGAAGGGTTGAATTGAATGAGATAACTCTAATGCCGCGGAAGTATTATTGGACAAACAGTAGAATCCATAAAACAAAAAAAAAAATTAAATACCTTATAAAATTAATGACAGGTATGCAAAATGTTTACTAAATGGGTTTAAACAATTTCATTAGCAAGTTTGATTTTAAGAAGCAGAATGACATTACATTTCCTTGAAAGAAAATGAAGTTCCAGTTTGATCAGAATGTTGTATCTCTATTTAAGTATTAAGTAAAAATTTTGAATCAAAACTTGAGACTTGAATCTTGAATATTTGAAATCTAAAGTTTGGATTGATAAGTTTTGCACACCCATAACTATTCTTAAATTAAGAAACAGGAGTTGCGAGAAATCTTATCTATAAGTTGGATGGATCACGCTACAAGTTGAATTAATCCTCGAGTAGCAGAAGCACATTGTCTCCTCCTGAAAGGAATTCGAGGCTCTGAAGAATACAGTATATATTATTTTGTTTCGATTGTAGTCGTTTTGTTATCATCGTAAAAAAAAGGTATAAAAAGTATAAATTTAGTAATACATATTAGTAACTACCATACGATACAGGAATCTAAACTGGATGCCTGTGTTTAAAATTTGGTCTTAGAACGAGACAAACTGAAGCATGAAACTGCTCAGAGCCTGTCAGCTTAATTTAAACTTCAACCTGAATATTAAAACCTGATTTGGTAAATTGAATTTTAAATATGTTTTGATGGAATTGGTTTTTTTGAAGATGGCAACCTCTTGAACTGAATAATTAAGTTGAAAACAAATACTAGAAATATTTAATTTGATTATATGATTGAATAAGAAAAAGAAATCTAAAGGTAAACACAAGTTTCGTTTGATCAGTGAGACTAAGAAAATATTGGATTAAAGGGAAATGTTTAATGATTATTGTTAGGAGAACGAGGGGGAAAACGGAAATAATCGAATGACATTGCATCCCTTTGGAAAGAATACGAGGCTCTGTAAGAAAACGGTATAAGAAGTTAAAATTCAGTAATACTAGCAACTACCATCCGAAATAGGAACGTAAACTTTGAATAAGGTGTCTAAGAAACGAGTATTAAACTTAATTGAGTCTGTCAGCTTAATTTAAGTTTCAATCTGAATAATAAAACCTGATTTAGTGAATCGAATTTCAGCTGCTTAGATTAAGATGAAGTTTAAAAAAAAAAACAACTAATTATGAATCTTAAATCTGATTAGATAATTAAACAAGTGAAAGAATTCTAAAGGATTAGTCAAGTTTTATATTGAACGGTGAGATTAAGCAAACGTTGGATAAACGAGGAAACAAATAAATCAAGTGGAATTAAAAAAAAATATGTTGGCGCGAGGAAGAAAAGCGCGTTAAAGTATTGTGGTTCAAACAAATGTATAAATGTAAATTTATGTTTTGAAAGTGGTGAAATTCAATTGTTCTGTAGTACTACGTGTAATTTTCATACTTATAGTTTAAGAAAAATCGACTAGGTACATGTTACCAACTTGAAAAATACTAACCTGATCTAGAAACCCTTATTGGAGATTTTTAATGATAATGAATTATTTTCATATTTGGAACGCTACAATTCGGGACAAAAGTGTCTCTGATTGAGATTCTCAATAAATTCAGTATGATCAATTCTCGATGTCCAAACCGTGGAATCTTGAAATTCGGAATCAAAGTTTCCACAGCCAAAACCATTCTAAAAAAAAAGAGGAATTATGAGAAATCTAATTTATGAATTTGTTAGATAAAACTACGCCTTGATCCTTTAAAGGAATACCAGATTTGGTAAGAAAATGGTCAATGAAGTCTAAATTCAATAATATTAGCAACTACCATCTGAAATAGGATTCTGAACTTTGGTACATGTGTCTAAAAGTTGGACCTAGAACCGAGACTATCCGAAGCTTATAACTTAGAGCCTGTCAGTTTAATTTAAGCTTCAATCTGATTACTTAAAAAAGAATTGTTTATAGAAATTTAATGTGTCGTTCTCTCGAACTGAATTTAAAAAATTAAAATGTTGGATCAGCTATTTGAATAAAAATTGAATTGAGGAAAGAAATCTGAAGCTGTATACACAAAACAATTATGAGGTTTGGCGCGATAGTGAGAAAAGCCTGTTAAAGTTTTGTTATCAGAAATTAAGTTAAATTCCCTTTTTAAAACATGGTAATATTCAACGGTAATATGATTGTCATACTAATAGGATAAAAGGTCTGATAGAGTACATGTTAATAACTTAGAAAAACTAGCCTGAATTCAGGATTCTACTATAGATATTTAGATCGAAATGAGAAATACTCCACTTCAATTAGTGGAAGCGCTTGAATTGAGGTCTAAAGTATCTCTGATTGAGGCTATCAATTGATTCAGTCGGAATCAGTTCTTGAATTTTAAACCGTAGAATCTCGACACCTGTCATCAATATAACAATCGAAGACTTAGCTGCTTTGTTATAATCTGATAGGACAGACTTGGAAAATTTTGTTGTTCATCTTCAAATATAGGTAGCGAAGTTGGATATTTGGAACTTTCTATTTCGTATTTTGGTAGAAAGGGCCTGAAATAAAAAAAAAAAAGGTTAAAAAGTTGCGTAGTCGGATAAGATGATACTGTTGAACAGAGATGTTGATGGAAAAATTTCCTAGAACCACCATGCTAATTTGTGCTCCACTATTAAATCACTACTCCATTTGAGGTTTCCTGTTTTATAACTCAACATTGTATTGAAAAAGCTGATTTCGCCTGGCAAAGAAAATCAACCGACTGGAGCTTTGACAATGTGTTTTTTTTTGTTTAAACAAAAAAAAAAGGAATCTCCGATAAATTATTGTTTTTGTTTTCGTTTTACGCGTTACTATACGTTACTATATACCAGCGGTGCCAGGTGTACTATTTTTGGTATTTTAAAAGATAGCGATAGGTAATCTTAAAAAAAATACAAACAAAAAAAAATGTTGTGATTTTTGAGGTTTTAATAATTGTACAAAAGACTTTTTAAATCGGTACTGTTTTATATTAATTCACGTAAATATTTTCGTATTATCTGAATTCTATATTTTTGTATCATTTCATGGTTGTATGCTACACGATCAATTGAATATTTGTTGATTAAGCAAGCATTAAGGTTCACGTGATATGAACAGTAAAACAAACTCTCGCCACTCAAATAGATCCAAAAAGTGTGTTATAAAGGAACAAAGTTCAATAGAATACATCAACTCAATTGATAACTTCGGTGTTAGTCGACAGGATATGTTTGAAAGATTCAGTTGTACCGCCCAAGGTGTGTACATACAGTAGGTGTTACCGAATATCCCGATTAATTCCCGATTCAGCCATTTTGGCTATTCAGGCATAATGCAACTATGCGAAACTCATGAAGTTTATTTTCCAACAAACCACAGAAATGCTGAGCAAAGTCATTGAGAGCCCCGCTCACTACTCGCCTACTTACTGCGAAAGTCGGAGAACCTCGTATATCAAAAAACCTTGGTACCGCCGTAGAATTATTCTTGCTTAAGATTGGCACCTTTGGTAAATGTTTCACTAGGAAGTAATACGAGTAACACGGGATAGTATAGTTATTTTGCGTTACGGGGTAACAGCGATGTCAGGAGTACTGTTTATTATGTATTTATACATTCTTTGAGGCCGTACTGAATTAAGAAACCTAGACTTCGATGAATGTGATAATTGACTTATTATTTTTTGAAGTTTCTGATTTGAACAGATTGGTGTCAATAAACAAGTTGTTTTTAATAGTTTTCAACATTCACACGTAAATTAAAATAAAAATTGTCCAAAATTGTGGTAGAATTAACTTAAAGTGTATTACACTTATAAACATCTGGGAAATATAGTGTACTGAAAATAGTACTGAATTATTCTGTGAACAGATTTGGGCCAAAACGCTTTGACTTAATGGCGAAATACAACCAGCGGAAATGTAAAAAAAATACCCTGTAAAATATAATTAGTTACTTTTTGTCAATTTGAACCCAATTAATAAATAACTGGACTGAAGATAATGGAGCAAGCCATTCTATTCATGGAAAGTTTGGAGACTCGTAACAATAAAAAAAAATACAGTTACGGTGAATTGAGGAGTAGAGGTGAAGGTGAATGTAGTGAATAGAGGTAGTGAGATGCATGTAATAACTTAATATAAATCGAAATAGTCTATATGAAAATATACACCGATCGGAAAGAACTTATAGCTGACGATTTGAATCAGTGTAGATGATATAGAGAAACAAAATTGAAGAGTAATAGGGATATATAATCGTGAAAAAGGAGATAGAGGAAAAGGAGAGAGAGAGAGATATAGAGGTTGAGCATTTGAAAAGAAAAAAAGAAAGATCAGTTTGAAAAAAGTTGTTCAGAAAACGAGTGGTGTGAAAAACTTGTTGGAGTTTAGGATGAAATGTTGGTGTTAAGGTCGATCGGTTACGACACCCTCGAGCTGGGTTTGAGGGTCTGCCTGCTACTGGGTAACTTTGAGGACGTCGCGGACTTTCGAATGTTCACCTTACTGATATGGGCTATTGTAATTAATGGAAAACTATTTATTGAGGATATTTATTAATTTTATTAAAGAAAATGAAAAAAACCAACCCTATTTCAATTCTAAGGTGTTTATTGTAAAGTGTATGTGTGTGGGGTGTGTTTGCGCAAACTTTTGGTACGTACCGCTGCTCCTGATGACTACGATGACTCTGCTCCTGCTGTCGTTCAAAATGGCGAGCTCGTCAGCTCCTATGCCACTCTGATGTGCACTGACGGAAATCAATGCACCGGAACGATGGGTGTGGAATGACCAGTCCGGTAGTAACGGTCGGACCTGGTCGCGTGGAGTTCTGCTTTGCTAGGCGCTTCTCTCATAAACGCAATCGACTGACCCGGGCTAGCCCGATTGATCAAGCCGAGAGAGGCCCTCCTTGAGAATTAGGACCCTTTTTGGGTCCGAGGGAATCCTCCTTAATAGTTATGGCCCGCAGACCAGAGGATGTCGATGATCCTTTACGGGTTAGACGTAACGGAAGCAAAGTCCGATAGGCCGTGGGAGTGTGACGGGTGAGTTTATTTTATAAAAACAACCAAAAGTCCTGTAGACGTATAAAAAAACCGTTACCAAATCGCATAAACGCTGCGGCAACTTTCCAGCATACTAATGCTTCTTGCAAAGGCCTACCTGAATGCTTTCAACAGCCTGCAACTTCCAAAATCACTTCCACCTTTCAAAAAAAATTTGAGAATTTTTCAACTCACAACTCCACTTTAACGTTTTGTCACACTCGCCGCCTAGATTCAAATGGCCGAGTATAGCCAGGGAAAACCGCCAATTTTTAAATCATAATGGGGAGTTGATAATGCAGAGTAAAATATATTCCACACCCATGTTCCACACCTTTTCTTACTCCGACAATTTTCCTAAGTCCCACATGTGTTCTTGTGTACAGTGTGTTGACAATTTTCAGTGTGTTGAAGATTAATTAAAATTACAATTCCCAAACTAAACTAATAACAATATTGACATTCTAATTAACAAATTTTAGCAATGTGAACGTTCACTCAATTATTTAAACGGCACCAACAAAAAAAACATAAAGATTTTGTAACGAACGGTTACATATTTTAAAATTTTGCCCTTTTGAATTTGTCAGCTGAGATTATGAGCTTCTAGCAAGAGCCATCTCGAATGCCCGGGGCGTTGCGCAGTGGTTTGACACGCCAAAATAGATGTTAGAATGTAAACCTTGCTAAAACATTTTTTTTTTAATTCGACTCACTTCAAATATTTTAAGCAATAATTGGAAAGCAAACGATATTTTCCTGAACTTCCAACATCTGTTTCCATGAAAAAAATTAGAACAAAAATCCAAAAAATTAAATCCGAGTAGGTACATGGTTCCCAAGCAATAGAAAACCATTCCAAAACTCAATTATGTATGTATTTTATATACTAAAGTCATAAATTGCCATCGATCTAACAATTTTTAGATAAAAAAATCATTAAGTCTTGTGAGATGCTTAATTTAATTTAGTTTTTTTTAATATTTCGAACCACTGTGTTCTGTAGGAGACCACGTGGTTTTTGCTCGGCAGACTGCCATGCAAATACTGTTCGCACGCATACCAATATACCTTCGATTCATGGTTCCCAAATAGCGATTTTTGCATTTTCAATGCTCGGATATGACTTTAAGTTAGTCAAATAACTTATGTTCTCCGACTTATTTCGAAGCTTAAGTTGATATAAACGGTCTTATCATACAACCCAATTAGTGTGAAAACATTTGTGCGTAGTTTGAAATGAAGTTTTAGGGAAAACATCAGCCCAATAATACCTCTTTAATGAACATTTATTCTTTCCAGCTTCCAACACTGGTGGTGTATTTCGATTGGAGTTGCATGCCAAGAAAAGGAACAAAATTAGTTTTAATTTTTTATTAAAACCCTAAATAAATATTCACTCTTTAGTCTTTCTAGTATTTTTTGATTTTTTGCCGAGTTTAACTGTAAGCATGTGTATTTATTGCAAATTTTTCAAATGAATGTCCGCGTTTAAAATCGCATGTGAATTTAACAGTTGCACTAGAAAAGTGAGTTCATTTGATTTTCATACGGTGATTACCAACATAATTTCCTCGGATGCAGATCGAAAAAAATGAACTTCTTTATTAAAGTACAAACAATCAAAAAATTCGGTATGCACAGATTTGAAACAAATTATTCTCTTCGCAATGAACATATATTCAAAATTTTTTAAGCTCAATTTGGACCTGAAAAACACGAAAAGACATATTGGCATGCCAAGAAAAGGACCATGCCAAAATAGGGCTCACTTACCCTATCTCATATTCTATCACAAGACAAAGCAGGATGGAAACATTCAGCCAGCAAGGATATTGTCGAATGATGTACCGAGCGCTGTGTGTGTATGTAAACCGGCATACAAAAAGATACATTCTTTGGTTTGTTTTCAACCGACTGAAAAAAACCATCAGCTAAGATGAGCTGTACGTTTTCATGTTAAAAGGCCGGCAATCCGTACGCAATCGAATTGTTGGAACGATTTTCGGACCCTTTTAAGCAACTCCGTTTTTTGCTGGGTGTAGCTAAAAGCTAAAGGTATCTTTTAATTCACAGATTTGTGTTAGACTTAATATTAAACTTACATCGAGTGTCCTACTTATTTTTCCGCAGTTCCAAACAATCACGCGATCGCACAACTTCCTGAGCGGACTAGATTACGGAAATACTACTATATTTCACAAGGTAAGTTAAGCAATTTACAATTACTCACGATTTATTTAATAATTTTCCCCTTTTACTTTTCTTCCACAGGTTTTCAGTCGCTCAGCCTAGAAACGCCGGGAACGATCTACGAGGGACACAATTTCAATAATCGCAAGAACTACAATGAATTTGATGTGCTACTTACACCTTATCGTGAACAAATTGTAATATAATTATAAAGGAATAGAAAATAAAACTTGAAATTTCACTCAACCGACTTTCGACTTGGTAAGGATGACGAAGGAACTTTTTCAAATCAGGTTATTTTCTGCTCATCAATCTATCTCCTTCTTGTTGACGTTTCACTATCATCGTGACAACAGTGTGCGGCGAGTTAGCCCCTATGGGCCGGTCGAAGTCGCGGCAACACGAATAAAAGAGTGCGATCAAATACCTGGGTGTGATGATCGACGACCGGCTGAGCTTGACTGCCCACGTCAACTACGCCTGTAAAAGAGCGGCAATGGCGACAGCAGCCCTCTCACGGACTATGTAGAACAACTCAGCGATCCGCTGCAGCGGACGGAGGGTCCTGGCGAGTGTGACCTCGCCCATTTTGCTGTACGGAGTGGCAGCCTTGAGTAGACAGTGTAACCTGCAAAAGCTCTGCAGTGTGCAGCGGCTGATGAACCTGCGAGTAATCAGCGCATACCGAACGGTGTCCTCGGTAGCTGCTGATGTTGTGGCGGAGGTCATGCCCATCTCGGTCTTGTTTTAGAGGAAGATATCTTCTGCTACGAGCACAGGCACATGCTCAACGTGCGGAAACATGCCAGAGAGGCCTCGATGTCCAACTGGCAGCACCAGTGAGACAGCTCGGAACGTGGCCGGTGGACCTATCGCTTGATCCCTAACATCGGATCCTGGATGGACCGGAGACATGGAAAGGTGGATTTCTGCATGACACAGTTCTTGACTGGTCACGGATGTTTCATGCAGTACCACCATCGGTTTGGACACGTGGCCTCGCCATCCTGTCCAACCTGCGGTGACACAATAGAGACACCAGAGCACGTAGTGTTAAACTGTCCGAGGTTCGAAGGGATACGTGCTAACATGCTTACCGCCTGCGGATCAGACGAGACAGCCGACAACATCGTGCGGAGGAGATGTGAGGATGCCAATACTTGGTGCGTGGTCAGCGATGGGTTCACCTGGGTCATGACTGCCCTGCAGAGGAATTGGAACCAGCACCAGTCCGCGACCGGTGTAGGGTGACTCCTTCGTCGAGGAGTGAAGCAGTAAAGCATACAAAGATAAGACTATACCTTCTGCGTATGCCGAGCTGTTAGGTATATCGCGCGTCTGTGTGTAGGATACCTCCAACGTTACCGTCGCGGAGTATCCGAGTCAAACGCGCCCTCTGCGACGGAGGCTGTGGGGATAAGACATGACCTTCCCCGCAGTCGATCTCGTAGGTGGAAGAATATTCACGTCGCAGAGTACGTGGTCTCACGTCGCCGTCGGATGAGCCACTCGAGTCGGGCAGGATGACATCACCGTCGAGATTCATCTGAGTCGCAAGCGTTTAACACCCGTACGTGTGCTGTGACAGGCGCGAGTCTTGGATAAGCTGCTCTCGATTCGGCACACGGCGGGCAAAAAGCCTAGGGTTGCCAGCCAAAAGGGAGGAGGAAGACCGGACCACGGTCGGAGTAGAATTCGAGTAGTGTGCGTCCGATCCTACCAGTCAAGCATACAAAGATAAGACTTTACCTTCTGCGTATGCCGAGCTGTAAGGTACGTCGCGAACGTTGTGTAGGAAACCTCCACGGTCACGGAGTATCTGAGTAAAACGCGCTTCCTACGAGGGAAGCTGCGGGAATAAGACTTTACCTTCTTCGCAATCGAACTTGTAGGGGGAAGAGTATTTACGCCGCGAAATACTCTCGGGTAGGGTGACTTCACGTCGTCGGCGAGTGAGTCACATGAGTCTGTGTAGGATGAATTCTTCGCCGGGAATCATCCGAGTACTTTTTCGTAAAGCCCCGGACGTGTGCTATGACAGGCGCGTATCCAGGATAAGCTTCTCTCGATTCAGCACACGGACGGGCAAAGAGGAGAGGGTCTCGAGCCAAACCAAGCGGAGCCAAGATCTCGAGTCCTTAGAGGAGAGGTCATTGGTCGCTTGCAGTGGTCTCGAACCGAGGCGGAGCGCACGATAGTCGCGGAAACCAAGCGAGCCTCGAGTTGCGAGTAAAGGCCGGACCTCGAGTCGTCAAAGGAGAGGTCCTTAGTCTTGGATCGTAACAAGAGGCAGGGTATATAAGTATGCTGGAGTTTTGACTCTAACTGGAGTAAGCCGATGAGCGCTAAAGCGCGGACTTGGTCTCCCATCTCGGGTACAGCCTTCGATGCAGGTCCGGATGGGAATTATGACCAGAGGCCCCAGGTGGACTTTATGGCGTAGGGGTACTTAGTATAATGAGTCGTCCAATTGCACCCATGGATCCAGAGTAGTATACTGGGGAGACTCGGTCGCTCGCCGTGCCTTGGAATGCAATCCGTAAAAAGGATTTACCACCTGGGTGATCAACTAATAAAAAAAGGCCAGCAATAGAAAACAGTTTCTAGTTTCACAATTCCAACATCATTCCCCTCCCATTCTAATCGCTTTCACAACAAAGACAAAGGAGGATGATTAAAAACACCGGCCATACGGCAGACGGCCAATGCAGTGCGTTTTTTCTGGTAATCAGCGGTGGCAGAAAGACTATAACAATAAACCTCACGCTTGCTAACCAACTCATATGCTGCACTGGGTAAGATATCGGACTGGCAAGCCGGAATGAGTTGTTGCAGTGAGTTCGATTCTCACTATTTTTTTTGGGATGAAAATAGGATGAAAATCTCATAAAATGTTTTTCTTGTTTCGCTCAAATGTAGTAGTAGTAGTAGTTATGCATCATTTAGCTTGGGAGCTCTAGTCTTTATGCCAGTAGTGCTTTTCAAATCATATCATCTTTGGTACAGTACACTTTTCAGGGCGTTTCTTGCACAGAGATTTGCTAAATAGGCATTAGATTTTTGAAACTTTTAAAAATTCATTTTTTCACTCAAAGGCACCAATCTAGGGGCACTGCGTTGAAAAAAATGATATAAAAATCATCCATACAAATTTGGGCCAGTCTAGTGCACACGCGCTCTCATAGAACGGGCATTTCCTTCACCATGTAGCCTAGCTAGAAGAAACACAAATAACACAACTAGGCTGACGACTGGCGCGGCAGCAAGGCAGGTAGATATTCCACATTTCGAGAGTGAGATCGAAAGTGAACCACTCTGGCTGGCTGACTTGGCTAGGGGGACCGGATTGGGGACTGGATCACCTTGGGTTCGATTATATATTAGCGAAGAAAGAAATTGCTAAACATTGCTGCAGCTTTTTTTTCTCTCTTCTGGTCTCTCGGCGCGGCTAGCTAGCTATAGCTGCTCGTCACCCGTCTCGCCCAATTCTTTCGCTGATAGGGGTCCTACATGCGGTTTGGTTGCAGTCAGGCAAGTCGACGGACGCACGGTGGGGTTCGAGTTGAGCTTTTCTAGTTGTTGCTGGAAAGATGTCGACATCATCGCATAGGCTTCGCCGCACGGTTACGGGTTTACCGTTTTGAACGGGGCGCGGAAGCTGCTGCATCTAGAGATGGGTGTGGGAGTTGGACAGGGGGTGGTTGTCTGCTTCACCATTCCGTTTGCTGCTTCTGCGTCTACCCTCCCACATTCCTCGAGTGATTGTAGCGCTATTTTTTAGCAAACTGATGTAGAGGGTGCGTGAATGACGATTGAAATCCGCCTGATCGATCCATTTGGTGAAAGGAAACGGGATTGCGAGTGTGTGATATTTAGATAATTGGAGCCGTTCGGATCATTTCAGAGGGACTGCAAACAGCAATGGTTAAATTTTCTTTAATTTAAATTTATTTCTAATTACTGTACGGAGAAGTCATTCGGGAGCAACATTCTTCCGGAGGAATAAAAATGTCTAAACAAGTATTTCACTTTAAGGTTCTTTTTTTTGTCACAAAATGGTCCAAACAAGAAAACAACCGTATAATTTCGACACGTTTTCTTAGATCTGAATGGAGATTTCTGTAGAATTTGTTGTTGTTAAAAGCATTGAGTGGTATTTGGATAATACCAAATCCTAACAAATAGGGTCAATGTGCTAATAAAAAAATGTGTGTTTTTGTTTTTTTTTCATCTCACAGGCGTCACTTAACATTACACAGTTGCACAGTATTTACATTTTACACAAATTATAAAATCATATCGTTTAAAAAACAGGAAAAGGATAGTCTAAAATTACTTGTGGTCTCGAGAGTATATAACTAACGTGTAAAATATAATCATTTGCGGGTTTTGTTCTATCGCATTTTTCTCCATTTTTGTTGTTTAAGTTATAAATTATAAACGATACAAAAATATCCACAGCATTTTGTTTTCGGTTTTTTCTCTCTTTCTCACTTCAGAGGGGAATCCAATCAACCGATGGCAGCTTACAGGTTGCGGTTGTTGATGATGTTTCGGAGAGCTCTTCCATTGTTTTCGTGCCTCGTTTTTTTGAGAGAAGGTGACTGCCATCCATAATTAAAGATATCTTTTGATGTTCGATTCATCGATGTTTCAACATAAAATCGCACGATGTTTTGTTAGATGTTCGGCTCGAGCGTTGTCGAAGGTCCCGGATGGATGTTTTTCAAGCGGAACGCATTATAAAGTCTTGTTTAAAATTGTAATTAGGGTAATTTGTTGCAAGGTTTGAGGGTAAAGTCATGCGAAAGGATAGATAAAAGGCAGTTTTTGAAGTAGAAGCTAAAATACAATCAAATAATGCAATTATAAAAGGTAAAGTAATAAAAAAGTGAACTAGAGTTTTTGTTAGGGGTGGGCTTTTATGAGTGGTGGAGGAATTTAGAAGAATCCATCTCCGGTGGGGTCATTGACCCATGGGTAGTTGTTGGGGCAACGCACGCATGTCTGCAAGTTGATGGTTTCTCCGGGAACTTCCTTGGAGGTTAGCTTGCAAGAGTTAGGAACCCAACAGGCTGGCTTGCCTTCAACAACGCATTTCTCCCTCCATGGTTCGAAGTTCTTGACCTCCGATACAGTACGTGGATTCTGGATCCATTGGATAACCTGGGTCATGGTGACGAAGTAGACATCGTTGTGATTAGACAGAATCTCGTCAATCCAGTACACGAAGGCATCCAAGAATTCGGGGTTGTTCTTCAACCAGGCAGCATGGAAGTACAGACCCAGTGGAGCACGGTTCTGTTCGTAGTGACGATCGAAGTTATGGTTCAAGAAGTTGTAGAACTGATCTCCAGTCAGAATGTTAGAGCACGAGTCAACCATAGCACACCCAGGCAAATATTCATCGTTGGTTGGATCCTCTCGACGATCCAGTTCGTTCATGACCATTTCCCATACGGCGTGCGAACGAGTTGGGCAGTTCTGCAGGTTTCCATGGCAACGGTGTGGCATACGGAAGTACATAGTGTAAGGCCATAGTGGCGGGTTCGACAACGGAGCGGTGATAGTTGAATCATACAAGAAAGCCTGTTCCTCCATCATGGTGAACTGATTGTTACCTCCCACACGCAGATACGGGGCACGTACTCCGACAACCGAGTTATCGGTCAGATTGGCAAACTTCTCGATGATTATACGCATACCAGCCATTTCCTTAGCCCAGTCATCGACAGTTGCGTTCGACCAGAATCGTTCATCGTCGTTGTGACTGTCGAAGAATAAAAAAAACAACAACAAAATTACAAACCCTGAAAATTTTCCCTTTCCCCTAAAAACCCTCAACTCACGTAATCGAGTGGACAGCGATTTCATGACCCTTGCGATGGGTGTTCTGGACTGCCGAATAGTTGGTGTACTTGTGCGACACGAAGTAAGTGGCCTTGATGTCGCAACCATTAGGGTTCTTGCGCTTGCTGTTGAAGATTTCCTTGTACAGGTCGATGTTGTTGTTGTTGATGGCATCGTCGAAGGTGATGGTGATCATCATAGGGACGTCCTTGGCCGGCAGATCCCCGGGAATGGTGGTGCCATCTTCGGAACAGAAACAGTCCGGCAGGACGCACACCGATGGGTCGCAGGGCGGCGCTCGGTTGGGATCGCTTTCGATGTCTGCGGATGAAAAGAGTTGGTGTTTGAAGTTTAGCGGGGGGTAACATCGTTTGGAAGTACTTATTTTCGAAAGGCGTTTTGCAAGTTGCTGAATGAGTTTTAATAAATCAAACTTAAAATAAATAAATAAATAAACTTAATGAAAAACTTTGTAGTTACGATAAGCTGAAAACCACGCGATGGTAAAAACTAGACTTGTGCCCAATATTTTCTTTAAACCTAATAATTGTACAATTGTTTTTACGTGTTCTTCCGTTTCCGTTCTTAGAAATGAACATGTTTAGTCATGTTCAACGATTTATGCGCATGACCTACTACATAACACGAATCGATGAACTATGATGATATAACAATGAAGGGTGATACGGTCAAAATTTGGTCAATATCAACTTGAAGTTTTTCTTTCAATTTTGCATTAAAAAACCTGAACACTGCTCATTTTGAAGGTGTGTGTGTGTAGAATGTTGCTTCTATTTTGATTTTGGTATTCACTCTTCAGTTGTCAAAATTCCGTCCAAGGAAGAAGAGCAGCGTATCAAAATTTTGCCCGCGCATCGCGAAAATCCGAGCTACTCGCACGCAAAGCTGGCAAAATCGCTAAGAGTTGCCAAATCAACCGTCACAAATGTAATTGAAATGTTTGGGGAACGTTTGTCGACAGCCAGGAAGTCTGGATCGGGGGAAAATCGAAAACCGGAAGCCTCTGAGACGACAGAGAGAGTTAACGGTAGTTTCAAGCGAAACCCTAACCTCTCTTTCCGAGATGCCGAAAATAAGCTGGCTGTATCGTCTACAACCGTGCATTGAGCCAAAAAACAAGCCGGACTATCGACTTACGAGATAGTAGTGACTCCAAATCGCGATGATAAACAAAATACGACGGCCAAAGCGCGATCCTGGAGGCTGTACACGACGATGCTGACGAAGTTTGACTGCGTGGTAATGGACGACGAAACCTACGTTAAAGTCGACTACAAGCAGCTTCCGGGACAGGAGTTTTATACGACAAAAGGAAGGGGAAAGGTAGCAGATATTGTCAAGCACATGAAACTGCCAAAGTTCGCGAAGAAATATCTGGTTTGGCAAGCCATCTCTACATGTGGCTTGAAAAGCAGCATTTTCATAGCTTCCAGAACTGTCAACCAATAAATTTACCTAAAAGAGTGTTTGAATAAACGTCTGCTGCTTTTCCTGAAGAAACACGGTTGTTCCGTACTGTTTTGGCCGGATTTGGCATCTTGCCATTACGGTTAAAAAACCATGGAGTGGTACGCCGCCAACAACGTGCAGATGGTTCCCAAGGACAAGAACCCTCCCATTACGCCAGAGCTCCGCCCAATTGAGAAATACTGGGCTATTGTCAAGCGGAACCTAAAGAAGACCAAAAAACTGCTAAGGACGAGCAGCAGTTTAAGGCAAACTGGCTTTCTTCGGCGAAGAAGGTGGACAAGGTGGCTGTACAAAATCTGATGACAGGGGTTAAGCGTAAGGTCCGGCAATTCGGATTTGGAAAAGCGGAAGCCTAATTGAATATTTTTCCTGAATTTTATACTAATTAAACTCGAAAAAGAAATTTAATTTGTTTTTTTAAATAAACGATTTCACCGATTTACACGCGTTTTCCCTTGATCAAATTTTGACCGTATCACCCTTTAGCTGATTTAAAAAACTCCAAAATAAAATAGAGGTGTTTTATCACCTTTTTCAACTATTCAATCATCCAATCCTATTAACCTATCGAGGCTATTGTAGTATTTCCCTTCGTATCATTAAGTACACCCAAAGAAAAGGTTGCCAAATTTCATTGACGATCGTAGCTAACTAAGTGCCGGAAATGTGCTGAAATGTGCATTGAACCAAAGATAATATGATTGGAAAAACACAACTGTCAAAAGACTCAAGCTCTCGGGCAAAATGATGAATCTGTGCTCAATCTGTGCTTTTTCAGCCGTTTTGTCTGAGTTTACCAGGGGTGGAACAATTCGAAAATATTCCTATCAACAGCCATTCCAATCTTTGCTTTTCCAGTCGCTCTGTCTTTGTTTACCAGAGCCGAAAAATAAACAAACAATCGTAGCAACAGCCTTGAAAATTTGCGCTCCCTGAGCCAATCCGTCTTTTTACCGTAGGCCGAATCGGAGATTATTTTTCCCCAGAAACAGCCTTAAAAATCTGCGCTTTCACAGCCAATTCGTCGATCACCGGTGGCCAAATCATAAACATACAATCGTAGAAGCAGCCTTAAAAATCTGCGCTCCTTTAGAAAACCCGTCTTCTTTCTACCGAAGGTCGAATCAGAAAAAAAAATCTGCGTTCTCTCATCAAAGCCGTCTTTTCACCGGTGGCCGAATCATAAACAAACAATTGTAGCAGCAGCCTTAAAAATTTGAGCTCCCTGAGCCAATACGTCTTTTTACCGAAGGCCGAATCGGGAACAAATTGTTCGTAGCAGCTGCCTTAAAAATCTGCGCTTCCTCAGCCAATTCGTTTTTTCACCGGTGGCCAAATCATAAACAAAAAATCGTAGAAGGAGCCTTAAAAATGCTGCCCTTTGTGCTTATCCCACCAACTATGCCATTGTCCTGGTTATACGATTCTTACGAATCTCAATTCAGAGATTCACTAGCTAAGACACGTCTGTCGCTCACAAGAATAGCTCAATGACTGACCTTGTTTTGCCAAGGTGTTGCCAAAGTATAAAAAATGCCATAGAAATTAATTTAATTTAATTATTTTTAAGTGTTGCCGAGTTAAATTTTTATTTTTATATTTATTTAAACACTATACTTATTATCTACATCTACATCCTTCTCCGTATCCCTATAGGATAGAGAGATTGGAATTTAAAGCAAATTTTTTATCTTCATCTTGCCCATCCGACGCCTTCACCAATGTAGGCTATTAGAGCCAGATGGAAAACGAGGGTTAATTGTCATAGTCATTCCGTCACGCACAGCGCTAGCTTTCTGGCGTTTAGCCGGAGGTTATCCAGTAGGGGGATAGTTCAAATAACGACCATGTGGGTAATACGCGCCACTCGTCTTTTGACGAGTCTGTAACATTTTAAGCCTACAAAATATTACCAAATTGTTTTAAAATGGCAATTATGAATTTTCCCTTAAAACACCTCTGTTTCGTAAAAATTTCACAATTAAGTGTTTTCTTCATATCGATCTAAATTTAAAAGCGCTTTCAATAACGTGTCATCAAGCAGAGAAAAATGAATAAGACAATATTTTCTGACACATCAATAGAGGAGAATCTTTACGATGAATTTAAGCTAAAAAGTCATACTAAACTCGATAAGATGGGTATGTTTTATCACGGCCCATGCGTTCGCCAGTCTTAAAATGCTGAAAAAGCATTAATTTTTCAAAGCGGCTAATTTTCATTGAAAGTGAAAAAATAAGTTAAAATACATTTTCGAGCGTTAATTCAGCCCAAAACATATTTACTTTTTTTTTTCTTTTTTTCAATTTCTATTAGTTTTTTTTTTCAGTCAAAATGTCAGTAACTATTGGGTTGTTTTCGGTCTTCGGCTGCTTTTGAGTGTGTTTGGCTGCTAGGCGCGTATTGAGTATATAGCGGCGCGTATTTGCAACACAGTTTTGTTCTGTGGCTTTGAATATGGATTTTAACCCTCATCCGCATTAGATTTCATTACCCTAATCAGCACTTGTGGTGTCAATTTGACACCACAAGCTCAAATCGTTATAACTTTTGGCGTATTAGACCGATTTAAACAAAACTTACATCAAAAGAAACCTTGTAATGTCAGTGAAATATGTTTAGAACATTATATATAGCTAAAGTTACTAGTTTTCTCGTTATTCAGCATGAAAGAAAAAAAAATCCGAAAAAACATGCCTCACGAAAACTGCTGTAGTTCATATGTTACACGTCCAAAAAAATATTTGCCTTATGCATATGAAAGCTGAAGTTAATGCCTACATCATGAAGACAAGAAATATTTTTTTAAATTTTTTTTAATGAAATGGTCACAAAAAGTTCAAAAAAGTGGTCTAAAAAACCTACTTTTCATTCGATTGCTAGTAAATACTGTTTGAGCGATGGTAGAGTTTTGAAAAAAATATGACTACAAAATGTATTACAATTCCAACATTTTGCTGTCTTTAGATTTTTAATGCAACAAAAATTGAATTTACTGGAATTTTTCAAAGTTGACTACTTTGCGCGATTTTTTTACAAATTGAAATTTCATCTGTTTTTGTGGTCCACCGTCATGTTGTACCCGGATTATCAGTGCTTTTACTTTGTTTGGACCAACCAAGAGTATATTCATTGGAAAGCACATTTCATCTACATTCTAGTGAGGTGCTGCAATTCACGCTGTGAGATTTCACAAAAATATGAAAATTATAAACATAAAATCATTCCTGAATTTCTAGAACTACAAGCACCTCGTCCAGCAAACAAACACGTTTTGCTGGACGAGGTGCTTGTGATTCTAGAAATTCAGGAATGATTTTATGTTTATAATTTTCATATTTTTGTGAAATCTCACAGCGTGAATTGCAGCACCTCACTAGAATGTAGATTAAATTTTTGTTGCATTAAAAATCTAAAGACAGCAAAATGTTGGAATTGTAATACATTTTGTAGTCATATTTTTTTCAAAACTCTACCATCGCTCAAACAGTATTTACTAGCAATCGAATGAAAAGTAGGTTTTTTAGACCATTTTTTTGAACTTTTTGTGACCATTTCATTAAAAAAAATTTAAAAAAATATTTCTTGTTTTCATGATGTAGGCATTAACTTCAGCTTTCATATGCATAAGGCAAATATTTTTTTGGACGTGTAACATATGAACTACAACAGTTTTCGTGAGGCATGTTTTTTCGGATTTTTTTTCTTTCATGCTGAATAACGAGAAAACTTGTAACTTTAGCTGTATATAATGTTCTAAACATATTTTACTGACATTACAAGGTTTCTATTGATATAAGTTTTATATGAAGTTCATAATAATTCAAACGACTTAAATAGATTTTACTTTTGTGGTGTCAAAATGACACCAAAAGTCGGAAAAGGGAGTTTTTTTGTCCAGGCTTCCAGGGTTCGTCCATAAAAAAAGTAAAGATGCAATATTGAAGAACTTTTGAATTCATTTAGGGTCCCCGAAGAAATTTTTGTATTTTGAAGCCTCTGAAAAAAGTTACAAGCCTTCAATCTGGTGTCAAAATGACACCCTAATGCGGATGAGGGTTATAAGCAACTAAACGAATTTGAGTTATAAGAAATCATAAGCATTTGTAGAAAATAGTTTTCTTCGACGAGTAAACTAGTTTTTACTCAAAATTTACGTGGACTACACAAAAATCAGCCAACCTCTTGGGTGGGGCATAATACAGTATGTTCCCCTAATCTCTTATGATGGGAAAGGGAACTGGAAATGAAAAAATGTTTTTCGCTTTTCGACGGGTAAAACTCGGGCACGGAAGCTCTATGAGAAGATGCTGACAAAATGTGGCTGCTGTGTGATGGACAACGAAACGTATATCAAAGCCGATTTAAAGCAAATTCCGGGGTTGGAGTTTTTCACTTGCAAGAGCAAGTTCGATGTGGACGACAAATTTAAGAAGAAGAAAATGTCGAAGTTACCCTCCAAATATCTCGTTTGGCAGGCCATCTGCTCTTCCTGACTGAGGAGTGAGCCTTTCGTGACAAACGGCACAGTAAATGCCGAGATTTACAAATCTGAGCGCCTTTTTGCCGCTATTTTGCCAAATTTGGCATCATTCCACTATTCCTGTGTCCTGGAGTGGTATAAGACCAATTCTGTCCATTTTGTTCCAAAGGACATGAATATGCCAAACTGTGCGGAGCTGCGCCCGGTGGAGCAGTACTGGTCAATAATGAAGCGGGAACTTCGGAAGAGGAAGTTAAGAAAATGTTAAGAAAATGGAAAAAAAACTCAGAAACTGGTACCGGATGATACTGTAAAAACTCTGATGTAGGGCATCAAGCGAAAATGCGTTCAATTGGCATGACATTTTCGGTGTCGCAATTATTTCGAGTTCGCCCTTTATGTGAAGGTTGACCTCTCAGAGGGCAGAATACCAGTCATAATACTAATTTCCACTCTAATCGACACAAGTATATTTCCATGCCACATCCTTGGCGTAATTCTTAGAAATTTTAAATCAATGTTTTCCGATGCAATACAAATCACTAATTCTGATGAACTTATCAACAAAATCGGTTACACCTCATTAGTAAACAAATCGTGACAAAATGTTGCCTATAGCATATCTCCAATAGTCTACAGAAAACCGTCCGATTACAATCGCTAACAATCCTGCTCAGAATACTAAAGACAACAGCCACGGTAACAAAAAAGCAACAAGTGTCGGTTCAGTCCGATTCGGTGCATATATTTATCAACGGCGACGAACGACGACGACGACACGACAAATGTTAAACAACAACCTGACAGCTTTCCGATGTAGCAGTTTTGATATGATTACGAAACTCCCGTTAAATGACTATTTCCAATCCATCCGGCTGCTGCTTGCTTGCTGCATTCGGCATGCTCATTACCTGCTGCTGCAGTCTGTCCGTCTGTCTCTCTGTCTCGAGTGACTTAAGCCGCTTGGACATGGACACTGCTCCTCAGCCAATATGAGGCGCGGTGCAGCAGCAACACCCGAAGATGGGGTGGGTGCATTGTATTTAATCGCTGCACCTCTTCCTATTCAGAGGCGGTTGGTTGTTCGTTGGCTGGATGTCGATTGAGGCCGCTCCCTCTCTCGGTGGCGTCAAATGTGCGGGGTTGTTGGTGCGCGGATGACGCGGTGTCAAGAAAACCATATTCGTGATGGCAGTTGTAACGGTATTCAAATCTGCATAAATTACCACATATGTGTGCCACCACGCGGCAGCGGCTTCACGATCTGCCATTAATCTTTAATCAAGCAGAGAGTTGCTATTCAGATTTCGACCGAAACAATGATGCAATAATTGCTGGCTGGTGAACGTCATAAAGCAGCAGTAACAACGACAACAAACCGTTGAACTTTTTCCCTCGCGGAAACCAGACACAGCGGCCATGGAACTGCCGTTTTGGATTGGCACCTTTCCTCGGTAATTAGTAGATGAAAGTCAAGCATAATAGTTATGGCAAAAACTCCATCCATTATCCTCCCAATCCGGAAGCCAACCATCAACCTAACATTTGATCGCGACCTCCATTCGAAGCGACGGAGTTTGCGACAATAATAAGCGCTGCACTCACTGCTTGAACACTTTGTTTGTTACACAATTTTACAACTGGCAAGCGGTGCAGTCATTGCAATCGCATTGCATTCACCCGAGAGTTTCGGCAAATTGCAGCAATAAACTGCATGGCCGGCCCAGCATGCAAAATGTGAAAGCATCCGAACATCGGTGATGGTCAAACACTCCACTTCTTTTCAAACTGCTGCTGGAAGTGACCAATAGTTTTGAAGGCATAAAGGTCTTAAGGTAGGCTTACCAGATACTTTCAGAAAAAAGCGGGACATTTCACGACAAAAAAGCGGGACACAGCAGAAAAAAGCGGGACATTTAAGAAACTCTAAAAAAAAGCTTAATTGTATTGCAATACTTATACGAATACCATCAGCTAAGGTTATTTAAAGATAGTACGCTGAGATTTTTTTTAACACGGATTGATTTTGGTCAGGTTTTCTTACATGATTTCTATTTACCCCGTTTTTTTGCAATAAACACGATTATTTTTCACCGTTCTCGCAAATTACATAACACCAAGGTTGTCAAAACAAATTCTGTGTTTTGACGATGAAAAAACCTGAGGTTCTAACATTTTATCCAAAAATTCGGTGATTGTTTTCTATGGCGCTTTTTTCAATAATGTCATTCAAAAGTCATGCCAATTTGCGTCTTTTTAACATTTTCTTTGAGAAAAATCAAAGAACGTTACTAATTTTATCATGTTTTCCAATTCATACTTAAAAATTCAGAATGTATAACGACTCAAAAAAAAATTTTTTTTAGAAAAAACGTATGCAATTTTAAAATTTTGTGGAATCTGTGAATATTTCTCAAATTCTGTGTTCTGTGACAAAGGTTCTTGGATGAAAATTGGCTCAAAATTCTTTGTAATTAAAAATTTATCTGTAATTTCGGCAACCTTGATTAACACGTTATTTGAGAGAAATATAGCAAGTCCTATATGTAAACGCCGAATTTAATATCGTGTAAAAAACCTATGTGCATTAACAAATAAATTTCAAATTTGTTTCAAAAATTTAAAACTCAAGAAAATTCTCATTATTGTGTACTTGACTAATAAAGTTGAAAAAGATGGTGTGTAAAAAGCAATTGAACTAAGATTCTGTCGAAAAATTAAGATTTATAAGAATTTAGAAGCACTAAATACTAAAGGTATTTCATTGGTTAAACGTGCTCCAAGAACGAATTATTGATCCGAATCGTTTTGTAACCTCAGGGCTTTTTAGTATTGTCTTATGTAAACTCTGAAAAATTGATGCTTATTTTGAGAAAAATGACCTATTCGATTTTTGTTTGTGTTGTGTTGCTTATTTTGAGAAAAAAGACCAAATCATAAAGAGTATAAAGTTTGATTTTTTTAAGTGTTAGTCTGTGAATTTTTTAAAAGTTTTCCTTGAAAAAAAAAAAGCGGGACATTTTGAGGAAAAAGCGGGACGGCGGGACATTCAACAAAAAAGCGGGACATGTCCCGCTTTTGCGGGACGGATGGCAACCCTATCTTAAGGCTAAAAACTGCACCAATCAACTCTGAGCACGTATGGTGATGGATCTGAAGTAAATAATAGTAGATATGATGTGGTAAAGGTGAAAGTACATTGATCTTTCAAACCATTGTAATGAGTGACTTGGACATCCTGGAACGAGCAAAACTATTTCCGTTGTTGGTACCAAACGATATTTTCTCCATATAAACAACCCTTTGACAGCTACAATAAAAAAATTATGTATATTCAGAGTTTTATCCTCCGTGACTCTAGGGAGTGCACCATTTTTTTCGAAAATTAATTTCTTTCATTACTACTTCTGGATGCTGCTTTAGATTATATGGTGTTTCAGTATGTTTATGCACGATTAGACTGAGTCGATTTGAGGTCATTTTGGAATTTCTCAAACTCTGGGGTCTAAAAAGCTTCGTCTTGGTCCAAAACTCATCCATGATTTTTTGCAGAATTTTTAAGCAACGTTATGAGTAAATTTGAACTTTTAGGTTTGTATGGGAAAATTGAATATTTTCTTTCGAAAAAAAAATCAACATAATTTTTATTTCTTCTGTGGAACCGAGCAAGCTGACAGTTTTTGTGCTAATTTACAAATTCTCAAAAGGAAATTTTCCGCTGAACAACTTTGTCGAAACCCGTAACTTCGTATCTAATTAAGTTAAATAGTCATTAACTGTTTAACAGAGGTATGTGTTTTTGCATTGATGAACAATAAATTCAATTGACATCCTTGCAGGGTACCTAGTGAGGTTTTAAATGGCTACTTTTCATGCAATACTCCGCGAGGCTCCAGCAGTGATGTCAATTGAATGTATTGTTTATCAATGCGAAAAGACATACCTCTGTTAAAAAGTTAATAACTTTTTTGTCTGATGAGATACGAAGTTACGGTCTTCAACAAAGTTGTTCAGCGGAAAATTTCCTTTGAAGAATTTATAAATTGGCACAAAAACCATTAGCAGGCTTGGTTGCACAGAAGAAACAAACATCATATTGATTTTTCAGTACAAAATATTTAATTTTCCCATACAAAACTAAAAGTCCAAATTTACTCATGTAAACGTTACTTAAAAATTCTGCAAAAATCATGGATGAGTTTTGGACCAAAACGAAGCTTTTGAGACCCCAGGGTTTGAGAAATTCAAAAATGACCCCAAATCGACTCAGTCTACTGCTACATTGCAACATATCGTAGTTTGGACGTATTGGTTTTTTTTGCTTTCTACAGCTCTACGGTATTTAGTTGATTATTGAACAGACATCAGATCATGCAATAATACTGAGGAAGCTACAATGCATTAGAAAAAAATAAAAAGTGTGGGTGGGATATGAAATTTGTATTTACGCCTTAAAGAGCTCTGCATTTTTCACATTGTTCACAACAAATGAAGAGACTTACTGGAAAAAGTAATTAATCAAATTATTTCTGGCTCCTTTATGTGGACTCACAAATCTCTTCTTGCTTTGCCTGATTTGTGGTCTATTCGTTTATCCGCTGAACCAGGAAAAAGTCAATTTTACCGAAAAATAGTAGTCAAAGTTGTTCAAAATTTTACAAATTCTATTTTTTTTTAAACTAATACACGCATTAGAGACAAGGCGTGAGGCTCTTAATTCTCATACATCTTTTTAAAAGTACAATATATCAGGATATTTCAACCTGATTTAATATTTACCTTGGAAACAGGTACCCACTATCTTTCGTGTTCGATCACTGCTTAGTTCATAAAAGCGTGTGTTTGTTTTTGCATGGTTTAATATAATTTCGATTAATTATGTGTTGGAATTTCTTGCTCTGGTCTATTTTTACGTTCAGCTTTTGGCAGGTCCAAACTTCGTCCAAACTTCTTGGCAATTTTTAACACCGTGGCCCTGGATTAGTCGATCTTGCGATCTGTCAGTGATTGACCAATTCATCGAAAATAACTTTCTGCTACATCATTTGTGCAGATTTACTTCATCGAAGATATATCTGTCCATTTCGGAAGTTATCAATTTTTTTATATTTATTAAGCGTTTTGCTTAAAGAAGTTTTTGTGCATACCTCAACACAATTTTAAGAGTTTTTGTTTTATTGTCAATTACCTAAAATAAACAAAATCAGTGTTTCCCGTTTAGCGTGAAATTTCCTAAAGTTATGCCATTCAAATAACCCAAATTCTTTTTATCATCATCTGGACCATTTTTGCTAAATTTTTAAAGTCTCCTCTACGCCGATTGCTCGGATATCGTTGAAAAAGTCAAATTTCACATAGATTCTATTCTTAATTCTGGGCAACACTGGAGAAATGTTTTTTTTTAAGAAGAATTGTATTATGTTTCAGGTTTACAATTGAATGTTTCGAATTGAATCTGAATTTTAAGAATTATGATTTAGATTTCTGCGTATTCACATCGAATATGGTTTGTGGTTTTTGAGAGACCACAAATCAAAACAAACAAAAGTGTGTAAAATTGGTTTATTTATGCATCTAAAACGATTTTTTTAGCAAGTTATAAAAATAATCATGGAAGGTTTTACGGAAGCCATAAAAACAATTTAAAATATGCTGATAAATTTTGATGAAATTTTTTTTTCCAAATTTTTTTCTTAATTTTGTTGAGTAATTCCTGGGTTTTGACCATTTTTGCCCAGATATTGCCCGGATTTTTGGTCAAAAACTTTAAAATCAAAGGCTCGGATTGTGCCAGGTTTTAGATAAAACAGCTGAGATTTGAACGGTCCCGATACGTGCTGAAAAAAAATTGGACAATCTTACCCTAAAAATCTACTTTTGATTGTTAGAAAGTCATAATCTAGTTGAGATAAGCCTCTGCGGTTGATTTTAATACCGGAAAATCATTCCTAATTAGCATGGAACTGGCCAGAAATAACTGAAAATGCCCAGAAACAGTGACTATAAATAATAAAATACGTTTTTAAAACCCTTCTTTGTTTGAAAAACTTTTTTAAAACAGTTTACAGGTGAATGAACTGCAAAATAGAGCCAAACTTTAGACCTTTTAAAAAATCAGACCGGAAAAATTACCAATAGGTTCCAAAAAAGCTTAAGTGATATTTTTTTTTGTTTAAGTCTTACAAATGCGATACTATAATCAAAAACAAATTCACTACGAAAAACGTAGTCTCATTATGGTTTTTTTTAAAAGTAAGTTTGCAGTTGTTCGGTCCAGGATCCAGCATAAAAATATTTGATATCCATCTCTAGAGTATTCATGCGAGTCCTCTGATATATGTCTTTCCATTTAGAATGTGTAAATTTTCAGTATAAATTTTTAGTTTGAATTTTCAGTATAAAATTTTAATCATTTTTTCTCACTTGAAGGGTGTATTTTAAATACAGGTAAAAAAGTATTGCTGTCGTTGAGACATACGCAGTACTTTTCGTACGTTATTACACATCAAAAGAGGTCAGAAAAAATAAGTACGTTGAATAATTTATTGTTATATATTTTTTAAATTGAAATTTTTGGCTGTTCCAACCCATTTAGGATTCCGACCCCTTAGTCAGATCGAACAGGTACACGTAAAAGCACGTAGTGACTACGTGAAAAACTGTTTAATTTTTATCGAATTGATTTTCACGTAAATTGTACGAAGAAAATATGTGAATACTCCCCTAATTAGAAGTGATGCATCAGGATGCAACGATGGAAGCTATGAGAAATGTGTTTCGTTTCGAACTGAAATTTTAATCGTTTATACTAAGGTTGCCAGAATTTTTTTCACTACCATCCGGGCCTAGCAATTCCGGGCACTTTTTCAAAAAAACCTGGCCAAATCCGGGCATGGATTTCAATTTTTCAAATAAAAAAACCGGGCAAAAACCGGGCAAAATTTAGGTGGTTTATATATAAAAGCAAAGAATAAATGCAAAAAAAAAACGAAATTAATATTTCATTAATGTAGTTGAAGACTTCCAACAACTTTTTGGAACACTTAATTATTTAAAGGTTTATAAAATTAAATCAGCGAAATTATTTGAAACAACCATTGCAAATTTCCATACCGATAATCGATTTTGCTGAAACTTACTCAAAAACTTAGATTTTTTTTGGTCTCTTTGTGAAAATTGTGAAAAAATCCGGGCAATATCCGAACTTTTTTCACGATATCAGGGCAACCGGGCCGGACCGGACTTTCTCGAAATTTTGCATCAAATATCCGGGCAAACCCGGATAAAACCGGGCAATCTGGCAAGCTTAGTTTATACTATTTATTTTTGCATTGTATTTTTGTTGGTAAAAATATGAAAAAAAAAAATTTAATGAAAATTATATTAAAACACATGCACTTTATTTCGGAACCTCTGTAAACCTCTGAAATAAAAAAAAACTCATCTATAAAAAATTTGGTAAAGTTATTTTGAATTTAACTTTCCAGGATGCAAATACTTGGCGGTGATTTATTTGTAGATTTCCAGTTATCCTGGATCAACCGTAGTGGAAAAATCCAACCGACTTCCGACCGGTGAAAAAAATCTTTTTTTTCCACACGATATTCGGGAATATTTCAAAACCACTGCAGAACCGGTACACAAAAAAACCACGAAACAAGCGAAAACGGAACACAACTTTCTCAAATATTTTTCCCACAAGTAAACAAGCCTGACTGATCCTTTTCCTATGAGCAAAAAAAAAAATACTCGAAACTGATTTATAGTCATTAACTTTGGTTTAACGTAAAATTCCTGAGAAAACTATGTGGAAGTAAAGTAATAACTATCAGGACACACTTGAAACTCTTCAAGCCTAACGAAAAAAAATCTTAGTTTACGTGAAAAAACCCGAAGAAATAATTTTTTAGATAATTTGGCGTGTCGTTGGACAATAAAAGCAAAGGCGTTATCCTCACATCCTGTATATATGCACGTTACGTATAACTGAATGATTTTATCGTTCAGATACGCGAATTTACGTTAACGTGAGGGTTTTTATATATTTTATACTGTTGGCAGATTAAAATTGTATTAAGTACGAACAAAAACAGATCATCACACTTTTATAGATACCAACGAAATGTAGTTCTCACGACCCAAGACTGTTAAGAAATTTTCTCTACGGAATTTTCCACTTAAACAAACATGTTGTCGCATTTTGTTGTTTAATGTCAATTCTACGTGTGTCTTGTAGTAATCGCAGTGTTTCAAGAATGCCCATTAGACTGAGTCGATTTGGGGTCATTTTTGAATTTCTCAAACCCTGGGGTCTTAAAAGTTTCGTTTTGGTCCAAAACTCATCCATGATTTTCTGCAGAATTTTTAAGTAACGTTTACATGAGTAAATTTGAATTTTTAGGTTTGTATGGGAAAATTGAATATTTTGTACTGAAAAATCAACATCATTTTTGTTTCTTCTGTGGAACCGAGCCTGCTAATGGTTTTTGTGTCAATTTATAAATTTTCGCTAAACAACTTTGTCGAATATCATAACTTCTTATCTTTTTAGACAAAAAAGATATTAGCTCTTTACCAGGTATATGTCTTTTGGCATTGATAATCAGGAAATTCAATTTACACCACTGCTGGGTGCCTAGCGAAGTATTGCAAGACCACTTTTCATGCCATACTTTGTGGGGCACAAGCAGTGGTGTCAATTGAATTCATGGTTTATCAATCCAAAAAGATATACACCTGTTAAACAGCTAATAACTTTTTTGTCTAAAAAGATACGAAGTTATGATATTCGACAAAGTTGTTTAGCGAAAAATTTCCTGTAAGAAATTTATAAATTGGCACAAAAACCATTAGCAGGCTTGGTTCCACAGAAGAAACAAAAATGATGTTGATTTTTCAGTACAAAATATTTAATTTTCCCATACAAACCTAAAAATTCAAATTTACTCATGTAAACGTTACTTAAAAATTCTGCAAAAAATCATGGATGAGTTTTGAACCAAACCGAAGCTTTTAAGACACCAGGGTTTGAGAAATTCAAAAATGACCCCAAATCGACTCAGTCTAATGCCCATGTAGTAATTAAATTTTACTTTCACATAACTGACGCCTGAATTTCACGTAAATTCTATGTGGATAACTCAAAATCCGTTTTCTGAGCGAACGTGTGGTCGCATCATTTGCAAATTCTCATAAGAAAAGGGAGTTGACATCAGCTAGATGATTTTGTTTTCTGCTGTGAAGATGTTTGAGGTCGCGGAGTCTGTTTGGATATTAAAAGTTAAAAATGTATCCCAGTATTGCGCGGAAGAAAGAAATTCAATCCTTCAACAGATAGGAGAAAAAACCAATTAGCAAGTTCCGGCACATCAAGTGTAGACCTAAGCAACTGAAATTCTGTACTGCCTCGGGAGATGTAATAACTGGAGTGCAAACTGATCGAGTGTTTCCGTTCTGGTGAGATTCATTTAAAATAGTATCTTTGAACATGTTTCGATGTATTTTAATTTGTTTATAATTTTGCAGGCAAGAAGACCGTTATTTAAAGAGAGGTAGAAAGTGTTATCTGGGCCGAATTTTTGATCCCTTCAGGGGCGTGCTCCACCTTCCCCGGAAGAGAAACTGCTGGCTGTGGCTGTTTTTTTTTACGATTTAGGAACACAGAACAAGTACTCTACAGACATGGTAAATTGTTTATCATTAACGTATTTAATTTTAATTAATTAATATTTTTCAATTTCTACAGGATCGTAAAAACCGAAGTGCGCTATTAAAGTACCCGCAATTAAATTATTTTTTTGAAGCTCAATGATTGATTCAGTGATAGAGCTGAACTCAAAAAAAATTTACGTATGTTTTAGGTGATTTTCATTAAGCATTAATTCCTATAGCGGACGCGTTTACATAATCTTTTCGAAGCATTCACGTCAAATCAATTGGATAAAAATTATATAGTTTTTCACGTAGCCGTTAAGTGCAGATTATTTTGCGTGACGACATCAGCGCTACACTGCAATAAATTTCAGAACTACATGTCATATCATGATCATCACAATCAGACGTGAATTTGGATGATGTAAATTACCAAATAAATTATCTTTTTTGGTTCACATCGATAACGATGTAAATTTATACACAATACAAAACTGGATACCATATAAAACTGGATAGAATGCGATTGTCCAAAAATTTGCAATGAAAACGATGCAAATTCACATCAGAGTTTTTTTTCCTGTGTAGTATTCACATGCAAACTATGAAATATTTTGTTACAAATCCTAGGGCAACCAAAATTGTTGGTTTATATACAAAACTGATAGCTCCACCAGCGATGAAAGTCTGTGCAGTAAAAATATCTGGTTTCAATTTTACTTGTCAGTGTAGCAAACTAGTATTAGCTAAGGGCGATAGTTTATAGTTATTATTATTTTATCTACATAGTTTTCCGTCTCAGTTCATAGTTAAACTTATTGGAAAACATGAAGGTTGCAAACTTACCGCACGAGTTTTCGTCCGACCCGTCGTTGCAGTCTTTCTCGCCGTTACAGAACAGCCCTCGTTCGATACAGTTGCCGTCACCGCAGGCCAGGAAGCCGTCCTGACAGAGTGGCTCATCAGTAATGAGCAGTGGCTTGATCTTCCGCTCGCGGTTCTTATTCTTGCAGTTCTTGACGGCGTCCTTCCAGTCGCAGGTCTGCTTCTCGATGTCGAAGTACAAACCGGCCGGGCATCGAATGGCTTGTAGACCCTGTGCAGAGAGGGGAAGAGAAGGAAGGGGGAAACCTTGGCGTTAGTAACATCAACTCGAGTGAGCTTACACGACGAATCATCTTCTCCAGCAGCCCATCGTTAACTTTAAGAATACTCATCCACGAATCTAGATAAGAGATGCGGCCACAGGCCATAAGGTGCGTGTTCAATGGGCTCCACAGTCGAAGTTGTCGGAAGTTTTGACGGTCGATTAATTCGACAACATCGAGATATGCCTATAGTTAGTTCTTGTTGTTTTTGCTTCTATTTCACAAACGCAATACCTTATGGCCAGGTGTGAGGTGTGCCGCGTAATTGAACGTGTAATCACACAAAAGCTTCGGTAATGAGCTTCGGTTTGGCGCTGTTTCTGGCAAGAAATGGCCGGTGGAAAGAAGAAGAAGTGTTAAGAAGGTATAAGGGTGGTTGAGGGAGCCCACCTTGTTATTTGCCCATGTACGTATGCTTGTTTGCAAATTTTGTGATGCACATCATGAAGGTCGCTGCATTGATTAACATTGGTTTAGTAGATAGTTTAGTTGTGTTGCTCGTTGTTTGCGGTGTTTCCAATTAATTATCTATTTTGTCATGAAATAATACACTAGCACATACAACGAGAAAGTCATGTTAACATCGTTTGGTACTTATCCAAAAACATGGCAATTAATTGAACTGGCTTGCGTATACAATAACACATGTAAGTCATATATCTAGATACACTGTTTAACAGCCTGATAACACATTTTTGGAGGTTCTCATATACATTAAACATCAGCTTTCCTTGTTTTTGGAGTTTGAACATAAAAATGAAAATTTATGTATTGTTATCAGGTTGTCATCACGTCATAACTGCACGTTAAAAAAAGGCAATCTGTTTTAAAGTTAATTTTTTTTTTATTGAAAGCTTCCATCTCTGATCCAAATTTAAAATATCAACTATTCAGCTTTAAACTTTCATAACTTTTTACTCTGAGGATATTTTTTGTCCAAATTTTCTGAATATCAATATCAACTTTAACTCTATTGTTTCACGAAATTTGAAGTTTCTAAAATATTTCGTTTTTGATAAAAGCACTCTTTTGAGTTTTGGATGGTTTATGGTAACAACATGTTTCCTCGCAGACAACTCAAAAATGAAAATGAAAAAAAAAATGGAATGGATGATCCATTTGAGTTTAAAAATCAGAATCTCGTGATTTTAAAGAAATATTTTGATTTGAAATGGTTTGCAGGTAGTTGAAAAGAAAATTTGTTTTTCTTATGCAATATTCGTCCAAAATTCTAAGAATCCCATTTTTGGTTAAAATCCTAAATATTGTACCTCAAACAACTTTTAATCCAACCTAAAGCACTTAACACATTTCAGTTTTATATTTTAGGAGATATCGCAGTTTGAATGGTTAAAGTCGAAAAAGGGCGTAGATTTTCGTAGAATTGCTGTATTTCATGTCAGAAATTTTTTAGAGACTTCAAACTTCGAGAGATAATAGCTTGATCTATCTTACTTGGAAATTTGACAAAAAATATCCACAGAGTAAAAACATATGGAAGTTCAAAGTTAAAGTTCCAGTGCCCCAACATCTCATTTCTATAGAATAAATCGGAGGAAATTATTTAGACAAACACCATTCAGAGCATTATCTATGTACCTATATTGTGTTTGTAGTTTGTATCGCAACTAGGCTGTTGTCAACAGTGGATAAATTCCGATGGTTACTGTGATTAGAAAATGTATATAAAAATTCGGTGTATATCAAGATCCAGAAAATTCAGCTTCCTATTTAATTTTTTTTACATTTTATATCTTCCAAAATTTTTATTTAGTGCAAGTTCACTCGTGTTGTGATAAAAATTTTGATACTTTTAAAAATTTTACCATACAAAAATTTTTTTTACAGCACTGTTTCTATTTCAGCCGTATGTGATAGAAATATTGCTATTTTTGCATCACAGCATGCGAGAATACAACACGTGTTGTAAAAATTATGGAAGGCCACAGATCTTGAAATTTTTTCGCATGGTTAAGTTTTCAAAATGTGCTAAAAGTGTCAAAATTTCTACCACTTTCTCCCAATACTAGTGAACTTGCTCTTATTTGGAATTGTTACAAGGTTACATTTGAAACATGAGTAAAAACTATTTAATGAAATTAATATTTAAAATTGCTTAAATCTATTATTGGGGATTTGTGAGAGGGTTGGCCAGGGCATCAAACGAGCCGAAAACTGATATACGATGGAAAGTGGGTTCAAGCCAGCCGGAGTCTCGGCAGATTTGGATTGAATAAGTTCCTAAGGTACCTTTTCAGGATTCTTTATTTGTTTCAAACAGTTGGAAGGGAGTAAGATTATTCAAAACTGCCTCAAGCCAGTGGTAACGGACCCCTTAGTAGTGCTGCAATTATTGTTGATGAGTTAAGCATGGACAGCTTTGCTTATTTTGTACCACTTCCTCCTTACAGTGATGTGATAGGAGGGAGAGACACCATCGAGCAAGTAAAACCAAATTTGCCATGAAAGGGCATTTTGATACGAGAATTAGTTATATACTTTTTTTAGACTTTTTCCGTCTATTGGCGATCAAAGAAGGGAGCTCCCATACAATTGTTTAGCATAAATCAAAAATTTATCTAACAAATGAACCCAAATTTGTCATAGGAAACTATTTGGTAGGGGAAATGTTTCTATGATTATTTGAAAATCCAGTATGTAGATAGGAAGTGGGGGGGGGTCACAGACCTTATAGTGAGGAGAGGAAAGGAATGGAGGGGGTTCCATATAAATGTTGTTGAATTGCTTAATAGCTAATCAACCAATGGAACCAAATTTGATATGAGAGGGTTTTGGGGATCCCTACCTCTTTCAAGCAGTTTAGGGAGGGAAGGGAAAAGCAAGGCGTTTTTTTGCGTAGGATTAATTTGAGATCTTTTCTTCAAAATCTTATCAAACAGATGGAACAAAGTTCAGATTTTCTTCAAATGCTACGTTAATCAGTTACCAAAAATGTGTCGATAGTAGTTCGTGAACCCTCCTCGCATTGAAATGAGGGAATGATGAGGAAAACAGAGCAAAAACTGCAGATCTTGACAAACAAAGTTACACTGCTGGCCAAAAGTTTGGGATCACTGGCTAAAAACATGCAAATTTTGATCGTTCATATCTCAGCCGTCTTAGGACATATTGCAAATCTTCTGATCACATTTTAAAGATAATGAGCAATAGCTATTTCGGAAGTATTTTACCCAGAAATAATGTTTTAGTTTGTTGTTTGTTAGAACATCTTCCAAAAATTGCACTCAATATTCAAAGCCGATCATCTCGGGATAAGGTGGACCAAATTTCAAAATTTGAGTTGCATTTGAATCCTTATTCTTTACTTCTCAGAATACAATCAAAAAATTTTGTGCAAAAATTTAAGAATGTACTTTTAATTAATAAAATAGACACTTAAGTTATCGTCCAAAAGTTTGGGATCACCCCTTAGTATGGTGTATCGGCCAATAGTTTGGGATCATCATTTAGAAAACATGCAAATTTATTTTATTCATATCTTACTCACCTAACATCGTATTGCAGATCTGAAGGGTTCATTTGGAAGCCTAGGAATTGTTGTTTCTTCATAAATTTATTCAAAAATTGTATTTCAAATTGATAATCATAAAAAATCACCTGAAATCAATTGTTTTTGAAAGTTCCCACATATGATTCTGATTTTTTTATGGTTATCACTTTAAAATATAATTTTTGAATGAATTTATGAAAAAACCACAATTTCTAAGCTTCCAAATGAACTCTTCAGATCTGCAATACGATGTTAGATGAGAAAGATATGAATAAAATAAATTTGCATGTTTTTGAAAGAATGATCCCAAACTTTTGGACGATACACCATACTAAGGGGTGATCCCAAACTTTTGGACGATAACTCAAGTGTCTATTTTATTAATTAAAAGTACATTCTTAAATTTTTGCACGAAATTTTTTGATTGTGTTTTGAGAAGTAAAGAATAAGGATTCAAATGCAACTCAAATTTTGAGATTTGGTCCACCCTATCCTGAGATGATCGGTTTTGAATATTGAGTGCGATTTTTTGGAAATGTTCTAACTTTAGGTTGAGTTTTGAGTACAAATTTAAAACATTATATCTGGACTCCAAAATAGCTATTGCTCATTATCTTTGAAATGAGATCAAAAGGTTTGCAATATGTTCTGAGACGGCTGAGATATGAACGATCAAAATTGCATGTTTTTAAGTGGGTGATCCCAATCTTTTGGCCGGCAATGTAAGTCTTAGAAAAAGAAAATTCTGAAAGATTGCTTTCAATTTTCTGCCAAAATTATTTTTAAGAAAACACAATTCTCTTTTTCATTTAGACCAAACAATTTTTGGTATGAATTTTATTTGTAGAAAAAATAAAAAATAATATCGATTCAAACATTGATCATGAGTCTTTTAGGAAAAGTTTTGAATCGAATTCATTAACTCATAAAAAATTATAGCTATCCATTGTTTTAAAAAGGTGGTAAAACTATGATTGTTAGATCTAAAATCGAATAATCACTGTGGAATTGTTTGCCATAAAATCTTATTTTTCATTCTTTGCGTTTCTTTTTGCTTCCGTGCCACCATCATCATTTTTTGTACCACCTAACGATCATTTAGCCAGAATAGAAAGTTGACAGAAACACGATCACGCGTTTTTCTATCCGCTCCCGAAAATTGCTAAAAATTACAGTTTTTAAACTCGTGACTCGTCCCCGAAAGTGGTGCAATCGATTATTAAGCCATACCTTTACGATCACATAGTGAATCCCGTGCATTCTAGTGGACTTTTCCCGGTTAAATACCCGTCACTTAATTTGACAAACCCGACTAGTTTTGGTTCCCGTTGGAAGTGCGATCATCTGCCCGCCCCGCAATCCGAGTGATAAAGAGACCCCGAGTGCCCATCCCGACAACCCGCAAACCCATAAGCCCGTCCCGAACATTGGTGCCGTGACCAGGATCAGGACCCGTCCCGAATAGAATCACGACCCATCCCGCTGCGAACCCGCGTGTCATCATCATAACCTCACAATTGAGGTTGGCGAAATACTTTTGCCGTCTGTTCCGGATTATTTATTGAAACCAAAGGCCTCATTTGAAGAGGTACCAGGTGAGTACCTCTCCAACCCAATACCATCCCCTTTTGCGGTACTTCTTGGTCTTTTTTCGACCCTTTTAGTTGACCAGCTCCGATTCAACTTTCCTGCAACCGGATAATCGTCGGCAGAATGGTTGACGACAAGAAGCTGAAGTCCAGGAAGCTGAAAAGGGCGAATATCATTGCCGGAATCAACCGTATGGAACAGTTCCTGCATCAATACGTCGAGGACCAACACCAAGGGGAAGTTCGATACCGCTTGGAGCGTCTCGAGAAGCTGTGGGAATCGTTCGACGAAGTGCAGGCGGACTGCGAGGAGCTTGACGAAGAGGAGGATGCGGGCACTAAAAATTTGGAGATCCGAAGCAAAACCGAATCAATTTATTTCCGGGTCAATGCTGGTTTAGCTTCCAAGATCCCGGAATCGTTTGGGCCCACCGCATCCGATGCTGCAAATGAAACATCCGCCCCCGCCCATCTTGCGAACATTAAACTCCCGACGATCACGCTACCCGAATTTGATGGCGATTTCAATCAGTGGCTGACGTTTCACGACACGTTCGTGTCGTCGACGGAAATTTCATGTGTCCAGAAATTTCACTACCTTCGCGCTGCCCTTGAGGGCGAGGCAGCTAATTTAATCCAGTCGATTACCATCACCGCCAACAACTACTCTGTTGCGTGGGAGGCATTGGTAACCCGTTATTCAAATACGACTCTTCTGCGAAAAAAGCACATCCGAGCCCTGCTCAAGTATCCCAAAATCCCGAACAACTCGGTGGATGCACTTCATCGAATCGTCGACGAATTCCAGAGGCACACGAAGATTCTGGAGCAACTCGGAGAACCCGTAATATATTTTAGCTCGATTCTTATGGAGCTTTTGGAGGATAAGCTGGATGACGCATCGCTCACCGCCACTCCAACGATTGGCATATTGCAACATACATTTGTGCTTAGATTTTTTCATGGTGAAAAAATTTAAAATGATGAAAAAATATGATATTCACATATTGTTAAAACTTTCATGCTTCAATGCTTGATAGATTTTCGAAAAGGGAGAAAGAAGACACTTTTTACTAGTGCAAAGCTTTTAGCAAATTCCGCCCTGAACATCTAACAGTCTGAAAGAAAAATTAGTGCAAATAAACCAAAAACATCGTAAGGATCGAAAACCGGCATAAAACATTTCAGGATACAATGTCTGTCGAAAATAATTACGGAACACAATTTTTATTTTTGGCTAAAAAATCATATTGTTTCTTGAAGCTACCACGTTCGAACAATTAAAAAAATATTACGTCTAGAGCTCTTAAGAAGCTTTAGCACCACAAAGGTAGAATTTTAACTCGATTTACCATACACTTGGCTCTTATTTTAAATTTAAAAGTTGATCTGTTCAGTATCCTAACTTGCTTCGAGGAAAAATTATTCAAATTGGTTAAACTACTATACAAAGATAAATAAAACTCAAACTCGTCTCTGGCAATGCCATATCCTAAATCAATTGCCAAAAATAATATTTAGCATAACCGGCTCGGAAGCAACAAATTTTAATAGATTGAAGAGAGGAATCAATCAATTTTAGTTCGAATAATATAATTCTTCAAAACAATAACCAATATCTTAAATCTCATCAAACAACAATTGAAAACCTTACTCCACATCTTTCGAATTACGCTGTACTCATAATATATAAAACACGGCTCCACTTAATGGTAAATTTACTACAGCAGACATCGAGAAACCATAAGTCTGCAAGTCCTTTGAGGCAAGTATTCCACGGAACATAGCAAAAATCGCCAAAATTTGTTATTTTGTTTCATTAGCTGCTGATTATCGCATTTTTATTCTGTAAACAAATCTCATCTAATGCCATTTTCGGTTAGATAACATTCCAGAATGAGGAGAATTCTCGATTTCCAGAATTTTCTAGCCGAACTTTGTTGAAAATAAAAATGAAAAAAGAATAGAAGAGATCTCTCCAATAAAGAATTTACAACAAGCTTTTAGCTCAGCAGTATCATCATTGAAGTTTTTTTCGGTAACCGCTGTATCGTTCCCTTGTTTCGATATTTTTTTGGATGTAAAGCAACATCATCTAGCTTTTTTATTTTTGTTTATTAAATTGGCACGAAATTTACAGGCCACATCCACTTTAACTAATGCAATTAATTAATTTAAGTTAATGCTGGTGGCATTCATATAGACCAAATAAGATCCAGTTTCTATTAGAAAATATACATAGATAACAATGAACCGTTTGTTGAAAGTTGTTTCGTGGTTTGTTCGTCCTTCTTAGCCTGGACATTCATGTGCTCCTGAATATGGGTGAAGTTCTAACGCAGCTTCATAGAGGATCTTGCCTTTTGTGGTTTCACAACTGAGAACTTTGCTTTCAGCTGCTTTCGTCTGCTTTTCTCGGGCACAGCCTACCCCAAGTCATAAACTTTCAATCAAACTTGAGTATCTTTTAAAATATATTTTAATAAACTTTGCGTGCTTACAACATGCTCATAGAACATTTGATCTTTGTATGAGGAAGTTCACTGGTGTTGGAAAAAAGTGGTAAAAATGTTGTCACTTTTTGCACATTTTGAAAATTTTGCCATGCAAAAACATTTTCAAGATCGGTGACCTTCAAGTTTTTCTACAACACGTGTTGTATTTTCGCATGCTGTGATGTAAAAATGGTAATATTTCTATCACGTACGGCTGAAATGTAAACAGTGCTGTAAAAAAAATTCAACGCCTAAAGATCTTGAAAACAATTTTGCATGGTAAAATTTCAAAATGTAAAAATTTCTACCACTTTTTCCCAACACCAGTGAACTTTAATATCATATCATTGAAGTATCGTAATTGACGACGAATTTTTATTGGAATCATTATGGATAATTGAATTTTGGATGCAATAAAATTGATGGAAATTTTTAACCGTACCGAATTAAGCTTAAACATGTGGAAAAATGTCTAGGACGTACATATATGGGTTTGTATGCAGTTGAGGTTTAAATGTTTGCTGGGAAAAACAAAGCATACAAAGGTGCTGATCTGCTGTCTAGTTTTTCTTGCATACATCTTATCTCTCTATAGTTTCCTAAGATTTTTAATGTAGTTTGAACAAAGTTTCAAAAACTGAAATTAATATTATCTACCCAAAAAAATGCATTTTAGCTATGCCAATTTCCACAAACTATGAAAAATATAGTAACTCACCGACGATGTACACTGGATGACGTCACGACAGTTATCGCCTTCGCCGGCCACTAACCGGAACCATTCGCCGGCATCTTTGTCTTTGCAAAGCTCCTTCTCGAAGGATTCTTCTTTTTTCGTTTCTTCGGCCTGCCGTTTCGTACGTCCCGTTGCCGTCACTGTAGGGAAAGAGAAAGATCATAGATTTGAATAAGTTCTAAGATTTATTGAAGAAATATTGGTTACAAAATTCATATCTGCAACAATTTAAAAGCCTAATTTATTTTGCAATTTTTTGGATTCAACGTCCCATTTTAAGATTACTCTATTTCAAACACGCTGCTTCAAAGTGTGAATCAACCAAAACATTAGATAAGCGCTGATATCGAATCAACGACACCCGCCAAGTAGCGGGTCAAGGTAGAAGTTGCATCGATCGCAAATCATGAGGTTGTGAAGGACGCAATTTTGTTTATTTTTCGATCAAACAAAAATTAGCATCAATGATGTTGTCATTCCATTTAACTACCTGTTCGGGAGCGATAATTGTTTGTTCAAATTTGCAGACATCAAACATTCGAAATTTACACTCCGGCTCGCGTGTCATGGTGTATTTTTGGATGAATTTTGCCATTCACTCAATGATTGATATATCATTGCCTTAGTAACTAAACTTATCTTGGAATTTTTTAACGTTGAACAAATGTCAAATGAATACACGGTTTTCCTGTTGAAATAAAATCTGAATTGGCACTTTTGAAGAATATAAACGTTCAAAAATGAGATAAAAATTGATGAGCTGTTTTTCAATTCAACTTCAACCGATCGTTCAGTCTTCTCAAATTCATTCTAGCTTCTTCTACAACCGAACGAACATATTGCAACAATGCAAAAGTGCAATAAAGAATACAATCGCGAAATGTCAACCGCATCAAATATCGCCCGAAGCCTGGGGATGGTTTCAAATTATTGGTTTAGCCATCGTCTTTGAATATATCTGGCCCAAGCTATAGTGATGGTTAAGTAGAAGGAACAAATTGAAGAGGCAACGACCAAATCAGGGTGAAGCCAATCGATTTCGAGACCCTGTGTTGTGGCTCTTCTTACACGGTTGTATCTATGTTTATTTGAAATTACAATTCTAGGGTTGCCAAAGGCATTATTGTGGCTCGGGCTGACATTCTGTTTGGGGTTCACGCCTGCCAAGAATTTGGCTGATGGCTTGCATCAGTGGATTTATGGCTGGCGTTGCGACATGTGTTTCGGTGTACCATCCTATCGAAACATGTTGACCTTTTGGCATTCAGGGGGAGTGTTTCGAGTCGTTGGATTTGCCAATGCGGTTTAACATTGTTGCAGCTTTGTGCATGGTCTTGCAATTTTTTTTGTATATGTTCATCTTAATGATTCGAGCGGATTTGCCAAATTCATTTTTAGGATCTGAAAGGTATTGATAAATTTTTTTTTCGTATCATAATCTTATTTAATTTTAACAGGAACAATCTGCGGTTGATTTGTAACTCAGTATTAAATCTACCAAAAAGAATTAATTTCAAAGAAAAGGCTGTCACAAAACTAAAAATTTCTAAATGTTGATGATAGCCTTACAAAACTGCTCAGACCAATATGACCAGAGGCGCTCATTGAAATATCATTCCAAAAACTGAAAAAACTAAGAGTTTTGAGAAACCAAATATTTTACATGAAAATGTAAACAAAATTAACGAGAAAAAACTAAAATTTGAGTTTGGAAAATCGATTGTATTGAAAAATGAGCTTCAGAGAAGCAAAACCAAAATTGGTTGCCTTTTTTCGAAATAAGATTTTTATCTACCGGAAAATCCAAGATAGCAGTTGAACATTTATTTAACCCCTACATATTTTCACATCATTGGGTAAATATATTAATGATTATCAGAGGACTTTTTAATGTTTACAGGTAAATTTTTCAATGAATGGAATCGTAGAGATACAAAGCATTCCATATGTTTTTTCTCATTCAGAAATAATTTTTATATTTCATCAAGCAAAGCATTTCACCACTAGGATTTCTGGAGCCCGCCAATTTGACAGGCGCTTTTTTCTCTCGAGTCATGCGAACATCATACCACCTGTTTGAATTGGAACAATAACTCAAATTCAGCTAGAAAATAATATGCCCAGCAAACATCATATCGCATTAAAATGATAACTCACATCATTAAAAACGTTACTGCGAATCGTAATTCCAACTAACGCAAGTAAAAGGTCGTAAAAATCGTTACTCAAAGTCGGATTAAATGGTTTAAATCGGATATGATAAAAAAACCGCCATGTTTGCGGATTTTGAAGACGATTACGTTTCTTTGTTTTCTCCCGCGTGGGTCCAGAGAGAGAACAGCTTTGTTGTTCTCTCTACGATCGCCAGTGCAACCAGATTGTTAAAAATCAAATGGTGTATTTGCAAGAATTTTCCAATGACAAGGGCAGCAAATATAGTCGCTGGTAACGGTTCGTATGCGTCGAGAAAAAAAACTTGTGCTCTCTTGCATTCTCTCAGTATATATGAATATGGTGTCTTATATCGTCCAAATCGTATACTCTTATCGCTTCAGTCAGAAGTTGAAAATATGTATGTATATTGCCTCCCCTTTGGTAAGTAAATGCCATTTTTTCGTGTTTCATACGATCATTCTATAATGTATATGAGACGTATAACAAAGTTTTTGAGAAATATACCTACAAAAATGTTTGCTATGGTAAAACTTATGGGCATATAGCTTAAACTTAAATATATCTTTCATAGGGATTAAAATTTTGAATGAAAACAATGATTTTGTTCGTCCGTTAACCTAGTGCTAAGTTAAAGTTATTAATCCCTGTTCAATTCGGTCCACAACATTAATCTGTTTTTGAGAACGTTTACCAGAACGACCAAATTTGGTGCAAAACTTATGGAACAATAACATTATAATGATGGCTTTAATTTATAGCTCCTCATATTTGAATTTCTGCAGAGGTTTTTCCCTGAGGATTAGATACAGTAGCTGTAACTCCCGTGTTTCGACGACAAAAAACTATGAAAAGGAAATTTAAGTTAAATATTACATTGCCGAGTATATGCTATGAGCCATAAAAAATGTGAAAATCTGTCACCAAGGTTCAAAATAACTTTTTTTTTGTTAACATAATTTCAAAACCATTTAAATCATTCAGACATGTAGATAGACAGATTAAAAAACAATCAATCGATGTGTCTACTTTCGTTCTCAACTACTCTCTCCAGGTGAGATCTGAATCGGGAGCATCCTTCCGCAATATAAGCCTCTGACATTGAAGCCCACTCCTCAGAGATGGATGCCTTCAAAAAATCAACACATGGATGAAGTATCCACAGGCCTACGCTTGAACATACGCCCATATCATAAAGTTAAATTCAGACTGCTCGGAGGCCAAAGATCCTTCGGTCAAAATTTCATATTCTCTTCCAGTCAGGTTTGGATCCGTTTCGAGGGATAGCATGGGCTCCAGTAGTTGGTAAACTACATTCTCGGGTTCACCGAATTTTGCTCATATCCACAGAAGCGCCAGATTCTTCAAAATGACCATGTAGACTTCAGTATTCGTTTTTACTCCATTTTTACTTATGAAAACAGAAGGCATCTTCAATTAATTCGAAGAAACCTCCTCAAATACCATGACTCTGATGAGATTCTTGATAGCAAACTTGAATTTCACATTCTCTAGAACATCCTCAGCCATTGGTAAAATATAGTGATCCGTATGTGAGTTGGAAATCGGATCAATCGAAAAAAGTTTCTCGCCCGAGAACCCCACTATCAGCTGCTATTTCTCCAACGTAGCCTCCAGATTGATGTTACTGGATTCAGCATCACTTTTGTCTTGATCGATTTTACCTCTTTTACAGTGCATGAAAACCTGTAGTTGATCTACTGTAGTAATAAAACGCGTTACTAGATGCTATCCGGCTCACCGGCACTATCGATTGAAGTGACAGTTGATTGCTGATTGACCATCTTATCCCAATCAGTATGATATTAAGGATATATGATATAACATTTTTAGGGCCTATGTGCAACCATATGTCTTGTGCGCATATTAATTTAGCCCCCAGTATACGTTCTCTTCGATTGAGAGAGGCGCCGGCAGAAGTTGCATATTAGGTAGGTTTTTTTTCAAACCTGCAGGACCTACAGTGATTGTTTTGGATATTTTCATAACGGATGATCTTTTTGCCAGAAATACGGCTCATTATGTTAATGAAATGCATCAAATTTTACGACATACACAATTAAATCTATATATATAAAAATGAATTTCTGTCTGTCTGTCTGTCTGTCTGTCTGTCTGTCTGTTCCCTATAGACTCGGAAACTACTGAACCGATTTGCGTGAAACTTGGCAGGTGGGGGTATTGGAGGCCGGGGAAGGTTCCTATTGTGGTTTGAGACCCCTCCCTCTCTCATGAAGGGAGGGAGGGGCCTCCCAAAATTAAGACAACTTTTGGCATAACTCGAGAACCAATCAAGCAAATGGTATCAAATTTGGCATGAGGTGGTATGTAGGAACGGAGAATATTTCAATGAATATTAGGTACCCCTCCCTCCTCTCAGTGGGGTGATAGGAAGGGGGGAGGGGGGCTACCTTACAATTTTTCATATAACTCGAAAACTATTCAAGATATTGGAACCAAATTTGGCATGGGAAGGTATATTGATACGAAAAAAATGTCAATTATTATTTGAGACCCCTCCCTCTTTACAGTTGAAAGGGGGAGGGGCCTCTTTCATATTTTTTTACATAACTCAAAAACTAATTAAGCAAATGGAACCAAATTTGGCATGGGAAGGTATATCGATACGAGAAATATTTCTATGATTATTTGAGACCCCTCCCTCTTTCCAGTAGGGAGATATAAAGGAGGGAGGGGCCCTCTTTTTAATTTTTTACATAACTTAAAAACTAATCAAGCAAATGGAACCAAATTTGGCATGGGCGGATATTTGGGAGCGTGACATGTTCTAATGATTGTTTGAAACCCCTTCCTTCTTCCAGCGGGGAGAAAGGAAAGAGGGAGGGAAGTTTCATACAATTTTTATTGCATAGCACAAGAACTACAACAACAAATGGATCCAAATTTGGCATGGAATGATATTTGGGTACGAGAAATGCTTCTATGAATATTTCGTATCCCTCACTCCTTCGAAAAGGTGGATGTAAATGGGGAGAAGCGGTCTCCCTTACAATGTTCAGTATAACTGTAGCACACAACAAAACAAGCCCAATACAATTTTGTTAGCATTAGTTCTCAATTTATGCTAACGAAGCCAACAAATGGAAACAAATATGGCATGGAAAGGTACTTGGTTACGAGTGTTTCTACGATTGTTATAGACCCTTACGCTTAACAGTGTAGAGAGGAGAAGAACGGAGGGGGTTCCATATAAATTTTGTTGTAAAGCTTAAGAACTTATCAACCAATGGAACAATATTTGATACAAGAAGATTTTTGGGAATGAATAAAATGGGTATGATTATTAAAAATCACCCCCCCCCCCCCCCGCCCCTTCATTCAGCAGGGGGGGAGGGAAGGACAGGAGGGTGCTCTCTTATCAGTTTTTAGCATAAATCCAGAATAAATCAAGCAAAAACAACCATATTTTAACAGCTGGATTGTTTGCGTGCGATTTATTTGAGACCCTCCTTTTTTAGGGCGAAGCTTAAAGAAACAGATTAAAATTATCAGATCTTTAACACAAATTTATAGATCAAGATTCAGAATATTAGTTCAAGTTATTTTTGGATTGCAATCCGATACTCCAGCTGCAGCTCTCATTTTATAGCGGTTGCTTATGAATTATGTTACAATTTGATTGAAAATAATGCCAACAAAACAATGAAAATAAGAGTTAATTCTGAAAATATCATTCAATTTTGAAAGGTGTAGCAAAGCACACCGGGTCAGCTAGTATCCTATAAATTAGCTTGGTTAGATCGAAGTTTGATTTGCAAGCATAGTTTGGAGGCCCATGTACCAAGTACATATAAACCGATTAGAAGCTGTCCAGAAACGGTTAATGAAATTTGCGGTAAGGAATCTTGGTTGGAGAGAGCAAATGCCAGAGTATGTGAGCTTATGTCATCTATTGGACTTGGATCTACTAGAGAATCGGCACCGCATAAACGATTTAAAATTCTTCCTGAAAATAGATCGAGGCATCATAGATTCGTCCTTTCTACGGTCCCGCATAGCAACCAATTCCAGCAGTTTGGTCTTAAGAAGACGCAGGTGCTACACCGGTGGAAATCGAACAACAAATTACAGCCATAACGAGCCAGCGCACCGATACATGAGGGAAGCGAACCGCATAAATAAATAACATAATGGACTTCAATTCAAGTGTACAGACAATTTTAAACATTTACATTATGTCTTTAAGACGACAATTATATTTAAGATAGTCTTAAGTTTGCGGGATGACGGGCTCAGCCCACATATCTATCAATAAACTAACTAAATTGGTAATTGATTTTCGCTTGAGATGCTCCCTGTGCTGTTCTTCAATTGGAAACAACAGAGTGGTGGTTTCCCAGTTCGATACTCCAAAGAAAGGTTCAGGTCCAATCAACATTCTCTGAGATCCTTTCCTTGCTAGCTGCATGGTCTGCTTCTCCGTTCTTTAGGATACCGCAGTGGAATGGTACCCAGAATAAAAATACTCTTTCCCTTATGACCAGGTTTCTTAGTGAAAAAATGCACTCCTACTAGTTTGGAGTAACATGTGAACGTACTAAGTGCTCGAAAAACGGCCTGGATGTCAGCTAACATGTAGATACTAGTGTTTACTTATGTATCCTCTTTTCAAACAGGCTAAAGTGCATTCTAGAATTGCATTAACTTCTGCTTGGAATACTGTTGACCATTTTCTTGTAGGAATTGAGATCCTGAGTCTACGTCCGAACACCCCTGCCCCAGTTCTTTTATCCATTTTTGACTGATCAGTAAAGAAATTAAGCAATCCGGGAGTAACCGCAGGCCAATTTGACTCCACGATGTTCCTATCAATGATAGTTGATTGTGTTGTTCTTGGTTAAAAAGGGTATGACCCTTTACAATTAGTGAGTTTATTTAAAATTTCTTCAGGATTTGTTCTTTAAGATCCCCCACATAGAGAGTTGAGTTTTGGTTTTTGAGAGTCCCAAGGCAATACGTTCTGCATTTAGCTCGTTAAATTAATGTAGTGACAGAATGTTTAGTAGTGCATTTAGAGCCTCGTTCAATGTGGCTTCGCTTTGCTCCAGTTATAGATAGCGTTGCTAGTCTTTGACGCATCGCTCATTTCTTCCGGGTCGTAGCTTGCACAGTTTTGGTCCACCATACTAATGAGGTATAAGAGATTTTGGGTCTTATTATGACTTTTAATATCCAATAGGTCATTTTCGGCCTCAGTCCCCATTTTTTCCCTACTCCTTCAAGGCAGACCCACAAAGCTGTTACATGCATCTGCGGTTTTCATGATAGCTTCGAATCCAGTATTCCACCTGTGATTCGAAGTTTAGAATTACCCCGTCTAATGTTAGAGGTTTTAATCCTATTTTTCGTCTATTAGTGAATGCCACCACAGTACATAGTTTTGGAAGGGTTAATGTTCAGTTACTCTTCCCTGCACTAGAATAGTGCGTATTTAAGTGCAGATTGCATTCTATCTGACAACACGTTCTCGTGTTTTCCTCGAACTATTATAACTACGTCATCTGCAAAGCCAATAACTTCGAATCTCATAAATATAAGTTTTTTTTAGGAGGTCGTCCACGATCAATGACTACAACAACGGTGATCGAATCCCACCTTGGGAACATCCCTTTGTTGGAGTGGCTTTGATTGTAAATCCTCCGAATGGCACCCTCGTCTTTACATTGCTGATTCGATTGAAGTTGAGATGCCTTGTCGACTGCTCCTTCAATGTCTAGGACAGAAGCGAGTGCTTTTTCGTTTGCCTCTAAGGTCTATTCTAGTTTTGTGTTAAAGTATGTAAGGCCGTTCCCGTTGAAATACCTTTTTTGTAAGCAAATTGAAATTTTTTTTAGCATATTCGAGCTTAGATACTGCGATTCAATGTGCTCGTCAAGTATCCTCTCCATTTTTTTTTCAAGTAATGGATGTCAGACTGATAGTTCTGAATGCCTTTGGTTGAGTTTTATCTTTCTTCCTGGTTCCGGGATGAAGATAACGCGCACCTTATTCCACTGAGTGGAAATATGACAAAGGGTCATAGATAGTGGTGACGAACATCTCTGCCAAAGCAGGTTTTGGCCATCAGATCGTGGCCTAGAAGATAGCATCCTTGTCTTCTAAGCCAACGATCATGAGATCGAATCCCGGTCGTGAAATAACCTGGCACACATAGCGTGATGAAGCTTGGCGGTTTTGGAACTAGTTTTCACTAATGCCGGGTATACCTTGGAATTGTAATGCAGCACATGCATGTGGATGATCTTTTCAAGGGAACTTAGATTGCACTTGGAGATCCTTCCTGGATATGTATGTGCTCGTAGTGCTACTGGTAAACAAATGCAACTTCAAACAATAGTGCTGGGGTGTCAAGTAGCATAGCAAAGTAAAAATAGTAACGCGGAGTATTACCACAATAGATCAGCTAAATGGTCGCAGTGGACTCTTTCCCCAGCAGAAAAAAGCAAGTGCTACCATTTGTTTTGTTTACTGTATTTGGATTATAACTCCATCTTCGCCAGCTGCTTTATATGGCTCGAAGGTACGGTTAACCATTGACGGTGTAAAGATAGTGTGCGCGATTTTCGGAGAGCTTCCTCGCGTCTGACATTTTGGCTGGGTTTTCCAGCCGGAATGTCCAAAATGTCTATCCCTTCGGTGTATCCTGGGAAATACGTACTTAGTAGTAATTGATGTGGGGGTCTGGAGTGGATCGGTAGTGAACTCCCATTGTTTTTTTCAATTGACGCAGTCCATTTAAGTGTTCTTTAGACAGATTTTTCTGAAGCCTGGTAGCTTCTGGAGTAGATTGAACGGATTCACACATGTGCCTTCAATTACTTCTCTTGGATCTTCGAATATTTTTATTGTACCCAGTTAGGGACTGGACGATAGTCATCCCAGTTTGAGTCAGTTATTGCTTTGTTTAAAAGTCTCCCTGTTTTTTCCCTTAACTTTTCTAGTTGTCTGTTTCTCCAAGGAGTTCTTTTGATACACGTTTTTTCAGCGGACAGCTGGCTTCGAAAGCGTTTATGATCTTATTCGAAAAACTGTTTGATGCTTCGTCATATTGCTTTGTTGTTCGTATTTTCACATCCAATAAACGTTTGCAAGCTTCAAGTGTGTATTTGTAGAGATCGCAGTTCCTAGGGTCTTCCTAGGGTCTCTATAAACGTATTCTTCATCCGACACCTCCCAGTTATTTATTTTTTCTAGAAGCAGGGTTATGCATACAGTTAAATCGAGGACTTCTTGTCTGTTCGCCGTTGTGAAAGTAGGTCTATTTCCAGTGCCTTCCACTTCCATGGTTCATCAAGATGAGAACCCTTCACGCGGTAGAAATGAGCTAGATGGCATTCTACATCCGCCGCTATTTGGTTGGGAGATTTTTGGGCGAGAAGCAAACTAGTCACTATCCTCTTTGTGTACATCTTGTCTATTGTTACGTCAATTAACAGATGACGGTTAGAGCTAAAACATACACAAGAAAAATCATCAGAAGTCGTCAAAAACAACTCAAAGTAGACGGCTGAACATTTTTGCATTTTTTATGGGTCATACTGCATATTGAAAACAATCTGATGTTGTAACTTTCATATTTAATTCATTCAATCACTCTTCGAACCCTCTGTATATTGTAATTTAGATATTTAATACGGAATACTCTTTTTTCCAAAACAAGTAGCAAACCTTTGTCTTTTTTTAATGTAAGTCAAATCATTTGCGCTCTTCAAGTTTCCCAATAAATGAAAATCTTCAACTTTAAACTGTGAACCATTTTTCAGTTAAAGCAGGACTCTTATAATTAAATTTTTCTTAAACTGTGGAACTTCATTTCATTACAATTATTTTAATTCTGAGACTAGAACAATTGGCCAAACCCTCAACCCAATTTGAATTAAGGACAAGACATTGATCTGTAGTAGGTTATTGAGTAAAAGTTACTATTTTGTTCAAGTAGGCCTTTTTGCCAAGGCTAAGTCGGGTAAAACTGTTGCTTCAATACTCCAAAAATTACAATCAATTTTCACTAGACTGCCCCAAATTTGTATTGGAAATCCAAGCTTGTGAACTTGGGAAATGTTATGCGCTGCAGGCTGAAATTGATCCTTAGGCTTAGTACAAAATCTCATACCAAATTTGGGTCAAATAGGTTCACGGGAAGGTGTCGCTCAACGAGCCTGAAGTTAATATGTGATTTTAAGACATAATGTGTGGGAGAAACATGAAAAATCAGTTTTTCATCAAAACTTTGGTTCTACTCTATATTGGCCATCACATTAAAAGAGTCACCAAATTGTTATAAAACAAGTATATTGAAATAAATTTTATTGGAATACACTTTTATTGTGTAGGTAATATACAGATTTTTTTTAATTTTATTTGAATATTTTAGACAACTCCATACATTTTTGAAAGATATTTTTAAATGTTATTTTTTCCAAAAACTTTGTCTAAGTGTCTGATATTATTACTGTTTTTTTTTTCTAAGTTTACGTTCAATTATCGACATAAAGTTCCAAGTAAAACAATCTTCAAGACAAATAAAGTTGAAATTAATCTTTTACAAAATTGAAGATAATTGGCTACAATCTTTAGACAGTTGAGTTAACTGTCTTTAAATAGGGGATTATAAAAAATTACATAAATGTGGGATTATATCAACATTTAAACGAAATAAAATTACTTTATTTGTTTTATTTGGTCGGCTATCAGCGGACCAAAAGGCTTTTAAAGACAGTATACGTCATAAAATTAAGTGTTAACAAAACCCGTGCTTTAAATATTGTCAAAGAAATAATAGCAAAGTCAGATTATGTTGCTTATAAATGTAGGCTTGGAAGAAATTTCTTTTAATTTGAATAATGGAATGGAACCAACATGGTACACAAAAAATACTCAATTATATTAAATCTTATTATGTTTCTTATAAATATGAATATTTTTCCTGTTTCTATAAACTATTTTTTTTAAATCTTCAGAAATTTCAAGACTTCTGTTATGTTCCGATAAACCATCGATCAAATAATTATTCACTTCAATACTTGGGCATTCTCGAGAATCATAAAGAAATTCAAAACAGGTTCGTCGCTTTTGCTCGCTCAAGTCTCTTAACCCCAACAGAGAATCCTGCTTTGTTCTAATCACTTCAGCAATCATTAATGATGCGGGAAGTTGAAAAGACAATGAATAACGTTCACTTACCCGTCGTCACCAGCGCTATGACGCCAATAATGGCAAAAAACTTCACCATATTTCCCGCTTTCAGCTTCACTCCAGCTGTTGCACTGTTTCCCTTAGCACTTGGTAATTTCCCCCGGGAAAAAAAAGACAAGGATGCTTCCTCTGGCTCAGAGAGAAGCTAATCCACAAATCTTAAATCTAGGGATCACTACGTTTGTCACTGCGACGGTTATTTCCGTTCTTTGGGCTTGGTGGCTTTTTTCGATTTCACTTGAAACACAAACACTTTGAGGGGAAATGAGTTGCGCAACGGCACCCGTCACTGTTCACCGAATAATTCTCGTGTTATAGCACCCGCGTCGTGTTTTCACGAAAGCTGCACTGCAGAACGGACACAAGAATTTATATCCTTTTTCTAGCCGTTTGAGACGTTTGTCTAGGACGTCTAGGGTCCTCCACAGACAGAGATCAATCAACAGGAGTAGCAGCTGATGCTGGCGCTGGTGTTGAGGCACTGAATCACACTGAAAGCACACTGGCACTGGTTGGCCACTAGGGCTGCCTTTTTGGATCAATGGCTTCGGCTGGGTGAGCTGTGCACACAATTCGGCAACTCGGCTTAGGCCAACTGGGCTGAGTGGCTTCTCCCCAATGCACTGGCTGCTGCCGGCTTCAGTTGGGAGCTGGGAGAACTGAAAGTCAAGTGAGTGCACTCATTCGGCTCCACAAAACAACACACACCTAGATCACGTTGAGCGACCAGCCCGGCGGGAGTTTCTGGGCTCCACAAAACTTAACCGGTGTATTATACACTAATCAAGCTCTTAATCAAGCGGCTCTTAGTGGCGTTCGAAAGCCGAGGTGCCACACATGAAACTTTTTTGCAAGAACCAAGAGAGTGACCGACTAGTATCAGGCTTTTATATGGCGCGCAGTTTTTCGGAGCCATTTCCACGCCGTGGCTTGAAGCGATCTCCTGAGAGTGATTTATTCGAAGGGGAAAGTAGGAACTCAACGATCCATCAGGTGGAGCTCTGGAGAGTGGGTTCCAGCTGTCCACAAACTGAGAGATTGGGGGGCTGATCAACCGTTGAATGAAAGCGATAGCGATATTAGTTATTCCAACTTTTTAATCAATAGCTAGCGAAATAAAGTTACTTGAAAACTGAGTTCCACGTTTAAGTGCTCAACAATGCACGGTGACAAGTGAGAGGTTGCATGCCGGATATGATTTATGGCCATTCAAAGCGATCACATTCATTAATCAAGAAATTGCAGCGTCTTTAGCATTCTTGAAGTTAAAAGAGATTGTCATAATTAAAAGAAATCTTCGGAATGTGAAGATTTTTTTTCGGATTTTATTCATGATGTAGACAAAAGACATAAAAAAAGATTATGGATCTATTACTCGAGATGTTTTAAAATCCCATTTCTGCTATCCTTTTCGTGAAATTTTTCTAATTGCGTGAAGAGTATAAGCTTGAAATAAAAATTATCAAGTGTATTCATTATTCTATTACCAAATGAATAAACTGGCTCGAACGATTTTGTGTAGCCCATCAACCACGGTACCGAATCAAATCAGCTCATCATTATCAGCTGCTTCAAATTGGTTCATTTTCACGCCGATCTTGTAGAGATTGTTCAAAACTAATCCCACAAGCTTGTTGTGCTTATTTTCAACTCCACCATGATTATCGTCATATTTTAACTCTATTATTCAATTATTTTGAGAATTTTCCTCTTGTTTCGGCGTCTGCTAAGTCACTAACTAATGAGCGACCCATTATCAATTACCTCCATGAAAAGAGGATTATGGTGAGCTTATTCACAATTTTCTATCGCATCTTGATTGATGAGATTTTGCTGAGTAGCTCAGATGTGTTGTTTTGGAAACCGAATGTAGACCTTTGGTTGAGGTTTTTTTTCGATTATTTAAATCATATAATTGATTTTTTTCCAATACAGACCCCGTTCGTTTTTGGCAACATTCGATTTTGGCAACATTCGATTTTGGCAACATCCGATTTTGGCACATGTGCCAAAATCGAACGGTTAACAACATTACCTTTTAGTTTTCGTTATAACAGGACCAAGTTGATTTAGACAAACACCATAAATACGTTTTTATGTTCTGAAATGGTGATAAAATGCAACAATAAAAACAAAAGTTTTCAAAAATATTATAAAGTCCTCAAAAATGACAAAAGATGAAAAATTCCAAAAGTTAAAAAACAAATTAAAAAAAACACTGTATATGATAAAAAAAACAACTAAAATATGATGAAGAATGACAAAAACAGCGAATATAATAAATGAAAAGAAAACTTTCTAAAACAAAATAAGAAAAGTGCAAAATGCATCAAAAACATGATGAATAAAATTATAAATGACTTCAAATGGTCGGAAATTGACTAAAAATATCTTTTTTGATAATAATAATAGCTATTTTATAAAAATAACTGGAAAAAAGTTGATAAAAAAACCGTTCTATTTTGGCAACATTCGATTTTGGCAACATAAAATGTACGGGCGTGTTGCCAAAATCGAACGGAGTCTGTACTACAAAAAGAAAATCCTCTCTTCTCCCTTCCATGCTTAGATGCTTACAAATAAACGGAATTAAGAATATAAATAAGGTTAACTTTATAAAATTAAATTAGATCATTATTAGATCCAACACTCAGTATCAGAAGTAACATATTTTGGCTTATCTTGGGGTTAATCGAAAATGGACGTAACAATCGATAGAATCTTCTGTTAAGGAAGAAAAAATGAAAAACGGCAGAAAATTCAATTTTAGGTTCATCTCAGAAGATAATCGGTTTCAGCTTTCGCGGGAAATCAAGAGATAAAAACTAATAAATTTCTTCGTTAATTTTAGTTCCTAGAGAACGGCACCAGCATGAAAAATTTCTTTAAATAATATGGGTGATGAAAAAAGTGATCACAGAGAATTTGAAAAAACAAGAAAACTGTAAATCGAAAAACAATGCATGAATGTACGTCCGATTTGATGGAAGATCAAATGAACGTTTTCCTAGATTAATTAGCCACTGTCAGGGCCGGATTAAGCCTTCGGGGGGCCCGGGGCAATTTTTCTCGGGGGCCCCTATGAATTTTTTTTTTTTTTCATATTATGTCCCAGCGAAAATATAATATTTTAAACATATGAAGAAACTGGAAACGAGTTCAGTTTCCAGATTATCCGGTTTTATACGGCCATGATCCAATATTCAGTTTTAAAATTAAGGAAAGTTGCGGTCCGGCTGAGCAAGCCGAAAATCTTTGAAGAAAGCCCAGTGTTTGTCACATTACTTTCAAAACCAAACAAAATACGAGAGTTGAGTTATTATAATTTTTTTTTTATTATATTGCATTGTCAATAATTATACCTGGTGTCTTCAAACAATAATTGTAAAAACATCACGTGCAAATGTTGCCTAAGAGTTAATCTAACTTAAAACTCTGGTTAAAGTTAAAATTCATTCCAATTTATTTAATAATTCTATCATCTCCCAAAATTCTCTGATTTAGAAAATATCAAAGACAGATAGTAACATGTTTTTCTTTTCATGATTAATTGCAAATCATCAAAAGCAGATTAGAAAGATTGAAAGTAGATTAAATATTTGCATCATGACAATTGGGAAATAACATTTAGATCTTAGATTGAGAATCAAAAATTAGAAAAAAATAATGGAAATAAAGACAAATTACTTAGAGATACAGACAAAAGAATTCAAGAGTAAAATTCGAAACCGAATTTTCGTCAGAAACACAATTCTGTGTCTCAACAAAAATCACATTCTCAAATCAAGATTTGGGAAACAGACAACAAATGAATTTTTCATGCAAAATTAAGAATTAAAGTTGCTATCAGGCCCAAAACAGGAACTGTCAAATTTATAATTTTAATCAAAATTTTTTAGGTATTTCAATTTCATATCTTCAAAAAAATCATGTTCATTCAATGTGTTGGAAATCGAAAAAATAGTGCGGATTATTTACAATTTTGTATGAAGAATAAGATTAACCGAAACTTTTGTCAAATATTTCTTCTATAAGCGGCAAAATGTTCAAGACACAGAATCATAAATCTGGAAGAAGATAACATTAAAATCATTTTCATATTTAGAGATTCACTCAACGAAATTTGAAATTTAATTATGAGTGTGTTTTTATTATCAAAAATAATTTTAGATTGATCAACTAAAAAATAACATGCTGATATCCCGTTATGTAGAGGATAATTTTAAAATAAAAGTGCAAATTTTAACAACGATCGAAAAGCTTACAATAATTTTGTATTTTTTGCATTCTTATAAAGTGAGTGGGAATAATATTTCATATTTGAAAAAAATAATGATTGATTTTAAAATTGATTTAAAAATAAAGAAAATATTCTAGGAGTTACTAGCGAGTAGCTCCTAGAATATTTTCTTTATTTTGATAATTTTTCAAGGGACAAGAAAAGCGAACTTTGAGCTGGGTCAAACAAAACTCACCTTTCTTTAAATTGTTTTTTTTTTGTGGTTTGAAAAACGATTCGAACGTTGTTGACAAGTTTCGATAAAAAAATGAAAATTTGAGGTGTTTGGTGTTGGTCTCTTTGTAATAGATTTTTCACAATTCAAAACCAAATGCCCAGATTTTTCTAGGTTTTGAAAATATTTGTACTGATTAGTCCAACCAATAAACATGTGGAAAAAAATCAGCAATTTTTGTTTTAGGGGGCCTTCTTTACTTATATTATAGTGATACTATTAGAGATATTATTTCACTGGGGCCCCCTTACTTGTTATATTTTACGTTGCTTTTCAAATTTTCTCGTTTCAATTCTTATTTGGCTAGATTTCTAAAGCTTAAAGCAGTATGATAAAAGTAATGTTATACTTTTTTCCTCCTCGGGGGCCCCTTGAGCAGGGGGGCCCGGGGCAATTGCCCCTTTTGCCCCCCCCCCCCCCCCCCCTTAATCCGGCCTTGGCCTTTGTCCCTATTCACCTTACTTGGGGAGTGAATAAAAATAGCTGTTTGAAGATTGATAGTTAAAATACTTACAACTTTCTTTTGATAGCGTTCTTTAGGTAAAGATCCACTTAATATTATTCGACAGAAATATTACGAAAATAGTCCGAAATCTGCTCTGATTTTCCCAATTTTGCCAGACCATACCAATTTTATGAAAATATATAATCATTAGCCTTCTCCTTACATGATTTTTTTTGTGAAAATTCAAAGGCTCAACAAAGTTTGGCGGGTCAGCTAGCTTAATGTAATAACGTAATATAAATGTAATGATAAATTTGTACAAATAAAGACATATAAAAAAATATTCTCCCAACGATCATGGATGAGGATTGAACTGAAACGAAGCTCTCATTCGTCTCTGAATTTTTTTTTCCTGTAAAAGTCCCTGGAATGTCCTCCGATTTGACTCTCCTGACTGAAATCTATATACCTATCTATCTCTTTTTTTTTCAACCGATTTTTACAATTGTTATAGTTTCGGAAACTTCGCAATCCTCTTTTCAAAATTGATTTGGTGACGGTTCATTGATTGGAAGTAGAGTGGTTGTTCCTAATTTGGCATGTGTACCTAATGTTAACATACCGTTTGATTTTGACTGTTTGTGACGTTATTTTTGACTTATCACCACTACAAAAAATATGAAAATGTAACGGATCATCTTAACTTTCATCATACACACAATTTAGTTTTCCAACATTTTTAAGCGGATTTGTGCCAACGTAAGAACTTAACTACACAATTAACACACAACGTATTACAGGACACGACACTTAACGTTCTTACAAACGGAAAAAAGGATTCAAAATTACCTTTTTTGTCGACCGGTTTCGGGCTCGATGTTGCCCATCTACAGGACGATGTCCGAACTCCTAACATTCTTAGTAAAATCCGTTTTTTTTCAAAATATGTCCAAATAAAACGGGATTCTTAGAATGTTTCTTAAAAAACACTGTTTTTAAAATGGAAGATATAAGCTGAACTTTTCAATAGATTTTTTTGAAAATTTTTTTCGGATTGTTAATTATAATGACTTTTGTACTTAGACAGTTAAAATCATATTTTTTTGAAGTAAAAACTAAAAACATTCTATGTCGATAATTAGGAACACCTTTTTCAGTGTGTTCCTAATGTTGGACATAGTAAAATGTCCCAAACTATATTGAAGTTATAGCGTTTCTTGGAAATGAATATGATTGACGTAAAATAATGATTGACGTAAAGTTGTTACAAATTACGTTATATTAACTTTATTTTCAACTAACTGTAAAATAAATGGTTATGGTTATGGTTAGGACATGGTAATTTTGTTTAGAGTACGGTGGGGCAAAAGTACGACCTTAGTGCTATCCTATTTTTAGAAATTTTTGCCGGTTGTTTTCCAAAAAAACAAGAACAGCATTTGATTCTTTAGACTTTTATCTCTCTTCTACAAAATTTCGAAGATAATCGGTCGACGCATTTGATGGTAATGTCTAAAAATGTCTAACTGCTTTCGAAACGTACTCTTACCTCACCTCTGGGGCAAAAGTTCGAATGATGTGGGGTAAAAGTACGACCATTCAAAATTCCACAATTCTGCATGAAGTCAACAGGAAAATTATTTTGTATTAATCTCTGCTTACAGCAGCAGCATCTTTGTTCGCTTCTGATACAAATCCTTTACATGGGCAAATAACCTTTGCGAATTTGGAGTTTTCCACTAACTGTCCATATTCAGCAGGTTTTCTAAATCCAGTTCTCATCGTATTTGAGCAATTTTTCGCGCGAGCAAATCTTGAAGAAACAAAAATATGCACTGATGTTTCCAGAGCATTCAAAAAAGAAGTTAAAATTTTCCGTTCAGATTTACTTCAGAAGACCTTCGTACTTTTGCCCCATTTGCAGGTCGTACTTTTGCCCCTTCAAGGTTTCTTATGATTCACAGTTTATTGTGATGAATAGACAAATAGTAATGAAATTCTTTCTTCGGCATTTGATAGTGATTAAAAACAACTAAAAAGACACATTAAATCTGTCATTGAAAGCCAGACTTTTGATTACATAAACATGTTTGCTGTTTTTTGAAATATTACATCATTCAAGCAAAAAAGCAACTTTACCTCATTTTTCGGGGTATTTTCAACTTCTACGAAAAAAATTATGGCTGGTTGTTGGCAGTTCAAATCACTATCAATCCACGCCAGAGTTTTGAATTTTACTGTTCTCGGTTTGTGAAAATACCAAAACGTACTTTTACCCGACTCGTACTTTTACCCCACCTTACTCTAACTATAGTGTATTTCAAAGCTATATCTAAATGCCAAGAATATATTTGTAAAAAATATTACAGAGCGTTGTTTAAGAAACCCGAAGAAGTTTTGGAAATAGACATGAAGCTTCACTGCTTAGAGAAACCGTGGCTATAATTGAGTTTAAAGAAAATAAAAACCATGTACGTTGTACGTCTCGTTGGTCGAGTGGTTAGCGTGGTAAGACGGTAATCGCTGGTCCATTGATGGCATGGGTTCGATTCCCATCTCGGTACTGGGTGTTAAATGTGTTAATCTTAAGTTATCCACGTCAAGTATTCAGTCTGTAAAGCCTAAATCGGCTAAGACGGCGTATGTCTTTTAAAAAAACCATGTATCTAATCCAAAATCCAAAATCCAACTTATCCATATTCATGATTTGATGGGCATGAGTAAGGTTGCCAGATTGCCCGGTTTTATCCGAGTTTGCCCGGATATTTGATACAAAATTTTAGAACAGTCCGGCCCGGCCCGGTAGCCCGGATTTCATCGAAAAATGCCCGGATTTTGCCCGGATATTTTCACTTTATTTGGTAAATAAAACAAAAAAAAAAATGAAATTGTGTTGTAAATTTTTTTTATTTCGCTACCAAAACAAAAAGTTTTTAGTAGATTTTGCAAAAATAATCATGAAAGGATTTTTCGAAGACCGAAATACGATTTCAAATTTGTTTTTGAATTTTGATGAAAAATTATTATTTTCAATTCTCTAATCTTCATTTTTGTTGAGTAATTTCTAGGTTTCGACAAAATTTGACCAGATATTGCCCGGATTTTTCGTCTCGATTTAGAAATGACATGCCCGGCCCGGATACGTGCTGAAAAAATTCTGACAACCCTAGGCATGAGCATTGTAGAAAAGTTTAAAGGAAATCGTTGTTCGAAAATTCAAAATAACTAATTTGAATCATTGAACAATTTGTCTTTTCCTTTAACAATAAAATCGTTTTCTCGAAAATTGCAGGAGATTTCAATATAAAGAGAACAGATGTCTGCTCATGTGTATTTAGAATTTTGAAACACATATTTCAGTTGAAAACAGCTCAAAGCAGAGCATATTGAAATTATCGATTTTCCAATAATTCAAGAACAACAGGAAAACTTCTTGGAGTCTGCTACAAACCAGGAAAATCTGAATTTGATACATGAATTTAATGGGCGATGATAGTCCAAAGCTTCTCAATTCGTCCTCAAATCGAAGAGCAATCTGAGAAACCTAATTAGTAATTCTATCGAAGAAAATTATTTAATTCCGTTTTTTTAAATCTTGGAACATGTAACAAACTTGCAAAGCAGATGATTTCTCGCAGCTTTTAAAGTTACCTTAGTAATCACAAAAAAAGAAACATCGTAACAACAGAAAAAAACTTCTTTCCTGTTCTATCAGCTGGAACCCGCATTGACGAAAGCAATAGGCGATGGAAGCGGTGCCGAATTGGGGTGATGGTTTTCCACTAGTGCGAATGGGATGCAGCTAAATTTTCACCCAACTTTTGACAGATCTTACGGGTTTTTCTTAAGGAGAGAAAGAATAACTTTTCGCTTCCATCGCCTATGGATGCAAACAAGTAGTTTGAAGAGGAAAAAACAAAAGATTGAAGAAAGACTCAAACATTTTAGAAAAGTAAATCATCATGTTTCAGAGAGTTTCTCAACGAGAACAGAATTGAAATGGAAAATCGAAAAAAGAGTCTGAATGAAATACATTGTAAAGCTATTCGTATCCATTACTTTAAATTTTCTACTTATTAAAATATAATAAATGTTAAATGAAAAAAAAATGTGGAAAAAAGCAAGTTTCATCTGTCTGAATAGAAAAAATTAAAAGTTTGTTTTTTTATAAGCTTAACATCCATTTTTTTTTTCAAAACTGACATAAACCAACTTGTAGAATTTTGAAAGGCAGAGAAAACATAGTCGTATTCCATAAAAGTACTATAAAAGTTAAGATAAAAAGGTATGTTTTAAGAATTTTCTCATTGAACTAATTAGAAAGGTAATCATATGCAGAATTTGGAACAAATATTGGGTACGCTGATACATTTTTCTTTTGTATGTCCATAATTAGGAACACATATGTTAACAATTAGGAACAATTAGTTCCAAATTAGGAACATCGACACACTTTAAAAAACACATTAGTTTTCGAACATTAAAGCTAAAAATGATTATTTAAAACTTCAACCGAGTGCCTTAAAGAATTTGGAAGTTAGTTACCAAAAATTTTTATGTCTTGCAATTAAAAATTTGGCTTACTCTTATCAAATCTAAAAACCCCTGACAAAGTATAGCGAAATTAAGCACACTTACCCTACGGTTTTTACACCACTTTTATACTTTTTTTATGGTCACGATCGTAAAAAATTCCAAAAATAGACAGCCTTATGTGCAACGTATAGCTTCTTACTTCAGCTTTTTCGGGCACTATGTTAAATTTTTTTTGAACATTTTATCAGTTTTTTTTCCGAAGCATGTTTATTCGGATTTTTTTTTCTTAGGCTAGGTAACGGAAAACTGAAGTGTTGTAGGTGAATATTGTCTGAACAACATATTTGAATTGCGTTACGAGATTTTCAAAATTATAACTTTGTATAAATCGGTTAAGAAACAAGAGAGATTTAGGTAGTTGTTTTAAAAAGGAGTTTCCAATGAACACTCAAGGATAATTAGAGAATTTTTTTACTGGGCTTTAAGGGTGCGTACATGAAAAAAGTTATGATGCAAAATTAGAATTTTCATTGTATGAATTCTTAAAATAAAAATTATGCCTATTCAGCCGAATATTTAGTTAAGCTTTTCGATGAGCTGAATATTCGGAATAAAGGTTTTCGAGCGATATTCGGTGCCAAATATTCGGTACATCTCTAATGCAAATAAAAAGAAGCATCATAAATTCAGGAATTAAACATCAGAAGATCGTGTTCTTTGTCGATTAATATTAGTGTGATATAATTTCAGTGCTTTAAATGGTTCAATTATTTTTGATTTTGTATATTACCATTTAAAAATGGAGTTCTATGTCGTTTAATGTCAAGGATTTGGAATTTCAGTGCTTGTAATGATTTAGTTTTTTTTTGCTGTGCAAGAGTCCTATGGCATCTAACGGTGAGCTGAAATTTTAATAAAAGTGAGAATCATTGATTACTCGGAAGTAAAATGTTTGAAAGGTTTAATCGAGCGCAATGCGAACAATTTGATTGTAGGAGTGGTAAAAATGCACAGTACTAAATAATCTTGTACTTTTACAAGTTTTAACCTGCAAATAACTGGAACAAGTTATTTCTCCTAAATTTACACGTCCATGTAATGTATATTCCTGAATACCATTGGGATTTTACATTACCATAACAATGAAACCGTTCCCGCTCATTATTCCTTTTCCGTTTTTGAATCATTATTTAACCAGCTTGCACCATCAGTCTTTTAACAAAACATGATAATGATTAAAGCGATATTCATAATGTTTATGTTTACTTGGAATTCACGAGCTGCAGATTTTAAGAACCATTTTTTTGGTGCATCAAATCGAACTTGTTGCTGACCGGTCGACTGTTCGGAGTTGGTTTGTGAATCGATTCAGCTACAGGGTGTATTTGTTTCTTTTAGTTTCGTTAACACTTTTTGGATGGATGATTTTGGAAACAATTTCCATTTTGTTCAAAGTAGGTAGCACATACTTTATCTGGAATGTTTTTTAAATAATATTACATGTTATTTGTTCGTTGTACAACGAAAAGTTCTACATTTTTTTTTAAATTAACAAATTTACACTTAATTCCAAGAATAAATAGCAAAATAACGTTTCTTTGTGCTGAAATTTGTGTAACAACAAATCAAGAATATTGTTGACCTTTTTCTGCAATATTTAATTTAAACAAAAATTAGATTTTTTTTTGCGCCATTTATTTGCAACGTTTGTGATTTAAAACATCGTTTCCTGCAAAAGTCATGTAAAATTACAACAAATGGACCCGAATGAGGAAACGCATGGTTTTTTTTTTCAGGACTGTTTTTTTATATACAACACATCTGACGGAATTTAACATGAAATCAAATATTACATTAAATGAAAAGCTCAGATTTTTTTTTTTCTGTGTGGTCAACAGACTGTACAAACTACGAAAAAAATATGAAAAATTTTATCACATGTGATGTAAATAAAAAGAAGCATCATATATGACGGAATTTTTAGTGCTAGTTTAATATTACACGTATGTAAAATTTTACAACGTGTGAAATAAAAATGTTGTAAAATTTTGCAACGTGTAAAATAAAAATGATGTAAATTATAAAACCACTGCATATAGAAGAAAAACGTTCCCAATTGGAATTTGTTTTGTTTATTTTTTTGTTATAATTATTGATTAATGGAATTTTCTTATTTCTTAAAAAAATAAAATAAAACTTTAAAAGTTATTATTTATTTTGTACAGCAACAAAGATTTTTTTGATCTAACACATTTTTTATGAGGAATCACACTTTCTTCCCTTAAGTACGGATCCTAAATTGAGTAACCTAAAGCCGCTTCAGAACCGCATCCCTGCTTTTCGAAGATCTCCAGGAATCAACCAAATCGATTAACTTACTCGCGGGAAAACTGCTTCAATAAAATACTCTGGTGCACGACTTGACTTAACATTTTGTTGACATTCGGTATGCCTGTGTGATTTGTAATATTATTTGAATTTAAATTCAATTTCTTTATAACATTCCATGTCGTGTAATTTAAAGGAATTTCTAATTCCGTGCTTTTAAGAAAACTGAAAACTTCGTCTGTAAAATCGAAAGACACAAGAATATTTGAGACGTGTAATATTTAATTCACACTGAAAATTCCGTCATGTTTGATGTAAGTTTACATTAAATAATCACGTTCCGTGTCAAGTTTTATTTGTGACATTTGAGTTCAGTGCTGTTCAGGATTGAATTTGTTTTAATCTGTAAATTAACGTTAATAAATCGCGTTCTTTCAGTTTGTTAAGGATTCAGATTTTTTGCTGAGTATCTGTTTCCAACAGGCCTCACTTCACATGCCGCCAAAAAATCAAAGTCTATGTAACTTCTTGTTTTAACGCTTTGCACAAAACTTTGCACATGTAGGTAAAGATTACATTGATGAGTGGTTTCACAGAAAATTTTATCGATTTCCATTCATGCATTCAAAAGTTATTCATTAAAAAAGTACTACAGTTTTTTTTTCGCAGTACTCAAATCTTTCGGTTGATGTTTTTTATTTATTATTTTATCGTAAAACCTAAAGTCAAATTTTGTAAAAAAGTGAAAAAAAATCTTCCTGGGGAACTAAACATAAAAATCATATTTGTAAACAGTCTTCTCTTTCATAGAACAATTTAGAGAATAGTTATGATTCTGTCGACAGTGTTCTTAAGTCAGAAGCTCGGTAAAAATCCGAATGTTCAACCTTCCTTTGAATTTAAAGTATTGAGCTAAACTTTTAAGGAAGAAAACACCGAAAAGTGAACGAAAACAAGAGCAGCCAACCTTCTTCAGCGCTTAGAGAGCTCCTAAATAGAGTCGAGTGTTTGGTGAATGTTTTCTGACCGGAGAAGAAACGAAATTCAAATTCAGTTCACCTTGAATTCAATATGCTAATCTCTTGCGGCGATACCGGATTGCATTTAGTCAGTTGGCTTTGGCAGATGCTGCTGCTAATTTATTTGCTGGCAGCGCTAGTGGAGCGTGGCCTCAGCAATCGAACTAATGATGGCTATCATGTACTGAATCACTTTGATCGATCTATTTAGCCGGTTTAGACATGAGAGTTTGAGGTGCGTAATCCGGATGCTATCAGGACTAGTCAGGTCTCTTTACATTTTTCTCTGACAAGGCAACAAACGGTACAATTAAAAGAACCATTAAGATTACGTACATTGTTGACGCTTGTAACGCTCAGCGCCCTAAGTGGACAATTTACAATAGAGTGCTCAATTCACAGCTCTCAACATCCGCATCGTGCCAAAATGCGGTTCACCTTGCTGGCTGCAACTATTATGTCTCTACTTTTCCTTCTTTCACTTTCTGTAGGCGCTCTCCGTAGACATCTCACGAGCCCCAGCGAGTTTTCCTCCCCGGGACACTGACTGACTGCATCCATAAATATTAAAGTCACATATTAATGTTTATGAGTCTGGTTCGGGCAGATTGCAAAACCAGAAACCGCCACGATGAAGGTCAGTGTAACAAGTCGTTGGCGCCGGACAAGTCCTCGTCGTAGTCTTCGTCGTTGTCATCATGTCGTCGTATCGTCGGCCATTTGTTGCCGAAGAGCCTCCTCTCCAATGATTTAGATTTGGTTGTCACCTTGAAGTGTACGTTATCACCTGCGCACCCCTAGTCGTTGTTTGGCTGGGTCAGCTTTTCCTCCCGGTGCGCTTTGGAGCCACCAGATCATTATCCACAAATATCTCCCCCAAATGCGAAACTAGTTTTTGTGCATTGTGGCATTTGCACAAAAACCTCAATAGCCCCGGGAGAAGGATTGATTTTCATATGTCAAAAATAGATTGCTTCAGTGGTCCCTCGCTCGATACCCGAAACATCAATTTGAACCGTAATTTAGTGTTTATTTTTGCTCGGCTCATAAGATCAGTAAAAACAATGATCCAACCTTCTAAATGGCACAATAACAATCCATTAAGAAGCACTATCGCCGGAGAAGAGAAAAAAAAACCAAAGCGACCGCGGTCAGGAATTGAAACAAGATACTCAACCAACAGAAATACTATTTACACACACGGCACACGGGCCCCTGATGATCATTGAACTCCGGAAGCTGGGAATTGCCCCTTTCATTGCGAACTACTTTTCGCTGAGACCTTTCAAGTGAAGTGCTGGTTACACGGCCTGTTATGGCACTAAGAGTAGTGGTTGTTGGCTTTCGGTTGTTAAGCACCAGGAAGCTACGGGTTTCTGGTCCTGCACCGCATTACCGGCCAAGAGTGAATCAGAAAGAAACAAAAAAAAACCTGGTCTGGATGCTTCATATCGGTTGATTAACTTTGTCCAATGGTCTGGAACTCGTTCCATCACCAGCATTCGTCACGTACGCCCCATCTAACGAAGCGGGAAACCAGCCTGCGCCCCAAACGGTGAATGGTGTTTTGGGTTCAACTTTCGATTATTATTGAAATCCAATTGTGATTGTTGTTTTTAAGTGTACTAAGTTTTTTTTTCATCTAGCAATTTTAATGCTGGTTATTGATCTGATACAAGGAAATAAACAAAATTGAAATTCGGCTTTTGAGTGTTCTGGTTATCTTAAAACCTACGATTAATGTTGAAAAATGCCTGCAGAAAAAAACATTAGGACAACATACGAGCATGTCAGAATCATTTATATTTCATTTATTCCTTCTGATAATATTATTTGAATTCAATAGAAGTAGGAAAATATTACATACGAAATAATCTGGGATGAGCAACCTTTTGAAACGACGGGCTGCTTTTGATTTAAAATTCTTCCGGCGGGCTTCATTGAAACAAAATTTAGGTAGGGCTAAGTGGGGTAATTATGAACAAACGCCGTAAGCGCCGTTAGAGTCATAGTAGGGTCTCAAATATGATTGTCTGTCATTCTATTGATAAGTTACAGTTATACAGACCCCGTTCGATTTTGGCAACACGCCCGTACATTTTGTGTTGCCAAAATCGAATGTTGCCAAAATCGAATGTTGCCAAAATCGAACGGTTTTTTCCCCATCATGTTTTTCAGTTATTTTTACAAAATAACTATTATTGTTATCAAAAATGTTCTTTTTAGTCAATTTCCGATTATTGTTTGTCATTTTTTTTTCATCATGTTTTTGATGCATTTAGCACTTTTCTTGTTTTCTTTATAATGTTTGTTTTCTTTTGTCATGTTTGCCGTTTTTGTCATTCTTTATCATTTTTTAGTTGTTTTTTAACTTTTTGAATTTTTTATATTTTTGTCGTTTTTGAGTACTTTAGGAAATTTCTTAAAATTATTGGTTTTTATTTTTGCATTTTATCAATATTTCAGAACATAAAAACTTATTTATGGTGTTTATCTAAATTAAATTGGTCCTGTTATAACGAAAACTAAAAGGTAATGTTGTTTCTAAAAACTGTTCGATTTTGGCACATGTGCAATCTGTAATTTGTCAGTAAAACGGAACATGTAGGATTATAAATATATAAAGATATTATTTTAAAATTCAGACCTTTTTAAGCCTTTAATGTTAATAACTGGACAAATTTTAATATAGAAAAGGGTTTTTTTGACTGGTAGTCTTGGAATAAAATTTAATTTTTCATCTTTTTATCAAATTTAAATCAATTATCGACTATTGAATATATTTTTTTTCCTAATCAAGAATTCACATTTCTAATCGTGATTTTTTTTTTCCAAATTCAAGATTTTACAGCGGATTTTTTTAATCAATCCTTCCATTGAAAATGAAGGAAATGAATGTTTGATGAGGTGAATAATAAAAAAAACATTATTGTTATTTTTCTAAAAATAATTTATCATGGTTAATTTTTAACGTGATATTTCTTTTATTTGAGAATTCTGATTTTTTAGAAACCTTTTGTTATATTTTATGTAGTCTTTATCTGGATGGAATTTTATGCCCGAAACTTTATTCAAAATTTTGACTTGCATTAATTTTCTCGTGCTTCGGAGATATGCATTGATTTCAAATTTGAAATCTACACTGCTAAAAATTTATTTTCTAGCAAATTTTAAGTTCAGAATAAGGAACATAATTTTGAATGTTTTATCAATTGCTTAACGGAAATAGCATTGATTTAAAACATTCATTCTGATTCGTTTTGAAATGTTAATAAACTTTATTAGTAAAATTTATTATTTTATGAGTTTGTGTGATAACTATAAGTAAGAAAATGGTTAAATTTCAATTTCCTTATTTCTTGTGTATTTTTTATCCAAATATTTAATCTGTTTTCTAGTAACTTTAATAAATTGGTATAAAATTAGTTATTCAATTTGTATACTTTTTTGCAAAACTGTACAATACAAATACTCATTGACTCAATGCAGTTTTCCCAAAGACCCCAAATTTGATCAACACCCAGGAGTTGTTTCACAAAAATAAGTAAGAAACTTTTCTTTTTCTCCCAAACACATTAGTAGATTTTTAATTCATTGGCATATATAAATATTTCAGGCTTCAAAAAATAAAACAAAGACCGAAAAAAGTCATGCTCTTATCCAGGCCCGTGCGAAGGACCCGTCCCCGGGGGGGGGGGGGGGGGGGTTTTCGAAATTCAAATTTAGCCAAAAATAATAACAATGCCAAAAATAATAACAATACCAAAAATACACAAGAAATAAGTAAATTGATTTCTAATCCATTTTCTTACTTATAATTATTACACAAACTCGAACAATAATAAATTTTACTGATAAAAATAATCAACATTTTCAAAACGAGTCAGAATGAATGTTTCAAATCAATGATATTTCCGGTAAGTCATTGATAAATCATTCAAAATGATGTTCCTTATTCTGAACTAGAAATTTGCTTGAAAACAAATTCTAAGCAGTGTAGATTTCAAATTTGAAATCAATGTTCCCGAAACACCAGAGAAAGAATGAAAATCAAAATTTCGAATAAACTTCGGACATAAGAGTTAATGCCCAGATATAGAATACAGAATTTATAACACCAGATTTAAAAAAAATCTAAATTCTCAAATAAATGTCAGATCAGGTTAAAAATTAACCCTGATTAAAAACTATTAGAAAAATTATAATGATTGTTTTGTTATATATTATTCATCTTATTTACATTTCTTTTTTTTTTTTTCATTTTCAATGGAAGGATTGATTAAAAAATCCGCTGTAGTATCTTGATTTTGTAAAATAAAATTACTACGATTAGAAATGCGAATTCTCGATTAGGAAAAAACATTTGGTATTTAGGAAAATATATCAAATAGTTGACAATTGATTTTTGTTTGTTAAAATGATGAAGATATCATTATTTTAAGACTGTCAGTGATCAAAGTCAAAGAAAACCCCCATTTCTTTATTAAAATTCGTCCAGTTATTTGAATAATAGGCTAAAAAGTTCTGAAGTTCAAAATAATAACTTTATATATTTATAACTCAACATGTTCAATTATACTGACAAATTACAGATTGGGAAATGATTAATAAGAAACTGGAAAAATAAAATTGAAAATAATGATTTAAAACAATGAAAATTAGAGAAACTTTTATAAATTTTCTAAGTTTTAAAGTTGAAAACTTCAAGATCTAAATATTTTGTCGCTATCAATTGGAATATTGGGTCCTGAAAAGGACAAAAGGTGGATACTTTTTTTTATTAAAAATTTAATTTAAAAAACAGAAGATTATGTATTCGGAACATAAAAAATCGGATTTCACTCAAAAACAAGTTTATGAAAAATATTTAAAAAAAATTTAAATAGTTTTACATTAAAATTCGGATTTTTTTTCCATAAAGTCGTCTAATCATTTAAAAAAAAATCAAAATTGAACTTAATTGATAACTTAAAGAAACAGCACTTTGATGCCAATGATTGAATGATTTGCTTTCAAAATATCTTAAATTCCATTTGGTTTAAAACTTTACCAAACATGGGGAGAAGTATACAGATTGTAAACCGCTATAAATTTTTCGCAGAACTCAAAATTACTTGAAGTCTTGAGGAAAGTTGAAAATTGATTCTTTTATTTATTTTTTATGTTGTGTTTTTGTTTTAAAGTTTTGAAAAAATGCAGAAATTTCTTAAATGATTCTAAAATATTTGCAAAAGTTATTCAAAAAACAAAAGCTGATAGTAAACTTGCATGTTAAGATCCAGGGCACCCAAATTCGTTCAAATTAGCTTTTAAATTCTTTGCACCTCGAAGGATGTTAATTTTGTGGCCTTGTGTAATTTTTCAAAACGTTTTTGAATGTGATGTTAAGCATTTAGAAGAGCAAGAAATACAAATATAATAGAGACTTAAATTGGTTTCTTGAAGAATATTTCATATCAGTGAAAATTTTTTAAACAAAAATTTTAAGTAATAAAGTAGAGGATACTTGGTTTTAGATTTTAATTTGCTAATTTTGATGGCCATCTTGAGTTATGATACAGGGCTTCCAACTTGTTGATGTATAATATTAGCATGAATAATTTTGAAGAAAAAAAGGTTGGTTTCTAGTTCTGAACCCATTCTAAAGACGAGGTAGGGTTTTGGTGTGTCAAGTTTAGAATTTCATTGCAATAGGTTGATGAATTGCAAATCGAAATTTACAATTAAAAATTAGTTTCCATTCGTGAACGGTATATATGTTTGTTATGTCATAAAATCAAATGTCTCAAGCCTAGGATTATTTAAAACAAATTTCCTCCGGAGGCGAGCAAAATTTCTTGCTTTCTTGTTAACACTTATTTAAAAACCTTTTAGGATCAACTAATTTCTCTATGACCATGTATTTCTAGAAGAAACAAGATTCGTTCTTAAAATTTACTATTTAAAAACAGTCTTAAAGCTTCTACGAACTATTTAAAAAGATCACTACGTTTTGAGCAGTTTTTAAGTGTTTCAACGTCTTTGAAGGGGTTTAAATAGAATTTCCTCTACAGCCAAGAAATTTGTCATTTGAGCTATATTTTTTCTATAAAATGATGTAAAATGACGAAAAAACGTTCAGAAATAATTTTGAACCAGAATAAACAGGTTGGAAATAAAAAACTTAGTGTTTTTTCAGTAAAACACACTTTTTCAAGTTTCAAGTCGTAGATGGCAGCACTTTCTTGCAGTTAAAACCAAATGAAGTGTCAATATTGGTTTTCTGCGTATAAATAGGCCCATATTCAACATTTCGAGGTAGTTTTTCAACACAGTTTTGCTGGAGTTCACGCCGGTATTTATTTAATTTTAATAAACCGTGCCGAATATTTTAAGGCTCTAAAATAACATAGCTTAGTCGTTTAATACTGTGCATGATTATTGTACGATCAATAATTGGAAGTGTTGTAAGATCTTCTCAATGAAATAACAATTATTCTGTTTGCCACGTTGTAACTCTTTTCACTCAGAGTTATAGCAAGGAAACTTTACTAAATACAAGATGATATTGTTGAAATATGGAGTTTTATTAGTGGAAAGGACAAAAAAGTGTTTCACCAGATGAGCATGCCTTTACAAAAACCATTCTGAAGGATAATGAATCGTCATAAAAATGAAAATGTTTTAGACTCCCCCTTGATAATTTATAATTTGGGCTAAAACGTGAGGGGAGATATTCAGCTTTTTTATGGTGAAAGAAATAAGCAATGCTAATTTTATTTTCCAATGTGCAGTGCCTACGACCTACTTATTATTCTTTTATTTTATGTTTATGACCTCTCTATGAAATAAGCCCAAAAAGTTTCAAACTTTTAACTTAACTGTAACTGTTTAAGTTTATCATACGCTTAGCAAAACAATTAAAGGAGAAATCCTTTTACTTTTCATTTACTTCCAGCGCGTATTTTCAAAATATGCCGATTTTGACAAGCTACTAGAGTTACACCAGGCATGGGGTAATAATGTTTTTCATCTCTGTAATTAAAAAAAAAATACACAAAAAAAAATGATAAATTTCCATTAGTTGAAAGGTTTCAAGCTCCCATATTTTGACCTTTGTACTACAGCACATTCCATTCAATCATCAATGTTCGTGCAATAATCGAATCTGAGTGGAACCATTTAGAATTCGCCTATAATCTTTGGTTGCTTCAATTTTGAGGTTCACCCAATAAATGAAGACTAACGATGATACGATACGATACGATGACATTTGCTACAACAAAACGAAAAATTAACCCGTCCGTGGCTAAGGGGCAAATTATCAATAACTCAGAGGGCAGCTGTATCTGTATCCCTCAAGAAAAGCTAATGTGCGCTCAATGGGCGATTTCTAAGATTGTAGAACTCAACAGCGGGATTGGCTCAAATTGAGCAAGTTTATCTTGCTCGTTGCTGCATGACGATTATTTCGATATCTATGGTAGGTAGGAGGTTTCTTAATTTTGTTGCTATTGTGATTTGCGGAAAAATCGCGGGGTAACAGCATGTCGAGACACATCCATATCTCAACAGGTTGCAACATTATTGGAAATGTTAATCATTTCATTATAGCGGCCGGCAGCAGAGCAGTCGTCGTCGATGGATGGTTTTGCATAATTTGTGCATACCAGAAAGAATCCGTGTAGGGGATTGCCTTGCTCGAGGAAGAATATTTTTAGGCTTAACCTTAAAAATGTGTATTTCATTTTTTCGAAGGTGAATCTCTGGCGGGCAAGTTTGCTCAATGATTTAATCGTTGAGAAGAGCTTATGAGGATTGATGCTGGGAGTAGCATCATCACGAAAGTATGAGGAAAAAACCTAGTTATTTGTCTTGACCACCAGTAGATGTTTTTAAATAAGAAAAAAAGCTTATAACATTACTCCACGCTCGACTATGTAAGGTCCTATCGAACTTCGATATAACTGTTGGTAGCTATCACCCAACAAATTAAGAACAAATTAAATCACGATACAGAACATTGATTTCATATTTTTTGCATCAGAAAACCAACTCATCAGGAATTTTATCAAATAAAAAATTGTTCTGGAAAATGATCCCAATAACATTAAAAAAAAAAACAAATAAATCTTATTCAAATCAATTGTAGATAACCCAAGCAAATGAAATAAGTTGGTTATAGCTCTGAAAGTGTGCTACTTTATTCCTATGAATGCTTGTGGAATTTGAATAAGTATCGTCACATGTGTACATACATTAGGGTGTTAAAAAAGCAAAACCTTGGTGCCTTGAATAGTTCTTTGGCCTGTCAGAATGCACTATGCCAAAATTCAACTGACTTGGTTAACTCTACTAAGGGTTGGATTAGCGGTGTTCAAGTTTGTATGGAAATATGTCACAGTTCAGTCTTTACTCCAATCATGAGTTTTGAAAATATTTCAACGTCATTGGCATAATATGTGAACGCCAGCGGCGATGATTTGTTTCGCAGCGCCGGCATTAACCTACCAGCGCATCCGCATTGCGTTTTACTGAAGGAAACAAAATAAAAACGTGTTCGAAAATATATTCGAACCGAACGCTTTGCGTGTGCATGTAGCAAGCTGTCCGGCTTTCGCAGCTGTGCGTGTGTATGTAAGACAGGTTGCAGAAAAGCGAAAAATAGTTTCTCGTTTCTGACACAGATGAACAGATGTACAAGCTCGAACAAGAAATCTTCCGAAACTTGTTTAAAATTTCAAATGCTCTATTTTCAAGTGAAATATGCTAAACGAGCCTGATTGTTGAACATACAGACTCGTGTGCTGTCGGTAGTTTCAGACCTATCGAGAAAACCTGGATTTATTGACTTCTATCCCAGAAATTTTAAACAACGATAGAGAAGCTGAAGATAAAAATTTAAATATTCTGAAAATGTGTAAACTGTATGATGCAATCTAATGAGCTATTTACCAGAGACGAATCAAATGAAAAAGTTAAAAGTCTCTCTAATTATATTTTAAAAAGCTCTCTTTTGAAAAAGCCGACCTGACGAAAACAGTGCCATCTGTTACTCGATTTGTAACATGTAACGCAATAAATGGAACTGTTTCTAGATAACGCTTTTAAACGTTACAACTTTCGAAAGGGCGAACTCCAAACTTCAAATTGTTGTTTTTTTTTTCAATAAAATTATAAATACTTGTAGCTGAGGAAAATTGCATCAATAAGTTTTTACACTATTTGAACGGGTGTCAATGTCAAAAGAACCAACCTAGTTATACCCAATCCAATAGAAACATTACTGACGAACAGTTTCACATTGCGGTATCAATTCAAAGCATCGTGCACTTCTATTTGTGATTTTCTTATTGATAGTTCTCTCTGGTTTTCTTGGAGACATCTGGTGGCTCAATCAAAAAGCATAAAATAGACGCAAAATGGTCATTGGGACTTTACACACCTTTTAAGGCTTAGCTTGTACATCTGTTCATTTGTGTTTCTTATTCACATTCAATGGAAATCCATTCCCATTCCTGCTTCTTTCACGAGACAAATAAACTCCCTTGGAAGGAGGATGCAATAAACTACCAGGCAAACGCCAAAAACAATCAATCTTCGTATTCCGTCCGGCTCTGCTAGTATACTGGTCAAGGTGTCGGATTGGCAAGACGATAGAAATAAGATGTTGTAAGTTCGATTCTCACTTTCCTGTGGCATTTTTTTTTTGTTTCTGGGATCAATAATCCAATAGGATGAAAATCACATTAATTTTTTTTCTTTTTTCGCTTGGATACAGTGGTCATGCACAATTTGGCTGAAAGCTTGAGTCTTTATGCCACTAATCATATCATCTTTTTTAATCATATCATCTTTGGCGGAATGCACGTTTGAGCGCATTTTCGGCTCCGATCGGCATTGAAATGCTGCAACCTCTTTTTTGGGTGTAGATTTTCTTAATTTAAACGTAGTTCAAAACCTTTCAAATTCGTAGGCCTTCTGGCAAGCCAAGGAACGATTTTTACCCTCAAGGTTTTGATTCAGGAATTTTTCCATTTTTAGATCACTCTTACTTTCGGATTGAAAATAAGTCGGAGGCAGATAAAAGAAATATGCCCTTTTGTTGTATATAATTTTGAACCCTTCAATACAGAGTGATGTTTTAAAAAAACACTAATCAGAATCAAATCATCTCGAATACGACGTGTGAATGTTTTTGAGTCATATATCCACCAAAGGCATTGTGGAGGGTAAAAAAACTAATTTATGGTTTTTTAATTATAATATTCCAAATCCTGTGTAAGATATCGAAGAAAGTGTGCAAAAAGTTTGCAAAAATCAAATTTATTTTTGAAAAAGTAAAGCTTAATTCTTTTAGAAATGGGACAGTTACGAATGCCTGTATCTTAAAAACCATTCGTTTGAACGAAATACTTTCTATGAAGAAAATGAAGGTAATGTTATGATCTTTCATGAAAAAATTTGAAAAAAAATATTTACCGTTTTTTGTTAAAGAAATTTCTACTTTTTTCTTGGTATCTCCCATTGGCCGGCGCACACTTTTTTCAGTCATGGTATTGATCAGTTTCTTCAACTTATACTTCGCAAAATCTATATTTTAGGTGGCTTCACCCTCCTTCTTCAATTTCTGATACTTTTCGGTCCAAAACTTCTCTTTTAAAAGAAACTGGAAGCATTTTAGTGGAAACAGTTGTTTCGAAATGAACAAGTTTGATTATATTTTTGATCACTTTTTTGAACGTTTTTTTTGGTACCGGTTGAACAGATTAAGAGCTTTGGAACTATCAAAAAATGGTTGTTTGAGGTTGGATTTCAATGAGTCATCACTAGGCAACACTTTTAGCTTATCGGAGAAAATTGTTTTGGACATATCAGCGATCTACCTTTAGTTTTTCGTTTATTGAAAATTAAAAATGCTGGTATGAGACTTGACTTCCTTGATGACCCTTAATCGTTGTTGTCGATCATGTGCTTCACTCCAATGCTTGATTTGAACTTTGTGGACATTATTGAAAGTGTTTGCATACTTATCCACCACAAAAACTCAGTAATTCTTTGAATTATCAACGGTTTTGTCAGCTATCAATTTGATAATGACGAATTTTAAAGGAAACTGTGCAAAATTATTTTTTTCTTTTTCTCTTCCATCGTACATATCTCAAAAACGCGTAAATTTTAAATTTTGAAAAAAATAGGTCGAAAAGTACTTTTAACAGGCAACAAAATGCAGTCAAAATTTTTAATATCCAATAACTAGTTAACGAGCTATTAGCAAATGAAAGTGTCCCATTTCTAAAAAAACTAAGCTTTAGTTCTTAGAAAGTCGAAGCAGTTTTTTTAGATTTGGAAATTTATACATTTTTTTTAATCTGATTCTATCATCATCATCTCCCGGCATCCGAGAACAATGTTTAGAAGAAACTGGCTCACTCAAATTGAAAAAAAATCAACATTTTTAAATTCGATGGACATTATTTTTTTATAAGACTCAAAATAACGGCTGTCCTGATGTGTTATTCGAATATGAATGGTACTATTTCATTGAATCAATAATTGAAAAACTCATTTAAAAAAAAACCATGCAATAAAAGGTCAGAAAAAATTTCGCATATTAGTTGTAATGGTATCTCAATGTATGTTCTGTCAATTTTTATTAAATAAAATAAATCTACTGTAGCAGCTTTAAAAACAAAAAAATATTATTTTGGAATTTAGAAAAATAAAGTCCTAACGCCGAGCTCCCACTTTTCAAAAATTGCCAAATATTCTGTGTTTTGCAATTCGTGAATAAAACGATATCAAAGTGTATCAATAACGCTAATTTTTATTTCTGTGTTAATTTTTTTTAAAGCCATGATTGTTAATTTGTATGGAGGGCAAATGACCGAGCTGGTTAAAATCTTCTATACACAAACAAAATAGAAATGGAAAGAATAATTTTTGTATGAAACGGAGGATTAAACACTTGTTTTATTTAACTGTTCGCTTAGTATCCGTTTTAGTTGTGATTTGATTTCATTTTCCTGGCTGTAAATGTTGACCGATTTTGATGGTATTATATTCATTCTGTAGGTGATTCATTCTAATTGCTTAAAATTTAAAAATAAAGTCGATATGTGTAATATCAGAAACAGGTTATTAAAAAGGTTTATTTTTAAAATACTCATAACTTCTGACAGCTTTTCTGTATTTAAGTGTTCCATTGATGTTTGAAATCGTCAAAAATCCATCTATCGGCAATGTATGGATATGTTGGGGTTCAATGAAAGTTTTGACCGCTATCTCAGATCTTCCGGTAAAAAAAATCTTACATGAAAAAAATCGACATCCAAATTTGGCTTTGCTTAGCTGTATTTCATTTCCCAATGAACCGATTTTCAGAACTCAATTTTCAATTTTTGGCCGTTAATTTGATAATTATTTTCATAGAACATACTTGGTCTGTCAAAATTCCCAGTTCTTCAGTATAATGGAATGATGATAAAGATGTTTAAAATGTGTGCTTCAGGTCTTATTGACCCAAACAGCTTTGGAGGGTTAAAATGAAGTTTGAAAAAATGCTCGGTATAACCATCATGCATGACCATAGGAAACGGGGGGAGGTTTGAGAGTTAAACCCCCCATCTCCCATGAGGGTCTAAAAATGTCAAGCAAAATGTTGTTCTCTAAACTCAAAATTTTAAATTCTTATTCAAATTTTGATGGAAGTGAATCAAAAGTATCAATCTCTACTCAGAAATAAAGTCTAGACCTCGAATTCTTATCCAAGGTCCACAATTCCACTACAGTTTAAAAAAAAATTCTCACTAGATATTTAAAGACTGTACTCGAAAATCGCTGTCAAAATATATTCAGAAAGGAATTTGGTGGGTACGTCCTCAATTCCGAATAACGAATTTTCAATAAGATTAGATTCACTAAGGTAGACAGATTGTTCGGATTTTCTCCGAATGTTTTTACTTTATATGCAAAATCAAAGAAAAATTTAAATTGCTTCATCACAATTTCGTATTTTGCGTCCCAAACATTTTTTGAGCAAATTTTATCGAAATGTGTTGGCCGATGTGTTTCGATGAAAAAAAACAACACTTTTTCGAGTTTCTGCTTCTTGATTTTGAAAAATTTCCAAATTCGGCTGGATATTGCCCAGATTTAAAGCTGTAAACTTTGAAATCAAATGCCCTTTGAATGAATGGTTTTTAGATAAATTAGCCCGGGTTTGCCCTGCCCTGATGTTTGCGGAAAAATGTCTTGTATGCTAGGTTTGAATCATTTGAGATGTTCTGATCCCATTTTTTTTTTCATAGAAATATAAGTTTGTTGCCTGTGATCGGATTGTGAAATCTGTATTTTGTATCTGTATTCGAATCTTGGTTTTGCAATTGAAACCAAAAATATTTTTTTTTCGATGTTCGGAATCCATCATTCCGAAATGTTTAATTAACACTTTTAAAATTTCTAACCATTTTTTGTATTTGGATTTCAAATTCTTACTCTTAACTTTTATGTAGAATTGAAACTTAAAAAAGTTTCATGATGATGATCCAGAATCGAAATATTAGAACTTAATCATTTGGAATTTTTAATCAGATTCACTAGTTGTATTAAGAACAAATAGTTGATGATGGAATTTATATAGAAAATCAAAGATTTAAAATTCAAACAAGAGTACTCGTATTTAATCCTGAGCCTTGGGATAATTTAGCTATAAATATATTTTATTGATTTGTTGATTAACATTATTTATAATGAAGATACTTCAAAACTAAATATCCGAACTAAAATCTGAATATATCGAATTTACAAGAGCTGAAAAAAAATCTAATTTGAACTCCAAACTTATTTTTTTAAAATTTTTTATTCCTTAATATTTGATACATTTTCACCAAAGTCTTCAAGATCCCTCATTTATTTTGAAGTTTCTACAAAAACCGGAAACTTTTTGGATTTATTTTCGAAAGTACATAAGGATTTTTAATTAATAATTATTGATATATAGGAACTTTAACCCGAATAATGAGATACTCTTAGTATCACTTTTTTTACAATGCATTTATGCAAGTATTCATCAAACAAAAATGTTATAGGGATAATTTTGTAACCAAAACTCCCTCATGAGGCAGTTCTTCCTACGGCCTTGTCATGTTATAGTAATGAACCAATAACTCACAAACTGCCGCACAAATTTCACCAGGATTGTAATTTTCCTTTGGAATCTTAGGAAAAATTAAAACACTTTATAAACGGAGGAACCCTTCTATTGGTGCTCTCTTATCGACACTTCTGTTCTTATCGATCTTCTGTTCTACAGAATAGATGAAGAAAAAAGAAAAATAATGAGAGCAGTTGTAGTACGAAAAGTTTAACTGTATAGCAAATAAAAATAGAAGCTGAGGATAAACAGAAGAAAGTTGGTTAATGAATGGACAAGATTCGATCAAAAGAAAAATTAGAAAACAGTGAAATGAACTAAACGCTATCGCAATCGAAAAAGCAAAATTTGAAGAAAATCATTGAAGGTTATCATAAAAAACAAACCACGGTTATGACCAAACAAACGAGTTTTAAAACTTAAATCTTGTTGAAATGATTTAAACGATGATGTGTTCCGATAGAAAATATCTCTATATTTGTAATGAATGATGATCCATTTATAAGTAATTTTTTTGTTAAATTTTTACGTCACATTTATGTTTTCATTTCAAGAAATAGCATCGACACTTTCCAAAGCGGTCCTAAATAGGTCCGTTATCGAACTTTTCATATTGCTATAAAAATTGCTAACTTGTATACCGAAATTTTCATCTGCTATAAAGCTCGTTCGTTGAACACAAGTCACTCCGTAAGCTTATCGGGTCGCATACAAGTCGAAATAGGGGTGAAGAAAAAAACAACCACGAGCTTTCATTAGAGATTGTATTTGAGCCTGCTGATACGATTGATGTTCTTATGTTTATACATACATGATAATGATGATAATGAAGGTGTTAGAAAATTTGGATTAGAATCTAGGACCCGAATCATATCAGGCAAAAAATAAAATCAACTGATGTATTTCACAGATCAATCCAAGGTAAAAATTGAAAAGCTGGAATATTGTTAAACTGATTCAAGAAAAGAAACCTGTCACAAAAACTTACATCAAAGTTTATGAAAATCATAGTTCATTGATGTATTTTTAACGATTGTTAACTAAAGCAAGCTTGTTGGAAAAAGCATACGTTCATTATTTTGAACGAGTGTTGAAATTTTTGGAGTATCTAAATATTTTTATAATCAATTGTTGAACCACCCCCAAAATTTTTTTAAGTCAACCACTTAAATTTGCGGTAACTAATCGAATCTGTTGGACTGACAAACGGTCAGTTTTTCAACCGAAGACGTAATCAAACATTCCTTATGGTTTACACTAAAACGTTTAAGCGTTCAATAATTTATCGACTTTCTGTAAGCAGTATCTTATCGAACGCTTGTCAGAGAATTTTTTTTTCAAGGAATGTTGGAGTTTTAAAGCTTAGGTATATGGAAAAGAAAGCATCGCACAACCTACATAGAACTTATACGAAAAACGCTGCTTTTACTCAGATAGATTCCAAATATGAGATTCGGGTATTTTTTTCGCTGCTAAAATTTCTACGAGCCATCCGATTCTCCTGGAACCAACCAGATACGGATCGTAGCGTAAAAAGCAAGAGAGCAAGAGCCCAGCCCGTCCACCCGGCTGTCGTCATCCGTAACATACCGGGAGCAGGGTTTTCTATTCCCTTGGACATAGTAAAACAATTTCTCGCTTCAGCTGATTTTGTGTTTCGCATTTTGTTCTCTTTTTTTGGCTTTGTTTTCCCAGATTTGCGGGACTGTGTTGTAGAAGTTTTTTTTTCAACTTTTGGTGGAACTTCCGTTGTCCTTTCGACCGACCGTTGAATGCGTGAACCGTTATCGTTTTGTGTTTTTGTTTTCTTTTTTTTTCTTGTTACGGTTCAGCCAAATTAGTCTGTCGAGACCAGAACGGAACGGAGCATGGAGCAGTTCGAATGTTTGTTGACCCATAATCGGGCACACGATTCCCTTGGGAGATTGATGAATCGAATGGGTTTAGAATTTCAACAAATTGGTCATGCGGAGCATTCCGTAGAAAAAGTGCACTAATGAAGTTCTTCTTTTTTCTGAACTGGTGAGGAAAACTTTGAAAATCCACAAATGGATCGAAATTTGATAATATGTATGTATGTGTGTAGATTTGTAGATTTTCCGATTTGAAGATTTGCAGTCTAGTAGATTTGTAGATTTATCTATTTAAGGATTTGTAGAATACTTGTTGATTTATAGATTTGTAAATTTTTTTATTTGTAGATTTGTAGATTTGTAGATTTGTAGATTTGTAGATTTGTAGATTCGTAGAATTGGAGGTTTGTAGATTTGTAGATTTGTAGATTTGTAGATTTGTGGATTTGTAGATTTGTAGATTTGTAGATTTGTAGATTTGTAGATTTGAAGATTTGTAGATTTGTAGATTTGTAGATTTGTAGATTTGCAGATTTGTAGATTTGTAGATTTGTAGATTTGTAGATTTGTAGATTTGTAGATTTGTAGATTTGAAGATTTGTAGATTTGTAGATTTGAAGATTTGTAGATTTGTAGATTTGTAGATTTGTAGATTTGCAGATTTGTAGATTTGTAGATTTGTGGATTTGTAGATTTGTAGATTTGTAGATTTGTAGATTTGTAGATTTGAAGATTTGTAGATTTGTAGATTTGTAGATTTGTAGATTTGCAGATTTGTAGATTTGTAGATTTGTAGATTTGTAGATTTGTAGATTTGTAGATTTGTAGATTTGTAGATTTGTAGATTTGTAGATTTGTAGATTTGTAGATTTGTAGATTTGTAGATTTGTAGATTTGTAGATTTGTAGATTTGTAGATTTGTAGATTTGTAGATTTGTAGATTTGTAGACAAGCTTCCGATATTCGCTCAGGATAGCTGATCTCTGAACGCTGTTTCCTAAGCTCTCTCAGGTAGTGAGAAGAACCGCCTTCAATTACTATGTGAGCAGAGAACATGTTGCGCGACACTTATTCCTGTATTATCGGAGAGCATACGTTGCTTGTCTTGTTCGCGGCGGAGTGGAATTCTATCTCGTCAACACCCATTGGAAGTTCGCTAACAAGATAATTCCCCGTTCCTTGTATAGCTGCAGAACAAAACGACAGGGGGGAAATTTTAGTTTGTCGCACTCGCTTGCGATAGGTTCGTAGCATTTATCAGCAGTGACAAACTCGGCTCTGAGTTGGATCACATGGATCGCTCGTACGTTTATCACATACGTCGGGCGGTGGCAGAATAATGTATAAAATAAACTAAAATCAAAATATCTCGAAAACGCGTGGATATTTTTGAGTCATGTTTTGACAAAAAATATTCTAAGAATTAAAAGGAACTTACTTATGACATTTTCGTTACTATTTGTTCCGCAAAGTGTGAGAAACTGGTGAGGATATTGAAAAAATTGCTTAATTAGTTATCATTATTTCTATGAAAAAAAGTAATTTTCCATCGAAAGGTTTGAGGATTCAAACAACTTTTAAATCTTAATCGATCACAAACATTATCCTACACTTAATGAACATTTTATATTAATTTTTATTAGTTTCGTTATTCACAATTTATTCTCAGTTTGATGCATTGTTGATAATGGTAAGTTATCTGAGAAGGAGTTTATTTGAGTTGCGGGCTTGCGAGGAACTCGAAGCTTTCTTCAGTGTTTTTTTTCAGTTTTTCAGAGTGACATCCAAACATTTTCAATACTTTTGATAAAGTGTACAAAAAATACTGCAGACCCCGTTCAATTTTGGCAACATTCGATTTTGACACATGTGCCAAAATTGAACGGTTTTTAGAAGCGACATTACCATTTAGTTTCCTCTATAACAGAACCAATATAATTTAGACAAACACCGAAAATACGTTTTAACGTTCAGAAATGGTGACATAATACAATAACAAAATAAAAAAAAATTAAGTACTCAAACATTACAAAAAGATGAAAAATTAAAAAAATAAATCAAAAATAAATACAAACAATTGACTAAAAATGACAAAATCTACTTAAAAATGATGAAAAATGACAAAAGCAGTAAAAATGACAAAAAAAAACAATGATAAAAAACAAAACAAAAAGTGCAAAATGTATCGAAAACATAAGAAAAAAAAATATAAAAATTCTTAAAATGGTCGGAAATTGACTTAAAATAACGTGATTGTAAATAAAAATCATAAATTTGTAAAAATAAAAGAAAAAAACCTCAGAAAAAAACCGTTCAATTTTGGCAACACAAAATGTTTGTGCATGATGCCAAAAACGAACGGGATCTGCACTTCCAAATTTAGATTCCTGATCAGATTTCCAATACCAGCACAGATTTTTTTTGCTGCGATTATAGTCGTTTTACCATCTTTATGGCATTCGCGACTTTACTGCACAGAATTGAAATTTCTTTCAGAGCCCTCAATCGTTAATTTAATAGTATTTTAATTTAAGGGTTTTTTTTTATTCAATCTGAATTATTTTTTTTTTTTATTTTCAATACAATTTGCAAATCTGAATTAAAATATGAAGTCCAAATGATGAACATAATCATATAATAATTATCCACCTTTCCCTGAAGTTTAAACTCATATGCATAAAATATGAGTTGAAGAAAAAATTTATGGAAATTTTTTTTGAATGAAATACAAAACCAAATTTGGATAACGATTTCGAAACACCATTTAATTTCTATTTTCTATTGACGATGTGAATAGAATACCAAGAATACTAAACTAGATACGGAATTCAGGATTGTCACTCTTGTATAACCTCATTCAATTATCAAAATTCAATAAATAATAATTAAACTTGTTTTGTTTAGAGTAAAGCATCCGCTCACTTTTCCTAGACCCTCATGGGAGAGGGGGGGGGGGGGGGGGGTAAAGCCAACCCCCCCTTCCTCCCATTCCACGGCAATGCCCAAAATGACAAATTCCCAAAATCAAACCCCAGAATTAACTATTCATCAGAACATTTTTTCCAGAAGGCATCATTTATCATTTTATTTAAAAAAATACATTGCATAACCAAATATCTGAGGTGAGTTTTAATTTTCTAATTTAACATCAAAGCAAAATTTATTTCTATTCAACCATGAAAAGTGCAGAAAAGTAGTTATTTGGATGGGAAATGTATATTTTTCAGTCAAATAAATTCGACTGGTACGATACCACCAGGAGCAAGCTAATGTTTTCCATTAAGTAAAAACAAGTAATTCAAAAATTATGTAGGTGGATATTAAAAATTCCAGAACAATTTCGAATTCCAAATAAGTCAAAATACGTGTAGGCATACGATTTGTATACGCCGATTCTCCTGTTAGGAAAACTGCTCCATCTTCTGCTGAACGCTACAACCAAACCAGCTCGGAAACAAACGAAGGATAATACATCGCTCAGAGTTGTCTCTTGAGTCGCTCTACACAGATAGCATTCAGAGGTGATAAGCGACAACTTGTATTTTCAATGTCGCTTATCATCGTTGAGTTGATTCATTATAGATAGGTGATCTGTTGCATTCGTCTGCCCGTAGGAAACAATGAAACAAGATTCTTTGCAGGAATTCTCTCTAGGCTGATAAAATGTCACGCGGGATTGTAGCAGAGAGAAAATACACCATGTTTGTTTCGGCGGAGAATTCTCTCGCTTGACGATAAGGAGAAATGATCCAATTTCGGATCCTTGTTTGTAGATTTGTAGATTTGTAGATTTGTAGATTTGTAGATTTGTAGATTTGTAGATTTGTAGATTTGTAGATTTGTAGATTTGTAGATTTGTAGATTTGTAGATTTGTAGATTTGTAGATTTGTAGATTTGTAGATTTGTAGATTTGTAGATTTGTAGATTTGTAGATTTGTAGATTTGTAGATTTGTATATTTGTAGATTTGTAGATTTGTAGATTTGTAGATTTGTAGATTTGTAGATTTGTAGATTTGTAGATTTGTAGATTTGTAGATTTGTAGATTTGTAGATTTGTAGATTTGTAGATTTGTAGATTTGTAGATTTGTAGATTTGCAGATTTGTAGATTTGTAGATTTGTAGATTTGTAGATTTGTAGATTTGTAGATTTGTAGATTTGTAGATTTGTAGATTTGTAGATTTGTAGATTTGTAGATTTGTAGATTTGTAGATTTGTAGATTTGTAGATTTGTAGATTTGTAGATTTGTAGATTTGTAGATTTGTAGATTTGTAGATTTGTAGATTTGTAGATTTGTAGATTTGTAGATTTGTAGATTTGTAGATTTGTAGATTTGTAGATTTGTAGATTTGTAGATTTGTAGATTTGTGGATTTGTAGATTTGTAGATTTGTAGATTTGTAGATTTGTAGATTTGAAGATTTGTAGATTTGTAGATTCGAAGATTTATAGATTTGTAGATTGGAAGCTTTGATGATTTAGTATTTTGGAGATTTAGATATTTGGTAATATTATAAATTTGAATATTGATTCAAGGATTTTTGGTTTAAAGCTATGTGGAAAAGCAGTTTTGAAGATTGCAAGATTTTTCAATTGCATAATTTGAAGATTGGTTAATGTATGGATTTCTACTTACCATATTTTGAAATTTACTGTATATTTATATTTCTTTGTTTGTTACTTTACGTTTGGTGATCGGGGATTTGGAAATTTGCATATATTTGCATACATTTGGAGAAGGGAAGATTTAAAAATCGAAAGATTTGGGAAATTGGAGATATGAAGTTTGAAAATTTCAAGATTTTCTAAAATTCTCAAGACTGAAGAAATCTAAGAGATGTGAATAATTGGAGAGACTCAAGTGGTTTAAAAATTTCCTGACATCATAGAAATTTAATACATTTGAGAGATTCGGAAAGATTAGAGAGAGACAGATTGGAAAAAAAGTTGTAGAAAATTGAAAAAATTAAAAGTTTTTTTTAGAGATTTTCAAGGTTGAAGAAATTTAATGTTTAGTTAGATTTTAGAGATTTGAGAAATTCGAGTTGCTTTAAAAGAAACGAAAAAGTTAGTTGCTTCAAACTTGACAAAAGTAAATAAGGCTCAGCTAAATGGGTACGTATAATAAAGATGCCTCGGAAATTTTTTCTAATCTGAAACTGAACAATATCCAAAGTTTTGGGAAGAAGGTTTAATTTTTTTTGACTTTTAATTAAGAGAATTTTAATAAAAAGAATGAGGTTTCACTTACACTTCTTATCGAACTAAATGTCATCATAAATTGTCCAGTTATGAAGATATTAAAATACACGCCATGTGACAGCAGCGCCAAGCTAGGATTTTCATATCCTTTCACGAATTCAATAACCGACGTTCGCTGTCTTGACGCGCTTCATCTGGTAGCTAAACACGCGTTGATCCTGTTGCGTATCTAGAACTAATTTATCAGTTTCACAGCATCCGTTCAACGGATTTTGGAGGGCACCGTCTACCGGAAGGCTGACATATGATAGGCTTAACCTATCAATTCCGACCCAATTCCTCCGCAGAAAATTTGTGGGGATACCCAAAACTCATCTCATACGAGAAAATTGGTCTTGCCTCGCAAAAAATTTATTTATTGGAAATATGTTAGAAGTTTCTGTAGATGTTGGAATCCCTCATATTTTAAAAAGATAAAAAATTGGATATTTAACCAAAAGAAAAATTTGATCAGTTTCCATCCTAGTCTCTTTTAAAATCATCCCTTAAATAGATTTTCCACCAAAATTCAGAACATGGCACTAATAAGGGAATGCCAAAACAGTCAAGATGAGGCCATCGCCGAATCTATGGGAGCGATTTCGCGGTTACTGCATTCTAGCTGCTCGCCGTCAGCCGTTAACATATCGAGCAGCAGCAGACGACGACGAGAGCATAAAGTGGTCATGACCTAAGAAGTCAGGGAGCTAAAAAAAGCAAGGAAAAACGAGGAAATAGCAACAACAAATCGTCGCAACACTGAGCATCATTTGGGGAAAGCTTTTCCTGAAGCGTTTCTCGGGAGAGAAAACTGTCGAAATGAGTTTTCGTGAAAAGCTCCGATGATTTTTCCCGGTATCCGATTTTTGCGTAGAGTGGGTGTGAGCAGGGAAACTGTTGCTCATTTGAGCGATTTTTTATAACAAGTTTTTTGTCGACACCGTTTAGGAGCTGGACTTTAGAAGTGCTTTTGAATCTGAATTGACTTCAGTGGGAGTTCATCCTTTTGGCAGGGATGTTCTAAGCGGAATAAAAAATAATTGCAGCGGAACTTCCTATTTTTAGTCTATAATAACCATCAGTATAATTTCATATGTGATGATTTTATCAACAAATTTTGTTAACATCTTTTAATTGGTTTTGATTCTTTTGGCGAGTTACCCTTATAAGGAATGTATTCGAAAAAAATGCAACACTTTGTTTTGTGAACAGCTTTTGAAAGCATGGATAGACATTTATAAAATTTTCAGCGAATTTACCTGGTAATGTTATGTTTACATATGCATTAGACCGCTGCAAGCTTTGTATGGAAATTTCAAATTCTAAAATTTGTACACCTCTCATAACTTTTTTTAAAATTATTTTTGCAGCCAGAAATAGCAATAAAAATTTTGGAAGCGATCTATTCAGTCCTGAATTAGCGCAACGGGTTTTAATTTTGTATGGAAATTTATTAAGAAAACAAAATTTTTTATTCAAAAATCGCAAGAGATGTACTGAAAGTTAAAAATAAATTCAAATTTGGATGAAAAATATTTCTTGACTCTTGCAGTAAAATTCATGTGAACAAAGGGTAAACCTAACTTGTACCCCAGAAAAGTTATTCGATGTTATACAAAAAAAATAAATAAATAAAAATAATTTTTTTTTTAATTTTTGCGTTTTTGTCTGCTTATTTTAAAGCTCTGGATGATCTGGAAAAAAAATCTTAAAAAAATGCTTTGCATTACCAGAGAATTTATTGATTAATATGACTTTTGGAAAAACACTTTTTTCAATAAACTCTTAGCTGCTTGTCATGTTATCAAAAATGAAGCTGTAGAATAGTGATAACCAAAAATCAAAGACCGACTTAATTTCAAGCTCATTTGAGTTTTCTGGATGATTTAATGTGTAAAAATTTCTTCTTCCATACAAAATTGAAACGCTTTGCGCTAACTCAGTAATCAACCAAATCATCTCAAATTTTACACTGATTCTTGGTGACATAAAAGTCATCGAAAAAACATGATGTTCTGTCAATTGGTTTTTGAGATAACGTCAAATGGAGAAATTTCTCGACTTTGATTTTTGGACAACACGTGCGCCATCTATAACGCATATTTTGAACCACTTTTTTTTTCAAATCAAGGCTATTTTTTATTTCGTATGTTGTTTCCTGAAGCTTGGCCTTCTAAATACCTTAAAATTTTGAATTTGCTCGAAGTAATAACAAATTTAGCCGATTATTCTTCTTCTGCACAAAAACAACATGTTTGACATTTTATCACTGCACTATTGTTTTTGCGTAATGGCACGATTCTAGCTCCAATTTAAACACAGATTAAACTTTGTGGGAACTGTTGAATTCTTTTGCAGTCTTCTTTGTAGTTTTAGCCATTCATCGGGTCAATCATTATGAAAGACTGAATAATTTGCAGTTACCACAGATCGTTTGCCTCTTCAAGTATTAGACATTGAATTTTTAAATTTTTCTCCTTGATTTTCTCCGGGAAATCAGGTGAGACTTGACAACGAAATTTTTCTGGTTGCAAACCTGCTAAGTGCCCGAGCAGACTTTTATGGCAAAATTATACCTAATTTTGCTATCATGCCATGAAAGTAAAATGAGGTATCATTATGCCCGAATAAAGGTGGTACAATGCCAAAATTTGGGTCTCACTTTTCATATATGGATACCTCGATTATCCCAAGTGTAGGTTTCACTGAAACCTTAATGATGCCTCGTTTGGCCAACGTTTTAAAACGAATTTTGAGGGCATAATGATGCCAATTTTTGCTTTTATATAGAACCATAATTTGGCATCGTTGTGCCCTCAAAATTCTGTTGAAAAGGATGGCTAAACGAGGTATCAAAAAACGTTCAGTGAAACCAAAATTTGGCAGAACTGTGCTATCCATGTATAGAAAATGAGAGATAAATTTTTGGCATTAAACCCCTTTTATTCAGTCAAAATGATTTCAAATTTTGCTAACAAGGCATGATAGCAAAATTTCCAATAATTTTATCCTTAAATTCTGCTCAGGTATGACAACTGATACAAAAAAAATTTAATAAGAATCTCATAGCGTTAACGCCTTTGGGTAGGCATCGAATTGATCAAAGAGTATAACAGTTCGACCAAATCATAAAATCTAAATTTCAGTATAATTTGTTTTCAACATTAGTATAACATTATTATCAAATTACAAATTTAAATTTATTTTTTGGCAGTCTGTTATAAGTTACGGAATTTCTATTTTTTTAGTTTTCTAACTCACTTAAGCTTTTGTATTGACATTTTAAATAATGAATAACTAATTTACAAACATACTTTAATAATATTCCTTCCATTGAAATATTTTTTCTCTTGTAAAACTTTGTGAATTGTTTTCCTGTTAAAATACTTCCAATTTTTGTTCAGCGTAACGGATCCAATCGAAATCGAGTAGTTCATGTTTGATGAATACCAAAAATGATATTTAATTTTAAAGAGTATCTATCTATTTTAGATTGCAAATAATATGTTAAAAATCGTTCTTGAAAATATAATAAAATATAATATTTAAATATTTTTTTCTTTGAGCTATCATATTATTCAGTCTGTTTGGGCATTTATGCTGATTAATAATATTGCAAAAACCTATGAATCCGTAAAAACGGCTTTGAAAACTTGCTATGCATATGTTTCAAATGGAAACGCATAACAATACAAAAATATTTTGGTATTTTTCTTACATTTCACAAATTGACCTTAAAATTTTAATCAAATCCAAATGTATAAATTATGTAAAATAAAAGCTAGCTAAATAAGAAATTTGACAATGTTTTGTATATATTTCGCATCGTACAATCATAAATTGGCTTTTATCAAGTTATTTTTTTTGAATTTTGATAATAGTTTTGACAGAGGTTTATATTTTTGAATTGTTCATATTTTGCCAATAAGTTATTAAAGACTTTTTGATAAGTATTTGAGATGTTATTTAGACAATGTGCAATATTAACGTATTGCATAGGGATGAATCATCCCAGAGGTTGAAAATCCCTTATAAAAATATGAAAAACGTAGTTTAAAAATCGCCTTTAATTATGCAACTCATTTTACATATTTTATTCAATTCATACAAACTATGAAAAAAAAAATGTGAACGCATAGACGAAACCGCCTTTTCTTTTGCAACATAAATGTACACAGCAAAAAAATATTAAATTTACATGGAACATGGAATCTAGTTCCCAATACGATGTAAAATTCTGAAACAGAAGTTGAAATCAATCTAAATTCATATGTTAAAACATACCAATTCATAGACATTGCCATGGATTTATATTTTAGTGTTGTAGAACTGAGTTTCATGACTCGCGATGTAAAATTATTAGTCAGTAACAAAAAATTCACATCGTGGCGATGTAACCTGAGCTTGCCCAAATTAGAAAAAAAAACCTTCGAATGTTTATTCTGATTTTACGGTTCTAAGCTCAAATTGAAAGCAACATCATAAGAACAACCAAAATGTCGAAATTCCGAGATGGACTTTTTAGAAATCACCAAAATTCAAACGGACGTTAATATTTTCTGATGAAATCTTCATTCAGTGAATCAAAGGTGAAAATTTGACGATCATTTGCAGAGCTGTATTTCTCCCAATGGATCACTAAATTCAAATTCTCAGAAATGTATCATAATAAGAATGCTTGCGCAAGCTCAAAATATGCAAAAGAAGCAGTTTTGGAACTAGAATAGTGCCCGGAAATGAAGATCTTGCTTCAGCAGGGTAAGTGTTTTAATGATTCCGTTTTGCCTTAAATAGATATCTATTTTATCTCTTTTTATAGCATTGACATGAATAGAATACTTTACGTGTTTTTAAAGTAAGATTATGGAATGCAATTTATTTATGAAATGCAATTTATACAGAAACTGGTTTTATGAAAAATATCAGCATCAACTACGGTAAGTTCTAGTTACATCGCTAGTGTAAAAATAATTGACAAAAGATTATTTAGAAAAAAGAACAGTCTGACAGCAATTGATGATTTACATTTGTAAAGAATTGAGGACATACCTGAATGAAAAATCAGTAGACCAATAAGTGGTAGTTGGATATTGTGCAGGTCTGTCCAATGCCCTTGGAGAAAGGAGATCAGCGCACTTCACCTTAACATTCGCTGACCGCCGTAGTGACTTGCCGGCCCGAACACACTGACAGGAGAACTCCGTGCTTCTCGCATATTATGAACTAGTCACACAAATGTGGTTGGAGTTAATGCAGCCAAAACCGCAATTTTGCACACAATTCTTCTTCTCCTTCTTCAAAACAGGTTGAATAAACGAGGAAATGCAGCTCAAATCCAACATGAATCCAATGAAAACAAAAAAATCATGCGTGAAATCCAAAACCTCCGCCGGTAGCAGGAGTCGTAACAGGTTGCCTCAAAATGTCCGCCCTTCATGAATGAACTGCAAGCCCTAAGGCGAAGGTTATCTAGGAGCTCTGCAGGACTCTCGGCGGCAGCTGATGGGCCAACTTGATTGTCTAATGCGGGTGCTAAAGAATTACCAAACCGAGGGCTTTGGGCTCTACGCTGGCTCCACGCTAAATTCTAGTACTCGGTCCGGTAAAAGTCCGCCATTTCCACAAGGTCCGCAAATTCCCAATCAACTACGGGAGCCCACATTACCTCAAAATGTGCCACGCCATCCTCAGCAGAGCATTCTCCAACAACCTCCAGCAGGAACTTTTTATGAGCAGCCATCGACAAGAACTAGGGAACAGGAATCTCCGGGTATGGGCCACCCGCATCCGATGGACATGCGGGGATCTATTCCATCCAGCCGTTAAATATTCGCGAAAACAATGAGAAAAAGGCACATATACAACTAACTAACGAAATCAGGAGTTTTAAAAACCGCGGATGGTATATTACGGGAAAAAACTGATGACTGATGGCTAGAACTACCAGAAAATTTGTGGCCAATCCCAAACGAAAACTGCCAGAACCGTGTGTAGTTTTTACTGTTTTTGTTTTGATACGTTATCCGAGTTTTTTTGTCGTTTCTCTATTTCTGCTGTTTCTCTAATACGCTCAGTGGTGCCAATATTTTTCTTGTTTAAAAAAAAAAAAATAGTACCGCTTCGATCAGAGTTTTAACTGATGTTTATTTGTGAAAACTAATTATTAAATTCATATGCAGAAGTTAGTTAAATTTAAATCACATATAGAATAAATCGATTCACTTTAGTTTTAAGCAGTTCACTCATTTTGGTCACATGACTGACACTCTAACAAATTTTACTTTATCTTGAAAATTCATTCCTAACAAACTTTATTCTTAAGCAACATTTTTAAAATATGGTATTTTTTGATATTACTGTTGATTTCTATATAAATCAGGTTGGGTTCCTAAACATAAAACAAATACTGTATATTAAAATCATTTGGCACCACTGTTCGTTGGACATCAGAATTCAACTAAAAACAAAACAGACAAAATTAGGCAAGTTGGGCCAGAATGGTCCTAGCCAGTCGTGTCAGACGAAGCCAAATAAAGAAAACAGACAAAACATCGATTTCGTGATCTTCGGTCGTTGCAATTGCAGTTTTTGCGAAACTTGTGAAAACTGGAATCCTTCTTTATCGTGAACAAATCTTCAATCCAGGGGAATTGGCAGCTGTGGAAAGAAGATTAATGAAAACTGAGGATGTCTTTGAAGCTGTTTTTTTTTTATAGTTCATGTGCTAGTGCTTACAACTGCAATGTACGATTTTCAATGATTTGCATCGGTCTTGTTGGATAAGGCTTAAAATGATTAACAGTTGAATATGGTTCTATCGAGCTCGGTCCATTGCGGAGTTTTTTATGGTCATCTTCAATAATTGAAGTTGAAATTAATCCTCAATTTAACTAATAATTTTTTTTAAATTTTTAATTGACGTTTGGGTTGCTAATATTTTTATTTTATTATTTTCATGGAAGTTTGATATTTCTGTTGAATGAATTCAACACCAAAAAACCAAAGTTTAAGCGTTCGCTGGTTTGTAAAAATACTAAATATCTTTGATTTTTATCTTTTTACGTGATATTTCCAAATAAATTACATTATACAATAAGTGGAATACGACTTTCTAATTCAATGAATAAAAAGGATCATCAAGCATCAATACAAATCAAGTATTTACACAGGAAGATAACACAAAACTATAAATTTAACAATTAAATTGTAGATATTGCACAAAACGTAACACGACACGTTATCAAACAGAAATATAATAAATTTGTTGAATTTCCAATTTCGGTATTTACAGTTTTAATTGTTCGTGGTCCTAGATGTGTTTATTAGGAATGTATATTTTATTATTCATTTAAATGTACGTGCTTTCCCGAATACATGTGATGAGCGCCAAGTTTGGGATTGTTGGCGTTTTCCTAGGTTAGTAGGGGAGAGGGCCAAAACAGTCACAGCGAAGAGAGGAGGTTTCTAAATGTGGGTGCAATTTCCTATTTTAAAAAAAATGATACCTTAAAGATGCCTAATTTTGGAATGACACAAAAATCAGCAATCAAATGTGCTCACAATACGCCTAATTTTATGTTTGCTTTAGGTTCGATTTAATTTTGAATATCAAATTAAATATGATTTTTCATCACACAAAATTTAGTATCAAATCATGCTATCATTTTGATCTAACTTTTCTGCTCTATCGTAATAAACGAAACCTTAATGATGCCATTTTTTGTTATCTTGGAAAAAACAAAACCAAATAGTGCTTTCATATGGGTCTCAATGCCTTATTTAGGTATAGGTTTGGCATCAAATTTCGACATGTTGATGCTTCAATGAAACCTAATTTTGGCATATGGAAAAACAGGATACTTAATTATGCTATCATTTTGGCATTGATAGCTCATTTTGGTTACTGTTTGCTATCGATTTAGGCATCAAAGTCTGCTCGGGTGACCACTAAAAAGTTCGTTTTGCTATCCATTACGTTTTTTTTCCAAAATAACCCCCGACAAGCAGTCCAAATATTTTGCGCACGATTTGACCACCGCATTTTGTTTATTTTACCGACGGGCAGCTTTTCCACCTTATTGAAATGAAATCAGGCCTGATTATAAGTCAGTTAAAAAAACAGTCAGAAAAATTAGACTTTATTTTATCACTTTCTCTATTCATATTTTCGGATTGAGTTTGAAAACCTCTCACATTCCTCTTACTTCATGGATTTTTTTTTATTCAAATAATTCTTTATTAATGCCATTTACTTTTACAAGTTTAATTGGGCCGGGGGTCAATTATACAAAAAAATGTAGGGTAGGAATCGATGCAAGGTCAGAATTTGGGAAGAGAAGTGGAATGAGAATAAGTTTTGCGAGATGCGCTCCGTGAACGGGTCAAAATTGAACAGTTGTTCCCAACTGTGTGAAGATATTTATCTTCCACATTTTCGACCGGCACGGGAGGGGGTGGCTGGGAAGTGATTCTCTTCCTAGGGGGGGAATCGGATTCCAACGCGAGACTTGGTTTTGTGGTGGAATAAATAATCTTCACTTATATTAAAATTTAAGCTCACTATTGGGTCCTCTAGGACTAGTTAAACGATTTACCATGTTTTGGTGAAATAGTCGATTTCCAACTGTTTTGGGTCTCTTAATTGGAATTTTCTGGATTTTTCTCGATTCTGCCCTAAAAATATTTTCATTGAACTTTAGTATTTAACGCTATCTTAAAAACTACTTCACAGATTGTCACCACCACCACCATTTTGTACTCGTACACATTACATTACTAGGTAGCTTTACTGAAAATTTCGTAAATTTCCATTCATGCATTCAAAGTTATTCACAAATGAAAGTGTTGCATTTTTTTTCAAATACACTTCTTTTTCATTCTAACTGGCTGTTTTGATTTTTTTGCGAATCTGCTGCCAGGCATTCCTTAAATCTAAAAATAATAAATTCGAATTTTTTCCCGACTAAATTAATTAGATGATTATGATCTTGTATTATTTTACCTTACCTACAGCCTTGTATCAGCCCTTAATAACATAACAGCATATTAAATCTGTCAACTATGTAGAATATTTGGCCGCAACTATTCTTAAAATAGATCCAGGTGTTAGCTTTTCAATTCTATTTCCGGTGTATCTCCCCTCTTTTCAAGTTTCCGTGGCTCTATCCCAGCTTAGAACTTTACAAAATGCCACGGCATAATATCTTACCATTACGCTGCTTACGAGATATGCAAACCTTAAGAATAATGCACCGCAAAGCACGAACCAAAAACATCCACCACAACTTTAATTTACAACAAGTCACACATAATCATATTTAATTCTCGGTATATGGGTAGACTTTTGGAAGAAAATTTAATAACAAGAGTCGGAGAAAGGCGATTAGCTATTGTAGGATTTCAAAGCCCGTGTTGAAAATTTTCTTAAAACAAATCAAGAGCGGCTGATGTAAGCATAATATATATCATAGTTTCATACCTTTGTTAGCTATAATCGAATCCTTAAAGAGGAAAGTAAGTTCATTAAAGTTTTTAAAAATCTAAAAAAAAAAGCTTTAACATTTATGTATTGGCAAAAAAATATCAGGCAGTGTTTGACAACCCAGCTAACATGAAATCGTAATAGAAATGATAATCCAAATCGAATATTAAGACGTTTTCAATAACTATCGTAAACACGTTGGTATTGAGTGATTTTCTATCATTCATTTACGACAAGCTTTGCCCAAAAAAAGTTGAGTCGGATAGCAGTTTAGTCAATTCGTAAATATGTGTCCAAAATGTTGAGAATATGTTCATTCGACATTTACGATTTGGGTGAACTGATTTACGATAAATGGGCGGTCCTTCAATTCACACTCTCTCCGGTCTCTTCCTTTGACCGGGTCGTAAAAAGAAAATCTCACCTATAGAGCTATAGCGTGGACCTTATCAACTAATGAGTTGGCATAGTGGTAAGATACCGGACTGCGAACTCGGAGGACTGGAGTTCAACTCTCGGTCGAGGAATTGTTTTTTTTTTTCGTTTATTTTGCTTTTTGTTGAAAAATCGAATCGTTAGAATCTTGTCATTGTAGATATATCGCCTGCACTTTTGTAGCTATATGCTATTTTGGTAAGTTTAATACAATCTTTTTATCTGGTATATTTGTTTGAATAATTCTGCTGTTCCTGCGTTATACCTTCATAAATGTTTGCTGGGAAAGTTGTTTCTTGACATTGAAAAATCATCTTTTCAAATGTTAGTAGCACTATTGATAGTCGATTAAGAGGTTTTTTTTTCATAAATTTTAGACTTGCCTTGGCCTTGAAGAATCACTTTGAAGTAGCTAATTTAAGTGAAATATTGTACCAACATATATGTGAAACTAGGAGCTAAACACATTCCATAATATTTATCGAATTGTATCTGAACAATTCACATACAGTATTCGCTCGTTGATCGAACGCTTTTAATCGATAATCAGACGCTTCTGGGAGCTGATTCCAAAGCCAGTTTTACTACATAATCCGACGTATCGTTGAAATAATTTGAAAAAAAAAGTTTTTTTTTCAAATATTTCACTAATTGGACCAATTGGACGTATTCCTGTCCATGAATCAATAGTTTTTGTGCTCGGCTATGTTATCAGGCAATATTGATGGTTTTATATATTTGTTAACAAATGTTTGTAGCTCTCAAAACTCATTCGATTTAGTTTTTTAAAATATTTATTACTCAACCTTCAAAATTATTGTGATGAAAATAGTGTTTTAAGTGACCTTACGGTTCCAGAAGCATCTGATTAACAAGCGAGTACTGTTTTAAAACCATATACAAGGACAACAGATATTTAGTTTTGTTTGAGAATTTTTCTTATTTGATTATATGTAGATCTTTGTATATTTCGATCATAAAATCATCCTAATACGAACCCTGACTAAGTTAATTTTTTTTCTACTAAGCTTTGGGATATTGGGAAATTTTAGTGCCTATACGAAAAAAAATGAACTACTTTCAAAGTTGAATGAGTACAGGGTTGCAACGTGAAAGTGATACACTATTTAATGCACAAAAATCAAACTATTTGTCATTTCTCTTCGGCATAAAATTAATTATCATCTATAAGAGCAAGTTCACTGGTGTTGGGAAAAAGTGGTAGAAATTTTGTCACTTTTTGCACATTTTGAAAATTTTGCCATGCGTAAACATTTTCAAGATCTGTGGCCTTCAAGTTTTTCTACAACACGTGTTGTATTTTCGTATGCTGTGATGCAAAAATTGCAATATTTATATCACATACGGCTGAAATAGAAACAGTGCTTTAAAAAATACAACGCCCAAAGATCTTGAAAACATTTTCGCATGATAAAATTTTCACCAAAATTTCTACCTCTTTTTCCCAACACCAGTGAACTTGCTCTAAGTAGTAAAATTATCAACCAAGTATTTGAGTTAAAATTTATCACCTTGGAAGAAAGTTAAGTAGGCGTTGACTTGGAGGGATGCCACAAATTTTCTCTCCGAGAAAAATTTTATTTTCTCTAATGCAAAAAAGTGTCTATAATAAGTGTTTATTTTAGCATTATCGATATAAAAATTTAAGTGCTCATAATCGCCAAGGTGAACACAATCGTGGAAAATACTAAGCAATTAATAAAGCGACTTAAAAAAATTGTGTATTGGAAGACTGTGGGAAGCGGAAAAGTAGAAACTCTAGTGAAACAGGCGGAAAAGTGGAAGCTTTAGAGGAAGAGGTTTGTAGTCGATGACAACGGAGACTTATTTGGTGAGATCCATAAACTAACATAAAAAATAACAAATGGTTTGAGTTTTATGCAAAAAAAATAAAGTGTTTCCATCCACGAGCCACCTCGTAAAGTTAAATTGAAACAAAAAATCACTTTCTATATCCTTTATTCTATGTTATTTGTTTTATTTCACAATTTGAAACGAACAGATTATCAGAATTTGCAAACAAGAATCGGACCACAGACTTTTTGTAAAATTTTGAAACTTAAATCTGATTATAATTTGGTTAGGATAAAAGCAATTCATAACAAAAGTTCTGGATTGGTTTGTCTCTTAATTCTAGCGAAGTTGATTCAATGCAATGAAAAAATAGTTTCATCGAATTTCTAGTGAATTTCCAGATTAATTTAAGATTTAATACCTTCGTAATTAGTAATTTGATTCTTTCGTCATTATGTTATGTTCTATTGGCATTGAAAATTTTTTAGTCAACGTGTATTTATTACAAATAATGTATGATAAAAAAGTTTCATAATTGAAGTCATATTGTAAGTGTTAGAGACAGGGCCGGATTAAACCTTCGGGGGCCCAGGGCAATTTTTCTCGGAAAGCTTCATGATTCGATTTTTTCTTTCCTTTTCTTTCAAATAAAAATTTCCATCACGTGCAAACAGTGTGAAATAAATTGAACAACTTATCAAAAATAACCCCAAATCGACTCTGTCTACTGCAGTATACCTGTCTCCTGAAAAAGAGACAAGTCATCCAGATTGTGTCTAAAGAAATTTGGTAAATGGCAGTTTTGTTTGAAAACTATTCAGATATGTTTGTCGAGTGAATATGAGGAATATTGTTTATCAGGTTATGTCGTGAGACGGAAAACCATGTTTATAAATGAAATGTAATAATGGATACTTAAAAAAAATGATATAGATAGTGTAAAAATAGTTGAAAACTAAGTTGACCAATCCAGATTTTCTGTTTTTTAATCATATTTTTCATTTCTGACTGTCATTTTCCACCAACGAGCAATACAAAATTCGCATTCCAATTGTCATCACCCAACATTCTAGTTCTGACAAGGATAAAAAAAAAGTCCTTTGACGATGCGGACAAGTTGAAAAGCTACGTCGGGACGGATCTTCATTTGAAGGATGATTCCTTTCTTGTGCTTCTAACTTCAATCAACGACAAACGGCAGCAGCCAAGCAGCAGCTCATCTCTATTCATAATTCGTTCAGGTGAAACGTACCTACCTCATCTTGGCAGAAAGTTATCTTGATACTGCACTATGAAATGGAAACGGAGAGCAAAAAAAAAAAAGAAACCCATTTTATGTTTCGTCACAGATGAAAAGATATTGCCGGGGTCGTTGTTTTACGGATGAGAGATGATCCTTTTTTTTTTTAAACATATTTAAGAAATTCTGCATTCAAACAGGCCAACAAATAACATTTGAATTGTATTTAAGGCTGAAACGCCAAAACAAAGACACTAAAATTTGAAATACAAGTTCAAAATTGTAATAGTTCAACAAGGGAACTGGAATGCTAAATAAGAATGCTCAAAGTATAAATCTTAACTCTCATTCTATCGATGTGCGATTCATTGCACGATTTATCCGAACTACCAACCCAAAGCTAAACCAAAAAGCGTCCATCTATCTTGAAACGAATAACGCACATAATCGACAGATTATTCTGGCAATCATCCGAAACAAACCAGCATCATCATCAAATGTATGCTCGACCCGGAATTTACGCATTCTTCATTTGTCTTTCCACAAAAGTACCCAAACCGGCAAACAGAACCGACTCATCTGTTAGCGTCATCTCATTGAAAAACACCAGACGGTATCATATCCCCATCCCAGTAGAACCTGAACCAGGAAGCGATTCTAGAGCCAGTTTCGGCTACAAATCCTGGAGGAATTTCGACTGCAGCCAAACAACTCGAGCGGCATGGAAAGTCATTCATTCGCCCACCAAAGCTGATTTCCGATGGAAGGTTTTTCGCAACCCATCAACTATCAAGCTCTTTCTACTTCCACTTCCTGCCATGAGTTATCGTTACCTGGTGCGCCCGAATGTATACAACATACGGAAAATAGGGGGGAAAACTCAAAGGTTGGGTTTCACTGATGGAAATCGCAGCCCAGCTTCATCAATCTCTTTCACCGGTACCTAGGAGTTGAAGAGCTTTCAGGACGGCTTCGGAATGTAACGTACAAAAATGATTTAGTAAACCTTTGCTTATCCGCCCACTAATCCGGTGGTGAATTTCTACGGACGTGTTGATTGAAATACGGTGTATGATAGGTACTGTAAGCATTTTTCAAGGTTTCGTAAAAAAATGAAGTATTCAAATGAAATCTGATAAAGAAGTATTTTTCTGTTATTTTATTCATCGTTTACAAATCCGGTTATAAAAAAGTTAAAAAAATCCCAGCAGCGCCACATTCGTTTCTGAAAGTTTCAAACTTGATTCGAGATATCAGCATAGTCGATAGAGAATCAAAGTACAAGTTGAGACATTTCTCGAAAAGTTACATTCCTCAGGAAAGTGAAATTTCTCCCAGCCTACATAGGACTTGCTAACTTATCCCTGAATTTATCAACATACTTCTTAAATCCTTAATCAAAATGAAAGTGGTCTACTGGTTGCCATTGCAGTGCGGCGAGCAGCTCTCACCCGGATGAAAAGTTTTCTGCCCGGGAGTTTCAGTGTGTTAAATGTTCCGGAAATAATTTCTTCTCGCCTCATTCAAAGGTTGGTTAAATCAAGATACCTAGTACGAAGTGTTGAAGAATGGAGTTTAGAAATTTAAAAAATAAGCATATGCTTGACTGGTTGGGCAACAAGTTTCAAGTAGACAGACAGACAGACAGACAGACAGACAGACAGACAGACAGACAGACAGACAGACAGACAGACAGACAGACAGACAGACAGACAGACAGACAGACAGACAGACAGACAGACAGACAGACAGACAGACAGACAGACAGACAGACAGACAGACAGACAGACAGACAGACAGACAGACAGACAGACAGACAGACAGACAGACAGACAGACAGACAGACAGACAGACAGACAGACAGACAGACAGACAGACAGACAGACAGACAGACAGACAGACAGACAGACAGACAGACAGACAGACAGACAGACAGACAGACAGACAGACAGACAGACAGACAGACAGACAGACAGACAGACAGACAGACAGACAGACAGACAGACAGACAGACAGACAGACAGACAGACAGACAGACAGACAGACAGACAGACAGACAGACAGACAGACAGACAGACAGACAGACAGACAGACAGACAGACAGACAGACAGACAGACAGACAGACAGACAGACAGACAGACAGACAGACAGACAGACAGACAGACAGACAGACAGACAGACAGACAGACAGACAGACAGACAGACAGACAGACAGACAGACAGACAGACAGACAGACAGACAGACAGACAGACAGACAGACAGACAGACAGACAGACAGACAGACAGACAGACAGACAGACAGACAGACAGACAGACAGACAGACAGACAGACAGACAGACAGACAGACAGACAGACAGACAGACAGACAGACAGACAGACAGACAGACAGACAGACAGACAGACAGACAGACAGACAGACAGACAGACAGACAGACAGACAGACAGACAGACAGACAGACAGACAGACAGACAGACAGACAGACAGACAGACAGACAGACAGACAGACAGACAGACAGACAGACAGACAGACAGACAGACAGACAGACAGACAGACAGACAGACAGACAGACAGACAGACAGACAGACAGACAGACAGACAGACAGACAGACAGACAGACAGACAGACAGACAGACAGACAGACAGACAGACAGACAGACAGACAGACAGACAGACAGACAGACAGACAGACAGACAGACAGACAGACAGACAGACAGACAGACAGACAGACAGACAGACAGACAGACAGACAGACAGACAGACAGACAGACAGACAGACAGACAGACAGACAGACAGACAGACAGACAGACAGACAGACAGACAGACAGACAGACAGACAGACAGACAGACAGACAGACAGACAGACAGACAGACAGACAGACAGACAGACAGACAGACAGACAGACAGACAGACAGACAGACAGACAGACAGACAGACAGACAGACAGACAGACAGACAGACAGACAGACAGACAGACAGACAGACAGACAGACAGACAGACAGACAGACAGACAGACAGACAGACAGACAGACAGACAGACAGACAGACAGACAGACAGACAGACAGACAGACAGACAGACAGACAGACAGACAGACAGACAGACAGACAGACAGACAGACAGACAGACAGACAGACAGACAGACAGACAGACAGACAGACAGACAGACAGACAGACAGACAGACAGACAGACAGACAGACAGACAGACAGACAGACAGACAGACAGACAGACAGACAGACAGACAGACAGACAGACAGACAGACAGACAGACAGACAGACAGACAGACAGACAGACAGACAGACAGACAGACAGACAGACAGACAGACAGACAGACAGACAGACAGACAGACAGACAGACAGACAGACAGACAGACAGACAGACAGACAGACAGACAGACAGACAGACAGACAGACAGACAGACAGACAGACAGACAGACAGACAGACAGACAGACAGACAGACAGACAGACAGACAGACAGACAGACAGACAGACAGACAGACAGACAGACAGACAGACAGACAGACAGACAGACAGACAGACAGACAGACAGACAGACAGACAGACAGACAGACAGACAGACAGACAGACAGACAGACAGACAGACAGACAGACAGACAGACAGACAGACAGACAGACAGACAGACAGACAGACAGACAGACAGACAGACAGACAGACAGACAGACAGACAGACAGACAGACAGACAGACAGACAGACAGACAGACAGACAGACAGACAGACAGACAGACAGACAGACAGACAGACAGACAGACAGACAGACAGACAGACAGACAGACAGACAGACAGACAGACAGACAGACAGACAGACAGACAGACAGACAGACAGACAGACAGACAGACAGACAGACAGACAGACAGACAGACAGACAGACAGACAGACAGACAGACAGACAGACAGACAGACAGACAGACAGACAGACAGACAGACAGACAGACAGACAGACAGACAGACAGACAGACAGACAGACAGACAGACAGACAGACAGACAGACAGACAGACAGACAGACAGACAGACAGACAGACAGACAGACAGACAGACAGACAGACAGACAGACAGACAGACAGACAGACAGACAGACAGACAGACAGACAGACAGACAGACAGACAGACAGACAGACAGACAGACAGACAGACAGACAGACAGACAGACAGACAGACAGACAGACAGACAGACAGACAGACAGACAGACAGACAGACAGACAGACAGACAGACAGACAGACAGACAGACAGACAGACAGACAGACAGACAGACAGACAGACAGACAGACAGACAGACAGACAGACAGACAGACAGACAGACAGACAGACAGACAGACAGACAGACAGACAGACAGACAGACAGACAGACAGACAGACAGACAGACAGACAGACAGACAGACAGACAGACAGACAGACAGACAGACAGACAGACAGACAGACAGACAGACAGACAGACAGACAGACAGACAGACAGACAGACAGACAGACAGACAGACAGACAGACAGACAGACAGACAGACAGACAGACAGACAGACAGACAGACAGACAGACAGACAGACAGACAGACAGACAGACAGACAGACAGACAGACAGACAGACAGACAGACAGACAGACAGACAGACAGACAGACAGACAGACAGACAGACAGACAGACAGACAGACAGACAGACAGACAGACAGACAGACAGACAGACAGACAGACAGACAGACAGACAGACAGACAGACAGACAGACAGACAGACAGACAGACAGACAGACAGACAGACAGACAGACAGACAGACAGACAGACAGACAGACAGACAGACAGACAGACAGACAGACAGACAGACAGACAGACAGACAGACAGACAGACAGACAGACAGACAGACAGACAGACAGACAGACAGACAGACAGACAGACAGACAGACAGACAGACAGACAGACAGACAGACAGACAGACAGACAGACAGACAGACAGACAGACAGACAGACAGACAGACAGACAGACAGACAGACAGACAGACAGACAGACAGACAGACAGACAGACAGACAGACAGACAGACAGACAGACAGACAGACAGACAGACAGACAGACAGACAGACAGACAGACAGACAGACAGACAGACAGACAGACAGACAGACAGACAGACAGACAGACAGACAGACAGACAGACAGACAGACAGACAGACAGACAGACAGACAGACAGACAGACAGACAGACAGACAGACAGACAGACAGACAGACAGACAGACAGACAGACAGACAGACAGACAGACAGACAGACAGACAGACAGACAGACAGACAGACAGACAGACAGACAGACAGACAGACAGACAGACAGACAGACAGACAGACAGACAGACAGACAGACAGACAGACAGACAGACAGACAGACAGACAGACAGACAGACAGACAGACAGACAGACAGACAGACAGACAGACAGACAGACAGACAGACAGACAGACAGACAGACAGACAGACAGACAGACAGACAGACAGACAGACAGACAGACAGACAGACAGACAGACAGACAGACAGACAGACAGACAGACAGACAGACAGACAGACAGACAGACAGACAGACAGACAGACAGACAGACAGACAGACAGACAGACAGACAGACAGACAGACAGACAGACAGACAGACAGACAGACAGACAGACAGACAGACAGACAGACAGACAGACAGACAGACAGACAGACAGACAGACAGACAGACAGACAGACAGACAGACAGACAGACAGACAGACAGACAGACAGACAGACAGACAGACAGACAGACAGACAGACAGACAGACAGACAGACAGACAGACAGACAGACAGACAGACAGACAGACAGACAGACAGACAGACAGACAGACAGACAGACAGACAGACAGACAGACAGACAGACAGACAGACAGACAGACAGACAGACAGACAGACAGACAGACAGACAGACAGACAGACAGACAGACAGACAGACAGACAGACAGACAGACAGACAGACAGACAGACAGACAGACAGACAGACAGACAGACAGACAGACAGACAGACAGACAGACAGACAGACAGACAGACAGACAGACAGACAGACAGACAGACAGACAGACAGACAGACAGACAGACAGACAGACAGACAGACAGACAGACAGACAGACAGACAGACAGACAGACAGACAGACAGACAGACCAATCCGTCTTTTTCACCAGAAAGCCATATCAAACCCGTCTTTTTCCACTGGGACTTCAAATGATAACTAACAATCATCAGCGCAGCCCTAAAAATCAGCGCTTCCTACCTAAGCCAAATCCAACTTTATCCACCGGAAGGCCTTTTAAAAACAAACAATCCACAGCAGCCTTAAAATTTGCGCTTTCCATACCAATCCGCCTTTTCCACCGGAAGGCAAAATTAAAGCAAACAATCAGCAGCAGCAGCCTTAAAAATCTGTGCACCCTAAGTTAATCCGTCTTTTCCACTGGAACGCCAAATCACAACATACAATCAGCAGCAGCAGCAGCAACCTTAAAAATCTGCGCTCTTTGTGTCTATTCTACCAACAAAGCCATTGTCGTGATTTCACGACTCTTACGAATCTTAATTCAGAGATTCACTCAGACACGTCTGTCGCAAACAAGAATAGATTAAAGACTGACCTCGTTTTGTTTGTTTTGCTTAGTGTTATCAAAATGACAGACGGTGCCATAGGAATTTATTTTGTTTTGTCAATCTTCAGTGTTGCCGAATACATCTATCATTTTATTTTATTTTTATTTCATTTGATTTATTTTCTGCATATCCTTTATCTGGTGCCTATATTCCTTCTCACCTTTATTTTCAATCAAAAATATTTACGTATCAACTGTTTTTTAAAACATTTTTTTAACCAAATATCCTTGAGACCAGAATGTAAAACAAACGGTTTTTAAATAAACTAAATAAAATAAAATATCCATATTTCACATCTTTATTCTCCATCCCACATTTTTTTAATATCCATATTTCACATCTTTATTCTCCATCCCACATTTTTTTAATATCTGTGTATCTTTCAAATCAACTCTACATTCCTTCTAACCTCTATTCTCAATGAAATGTTTTATTTGTCTTATCACAAACAACAAACAATCAGCTGCAGCAGCCTTTAAATCTGCGCATCCTGAGCCAATCTGCCTTCTTCCCGGAAGGGAAATCAAAACTAACAATCTGCAGCAGTAGCCTTAAAATTCAGCGCTTCCTATGCCAATCCGTCTTTGTCCACCGGAAGACTAAATCAAAACAAACAATCCAGAGCAGCAGCCTTAAAAATCTGTGCACCCTAAGTCAATCCGTCGTTTTTCACTGGAACGCCAAATCACAACAAATAATCAGCAGCAAATGCCTTAAAAATCTGCGCTTCCTAAGCCAATCTTTATCCACTGGAAGGCCAAAACAATACGATCAGCAGCAGCAGCCATAAAAATCTGCATTTCCCAAGCCAATCCGTCCTTTTCCACCCGAAAGCCATATCAAACCCGTCTTTTTTCCACCGGAACGCCAAATGATCACAAACAATCATCAGCAGGCTAGAAAATCAGCGCTTCTCAAGCCAATGCCGCCTTTGTCCACCGGAAGGCCAAATTAAAACAAACAATCAGCAGCAGCAGTCTTAAAAATCTGCAATTCTTAAGCCAACTCTGTCTTTATCCAGCGGAAGGCCAAAATTCTGGTCGATTTGACGATAATCGAGTTAAGCATCGGAATTAATCTGCGCTATTCCAATCTCTAAAGTAAATTAACATGAGTTTTTCAATTTCCCGTGTAGGCTTTTTAGTGACAATTTAACAATGAATCTCATTTCATTATCATAGGACAATACATGAGAGGGAAAACCAAAATTTTAAACCAATGTTGTAACCATTGAAAGAATAAATCAGTGTAAAACAAATGTTGCCATTGTGTCTCGATGTACTTTTCTGCTTGCTTGCTCCTGCCAACAGTTTGATTCTCACCACAATAAAAGATACAACAGCTGAATTTCGTAAACGCTTTTTCCATAAAAAAGCATTAAGTGTAGGAAAAAAGCCACGAAATCAATTGCATTTATGTGGCAACATTTCTGCTCTTCCGGTTTACTGCTGAACTTTGCAAACACCTAATTCTGATTCAATATTGGGAGAGAAAAATGCAATTTCATGCTCTACTTTCATTTGTGCCAACCACATGCATCGGAAAGAAAACCTCCAACTACTAGACCAAACTGAAATAAAGTCAATAAATCCAACGCCCGAAAAAACGAGGATAATTTATGGACCAGCAAATGCAACACAATTTATGGAGTCGGAATTATCCAATAATACTTTCGGTAAACAACTCGGCGTGAATCTCCTTAGTTTATGCAAATTTGATTTCTGTGATTGAAATGAAAATTGTATACGTTTTTAAAAATATGATAAAAATTAAAAGTTTCCCTCAAAATTCAATAATATTTAAAGGAAAATAAGACTTTCAAACAAATGATGAGATAACCACAATATGTTTTTTTTTATGATAAACTATCGCCAAGAACTATTGCGCGAAGGAAAGCACAATTACAATATCGATAAAATTTATCATCAACTCAACACCCCACTTTCTACCTTTCCGATTCAACTTCTCACTATTCTTCCTGGGGAAAAACTTTGCAGACTATCGAATAGCGAAGCAAAGAACAAAGCCGAAAAACTTTGCTCCCCCGAAAAACCCAAGCTGCTGATCGTTTCCAAATTTGTGCACCATGGCGCCAGCAGCCGGAAAGTACCAACTTCCGGTTCTCGCGCCATTTCCTCAGCAAAAGAAGCGCCCAGCACTTATCGAGCACTTGAGGCAGAACGTCCCTCGTCCTCTTTTTTTTTTGCGGTTGCGGTGAATTGTTGCTTTAGTTTTCCATCATGAAGTGCCTCTCGGGCTCGAGTAGTGAGAATTGATAACTCGGTTCCACAACTGTTGGCGGAAGTAGAAGAAAATTTAGCTTCAGTTTTGTTAGTTGAAACTTGGCTGGGGATGCCTGATGGATTGACGTTTACGGGGGATATTAAATTATGAAACTTAAATTCAAATATTGAATTTTTAAAATAATATGTTGTAAACTCTCATGCATAAATTCTTAAAATTTTAATGAACTTAAGTTTTTGTGGAAAAATCATTCATGTAAAACACCTTCTTTCGTTACGATTTTTCCGCAACACTGTTTCCTTTAAAGCCATTAAGTACAATTTTTCAAGCTTCTTTTCTCGATTGAACGACTAAACAATGCAACAACACTCGAGTCGCCTGGAAACGACGACAAATGGATAGTTCTGGTTCAATATTGTTTTCAGTTGTGGAATGGGAAAAAGGAAAAATAACCTTCCGGCGAAACTTGCACTTCTAGCTTCTTGCGTACTGTAGCTTTGCCGAAAGATATATTCAAATACAAAAACGGAAAATGAATGCCAAACCAAGACATTGAATTCAAATTTTGGCTCACGAATTGTACCCTGGAATGGGTAATGGATTCGGTTCCCGGTGTTTTCGTACGCGAGTAACAAAGACGTTGATTGATTCATTATTCTGCAATGAAATTCAAAGATATGATTAAAAGAATATTTCATGTTTCTTTTTAAATCCAGCCGGATGGAATTTTAAGATACATAGTTCTTATTTAATTCTGGAAACACAAATGACAAAAATGACAAAAAATGACAAAAATGACAAAAGTGACAAAAATGACAAAAATGACAAAAATGACAAAAATGACAAAAATGACAAAAATGACAAAAATGACAAAAATGACAAAAATGACAAAAATGACAAAAATGACAAAAATGACAAAAATGACAAAAATGACAAAAATGACAAAAATGACAAAAATGACAAAAATGACAAAAATGACAAAAATGACAAAAATGACAAAAATGACAAAAATGACAAAAATGACAAAAATGACAAAAATGACAAAAATGACAAAAATGACAAAAATGACAAAAATGACAAAAATGACAAAAATGACAAAAATGACAAAAATGACAAAAATGACAAAAATGACAAAAATGACAAAAATGACAAAAATGACAAAAATGACAAAAATGACAAAAATGACAAAAATGACAAAAATGACAAAAATGACAAAAATGACAAAAATGACAAAAATGACAAAAATGACAAAAATGACAAAAATGACAAAAATGACAAAAATGACAAAAATGACAAAAATGACAAAAATGACAAAAATGACAAAAATGACAAAAATGACAAAAATGACAAAAATGACAAAAATGACAAAAATGACAAAAATGACAAAAATGACAAAAATGACAAAAATGACAAAAATGACAAAAATGACAAAAATGACAAAAATGACAAAAATGACAAAAATGACAAAAATGACAAAAATGACAAAAATGACAAAAATGACAAAAATGACAAAAATGACAAAAATGACAAAAATGACAAAAATGACAAAAATGACAAAAATGACAAAAATGACAAAAATGACAAAAATGACAAAAATGACAAAAATGACAAAAATGACAAAAATTACAAAAATGACAAAAATGACAAAAATGACAAAAATGACAAAAATGACAAAAATGACAAAATGACAAAAATGACAAAAATGACAAAAATGACAAAAATGACAAAAATGACAAAAATGACAAAAATGACAAAAATGACAAAAATGACAAAAATGACAAAAATGACAAAAATTACAAAAATTACAAAAATGACAGAAATGACAGAAATGACAAAAATGACAAAAATGACAAAAATGACAAAAATGACAAAAATGACAAAAATGACAAAAATGACAAAAATGACAAAAATGACAAAAATGACAAAAATGACAAAAATGACAAAAATGACAAAAATGACAAAAATGACAAAAATGACAAAAATGACAAAAATGACAAAAATGACAAAAATGACAAAAATTACAAAAATTACAAAAATGACAAAAATGACAAAAATGACAAAAAATGACAAAAATGACAAAAATTACAAAAATTACAAAAATGACAAAAATGACAGAAATGACAAAAATGACAAAAATGACAAAAATGACAAAAATGACAAAAATGACAAAAATGACAAAAATGACAAAAATGACAAAAATGACAAAAATGACAAAAATGACAAAAATGACAAAAATGACAAAAATGACAAAAATGACAAAAATGACAAAAATGACAAAAATTACAAAAATTACAAAAATGACAAAAATGACAGAAATGACAAAAATGACAAAAATGACAAAAATGACAAAAATGACAAAAATGACAAAAATGACAAAAATGACAAAAATGACAAAAATGACAAAAATGACAAAAATGACAAAAATGACAAAAATGACAAAAATGACAAAAATGACAAAAATGACAAAAATGACAAAAATGACAAAAATGACAAAAATGACAAAAATGACAAACATGTCAAAAATGACAAAAATGACAAAAATGACAAAAATGACAAAAATGACAAAAATGACAAAAATGACAAAAATGACAAAAATGACAAAAATGACAAAAATGACAAAAATGACAAAAATGACAAAAATGACAAAAATGACAAAAATGACAAAAATGACAAAAATGATAAAAATGACTAATATGACAAAAATGACAAAAATGACAAAAATGACAAAAATGACAAAAATGACAAAAATGACAAAAATGACAAAAATGACAAAAATGACAAAAATGACAAAAATGACAAAAATGACCAAAATGACAAAAATGACAAAAATGACAAAAATGACAAAAATGACAAAAATGACAAAAATGACAAAAATGACAAAAATGACAAAAATGACAAAAATGACAAAAATGACAAAAATGACAAAAATGACAAAAATGACAAAAATGACAAAAATTACAAAAATGACAAAAATGACAAAAATGACAAAAATGACAAAAATGACAAAAATGACAAAAATGACAAAAATGACCAAAATGACAAAAATGACAAAAATGACAAAAATGACAAAAATGACAAAAATGACAAAAATGACAAAAATGACAAAAATGACCAAAATGACAAAAATGACAAAAATGACAAAAATGACAAAAATGACAAAAATGACAAAAATGACAAAAATGACAAAAATGACAAAAATGACAAAAATGACAAAAATGACAAAAATTACAAAAATTACAAAAATGACAAAAATGACAGAAATGACAAAAATGACAAAAATGACAAAAATGACAAAAATGACAAAAATGACAAAAATGACAAAAATGACAAAAATGACAAAAATGACAAAAATGACAAAAATGACAAAAATGACAAACATGTCAAAAATGACAAAAATGACAAAAATGACAAAAATGACAAAAATGACAAAAATGACAAAAATGACAAAAATGACAAAAATGACAAAAATGACAAAAATGACAAAAATGACAAAAATGACAAAAATGACAAAAATTACAAAAATGACAAAAATGACAAAAATGACAAAAATGACAAAAATGACAAAAATGACAAAAATGACAAAAATGACCAAAATGACAAAAATGACAAAAATGACAAAAATGACAAAAATGACAAAAATGACAAAAATGACAAAAATGACAAAAATGACAAAAATGACAAAAATGACAAAAATGACAAAAATGACAAAAATGACAAAAATGACAAAAATGATAAAAATGACTAATATGACAAAAATGACAAAAATGACAAAAATGACAAAAATGATAAAAATGACAAAAATGACAAAAATGACAAAAATGACAAAAATGACAAAAATGACAAAAATGACAAAAATGACAAAAATGACCAAAATGACAAAAATGACAAAAATGACAAAAATGACAAAAATGACAAAAATGACAAAAATGACAAAAATGACAAAAATGACAAAAATGACAAAAATGACAAAAATGACAAAAATGACAAAAATGACAAAAATTACAAAAATTACAAAAATGACAAAAATGACAGAAATGACAAAAATGACAAAAATGACAAAAATGACAAAAATGACAAAAATGACAAAAATGACAAAAATGACAAAAATGACAAAAATGACAAAAATGACAAAAATGACAAAAATGACAAAAATGACAAAAATGACAAAAATGACAAAAATGACAAAAATGACAAAAATGACAAAAATGACAAAAATGACAAAAATGACAAAAATGACAAAAATGACAAAAATGACAAAAATGACAAAAATGACAAAAATGACAAACATGTCAAAAATGACAAAAATGACAAAAATGACAAAAATGACAAAAATGACAAAAATGACAAAAATGACAAAAATGACAAAAATGACAAAAATGACAAAAATGACAAAAATGACAAAAATGACAAAAATGACAAAAATGACAAAAATGACAAAAATGACAAAAATGACAAAAATGACAAAAATGACAAAAATGACAAAAATGACAAAAATGACAAAAATGACAAAAATGACAAAAATGACAAAAATGATAAAAATGACTAATATGACAAAAATGACAAAAATGACAAAAATGACAAAAATGACAAAAATGACAAAAATGACAAAAATGACAAAAATGACAAAAATGACAAAAATGACAAAAATGACAAAAATGACAAAAATGACAAAAATGACCAAAATGACAAAAATGACAAAAATGACAAAAATGACCAAAATGACAAAAATGACAAAAATGACAAAAATGACAAAAATGACAAAAATGACAAAAATGACAAAAATGACAAAAATGACAAAAATGACAAAAATGACAAAAATGACAAAAATGACAAAAATGACAAAAATGACAAAAATGACAAAAATGACAAAAATGACAAAAATGACAAAAATGACAAAAATGACAAAAATGACAAAAATGACAAAAATGACAAAAATGACAAAAATGACAAAAATGACAAAAATGACAAAAATGACAAAAATGACAAAAATGACAAAAATGACAAAAATGACAAAAATGACAAAAATGACAAAAATGACAAAAATGACAAAAATGACAAAAATGACAAAAATGACAAAAATGACAAAAATGACAAAAATGACAAAAATGACAAAAATGACAAAAATGACAAAAATGACAAAAATGACAAAAATGACAAAAATGACAAAAATGACAAAAATGACAAAAATGACAAAAATGACAAAAATGACAAAAATGACAAAAATGACAAAAATGACAAAAATGACAAAAATGACAAAAATGACAAAAATGACAAAAATGACAAAAATGACAAAAATGACAAAAATGACAAAAATGACAAAAATGACAAAAATGACAAAAATGACAAAAATGACAAAAATGACAAAAATGACAAAAATGACAAAAATGACAAAAATGACAAAAATGACAAAAATGACAAAAATGACAAAAATGACAAAAATGACAAAAATGACAAAAATGACAAAAATGACAAAAATGACAAAAGTGACAAAAGTGACAAAAGTGACAGAAATGACAAAAATGACAAAAATGATAAAAATGACAAAAATGACAAAAATGACAAAAATGACAAAAATGACAAAAATGACAAAAATGACAAAAATGACAAAAATGACAAAAATGACAAAAATGACAAAAATGACAAAAATGACAAAAATGACAAAAATGACAAAAATGACAAAAATGACAAAAATGACAAAAATGACAAAAATGACAAAAATGACAAAAATGACAAAAATGACAAAAATGACAAAAATGACAAAAATGACAAAAGTGACAAAAGTGACAAAAGTGACAGAAATGACAAAAATGACAAAAATGACAAAAATGATAAAAATGACAAAAATGACAAAAATGACAAAAATGACAAAAATGACAAAAATGACAAAAATGACAAAAATGACAAAAATGACAAAAATGACAAAAATGACAAAAATGACAAAAATGACAAAAATGACAAAAATGACAAAAATGACAAAAATGACAAAAATGACAAAAATGACAAAAATGACAAAAATGACAAAAATGACAAAAATGACAAAAATGACAAAAATGACAAAAATGACAAAAATGACAAAAATGACAAAAATGACAAAAATGACAAAAATGACAAAAATGACAAAAATGACAAAAATGACAAAAATGACAAAAATGACAAAAATGACAAAAATGACAAAAATGACAAAAATGACAAAAATGACAAAAATGACAAAAATGACAAAAATGACAAAAATGACAAAAATGACAAAAATGACAAAAATGACAAAAATGACAAAAATGACAAAAATGACAAAAATGACAAAAATGACAAAAATGACAAAAATGACAAAAATGACAAAAATGACAAAAATGACAAAAATGACAAAAATGACAAAAATGACAAAAATGACAAAAATGACAAAAATGACAAAAATGACAAAAATGACAAAAATGACAAAAATGACAAAAATGACAAAAATGACAAAAATGACAAAAATGACAAAAATGACAAAAATGACAAAAATGACAAAAATGACAAAAATGACAAAAATGACAAAAATGACAAAAATGACAAAAATGACAAAAATGACAAAAATGACAAAAATGACAAAAATGACAAAAATGACAAAAATGACAAAAATGACAAAAATGACAAAAATGACAAAAATGACAAAAATGACAAAAATGACAAAAATGACAAAAATGACAAAAATGACAAAAATGACAAAAATGACAAAAATGACAAAAATGACAAAAATGACAAAAATGACAAAAATGACAAAAATGACAAAAATGACAAAAATGACAAAAATGACAAAAATGACAAAAATGACAAAAATGACAAAAATGACAAAAATGACAAAAATGACAAAAATGACAAAAATGACAAAAATGACAAAAATGACAAAAATGACAAAAATGACAAAAATGACAAAAATGACAAAAATGACAAAAATGACAAAAATGACAAAAATGACAAAAATGACAAAAATGACAAAAATGACAAAAATGACAAAAATGACAAAAATGACAAAAATGACAAAAATGACAAAAATGACAAAAATGACAAAAATGACAAAAATGACAAAAATGACAAAAATGACAAAAATGACAAAAATGACAAAAATGACAAAAATGACAAAAATGACAAAAATGACAAAAATGACAAAAATGACAAAAATGACAAAAATGACAAAAATGACAAAAATGACAAAAATGACAAAAATGACAAAAGTGACAAAAATGACAAAAATGACAAAAATGACAAAAATGACAAAAATGACAAAAATGACAAAAATGACAAAAATGACAAAAATGACAAAAATGACAAAAATGACAAAAATGACAAAAATGACAAAAATGACAAAAATGACAAAAATGACAAAAATGACAAAAATGACAAAAATGACAAAAATGACAAAAATGACAAAAATGACAAAAATGACAAAAATGACAAAAATGACAAAAATGACAAAAATGACAAAAATGACAAAAATGACAAAAATGACAAAAATGACAAAAATGACAAAAATGACAAAAATGGCAAAAATGACAAAAATAACAAAAATGACAAAAATGACAAAAATGACAAAAATGACAAAAATGACAAAAATGGCAAAAATAACAAAAATGACAAAAATTACAAAAATTACAAAAATTACAAAAATTACAAAAATTACAAAAATTACAAAAATTACAAAAATTACAAAAATTACAAAAATTATCAAAAATTACAAAAATTACAAAAATTAACAAAATTACAAAAATTACAAAAATTACAAAAATTACAAAAATTAACAAAATTACAAAAATTACAAAAATTACAAAAATTACAAAAATTACAAAAATTACAAAAATTACAAAAATTACAAAAATTACAAAAATTACAAAAATTACAAAAATTACAAAAATTACAAAAATTACAAAAATTACAAAAATTACAAAAATTACAAAAATTACAAAAATTACAAAAATTACAAAAATTACAAAAATTACAAAAATTACAAAAATGACAAAAATTACAAAAAAAAACAAAAATTACAAAAATTACAAAAATTACAAAAATTACAAAAATTACAAAAATTACAAAAATTACAAAAATTACAAAAATTACAAAAATTACAAAAATTACAAAAATTACAAAAATTACAAAAATTACAAAAATTACAAAAATTACAAAAATTACAAAAATTACAAAAATTACAAAAATTACAAAAATTACAAAAATTACAAAAATTACAAAAATTAACAAAAATTACAAAAATTACAAAAATTACAAAAATTAACAAAATTACAAAAATTACAAAAATTACAAAAATTACAAAAATGACAAAAATTACAAAAATTACAAAAATTACAAAAATAACAAAAATTACAAAAATTACAAAAATTACAAAAATTACAAAAATTACAAAAATGACAAAAATTACAAAAATTACAAAAATTACAAAAATTACAAAAATTAAAAAAATTACAAAAATTAAAAAAATTACAAAAATTACAAAAATTACAAAAATTACATAAATTACAAAAATTACAAAAATTACAAAAATTACAAAAATTACAAAAATTACAAAAATTACAAAAATTACAAAAATTACAAAAATTACAAAAATTACAAAAATTACAAAAATTACAAAAATTACAAAAATTACAAAAATTACAAAAATTACAAAAATTACAAAAATTACAAAAATTACAAAAATTACAAAAATTACAAAAATTACAAAAATTACAAAAATTACAAAAATTACAAAAATTACAAAAATTACAAAAATTACAAAAATAACAAAAATTACAAAAATTACAAAAATTACAAAAATTACAAAAATTACAAAAATTACAAAAATTACAAAAATTACAAAAATAACAAAAATTACAAAAATAACAAAAATGACAAAAATTACAAAAATTACAAAAATTACAAAAATTACAAAAATTACAAAAATTACAAAAATTACAAAAATTACAAAAATTACAAAAATTACAAAAATTACAAAAATTACAAAAATTACAAAAATTACAAAAATTACAAAAATTACAAAAATTACAAAAATTACAAAAATTACAAAAATTACAAAAATTACAAAAATTACAAAAATTACAAAAATTACAAAAATTACAAAAATTACAAAAATTACAAAAATTACAAAAATTACAAAAATTACAAAAAATTACAAAAATTACAAAAATTACAAAAATTACAAAAATTACAAAAATTACAAAAATTACAAAAATTACAAAAATTACAAAAATTACAAAAATTACAAAAATTACAAAAATTACAAAAATTACAAAAATTACAAAAATTACAAAAATTACAAAAATTACAAAAATTACAAAAATTACAAAAATTACAAAAATGACAAAAATGACAAAAATGACAAAAATGACAAAAATGACAAAAATGACAAAAATGACAAAAATGACAAAAATGACAAAAATGACAAAAATGACAAAAATGACAAAAATGACAAAAATGACAAAAATGACAAAAATGACAAAAATGACAAAAATGACAAAAATGACAAAAATGACAAAAATGACAAAAATGACAAAAAATGATAAAAATGACAAAAATGACAAAAATGACAAAAATGACAAAAATGACAAAAATGACAAAAATGACAAAAATGACAAAAATGACAAAAATGACAAAAATGACAAAAATGACAAAAATGACAAAAATGACAAAAATGACAAAAATGACAAAAATGACAAAAATGACAAAAATGACAAAAATGACAAAAATGACAAAAATGACAAAAATGACAAAAATGACAAAAATGACAAAAATGACAAAAATGACAAAAATGACAAAAATGACAAAAATGACAAAAATGACAAAAATGACAAAAATGACAAAAATGACAAAAATGACAAAAATGACAATAATGACAAAAATGACAAAAATGACAAAAATGACAAAAATGACAAAAATGACAAAAATGACAAAAATGACAAAAATGACAAAAATGACAAAAATGACAAAAATGACAAAAATGACAAAAATGACAAAAATGACAAAAATGACAAAAATGACAAAAATGACAAAAATGACAAAAATGACAAAAATGACAAAAATGACAAAAATGACAAAAATGACAAAAATGACAAAAATGACAAAAATGACAAAAATGACAAAAATGACAAAAATGACAAAAATGACAAAAATGTCAAAAATGACAAAAATGACAAAAATGACAAAAATGACAAAAATGACAAAAATAACATAAATGACAAAAATGACAAAAATGACAAAAATGACAAAAATGACAAAAATGACAAAAATGACAAAAATGACAAAAATGACAAAAATGACAAAAATGGCAAAAATAACAAAAATGACAAAAATGACAAAAATGACAAAAATTACAAAAATTACAAAAATTATCAAAAATTACAAAAATTACAAAAATTACAAAAATTAACAAAATTACAAAAATTACAAAAATTACAAAAATTACAAAAATTACAAAAATTACAAAAATTACAAAAATGACAAAAATGACAAAAATTACAAAAATTACAAAAATTACAAAAATTACAAAAATTACAAAAATTACAAAAATTACAAAAATTACAAAAATTACAAAAATTACAAAAATTACAAAAATTACAAAAATGACAAAAATTACAAAAATAACAAAAATTACAAAAATTACAAAAATTACAAAAATTACAAAAATTACAAAAATTACAAAAATTACAAAAACTACAAAAATTAACAAAAATTACAAAAATTACAAAAATTAACAAAATTACAAAAATTACAAAAATTACAAAAATTACAAAAATTACAAAAATAACAAAAATTACAAAAATTACAAAAATTACAAAAATTACAAAAATTACAAAAATTACAAAAATTACAAAAATTACGAAAATTACAAAAATTACAAAAATTACAAAAATTACAAAAATTACAAAAATTACAAAAATTACAAAAATTACAAAAATTACAAATATTACAAAAATTACAAAAATTACAAAAATTACAAAAATTACAAAAATTACAAAAATTACAAAAATTACAAAAATTACAAAAATTACAAAAATTACAAAAATTACAAAAATTACAAAAATTACAAAAATTACAAAAATTACAAAAATTACAAAAATTACAAAAAATTACAAAAATTACAAAAATTACAAAAATTACAAAAATTACAAAAATTACAAAAATTACAAAAATTACAAAAATTACAAAAATTACAAAAATTACAAAAATTACAAAAATTACAAAAATTACAAAAATTACAAAAATTACAAAAATTACAAAAATTACAAAAATTACAAAAATTACAAAAATTACAAAAATTACAAAAATTACAAAAATTACAAAAATTACAAAAATTACAAAAATTACAAAAATTACAAAAATTACAAAAATTACAAAAATGACAAAAATGACAAAAATGACAAAAATGACAAAAATGACAAAAATGACAAAAATGACAAAAATGACAAAAATGACAAAAATGACAAAAATGACAAAAATGACAAAAATGACAAAAATGACAAAAATGACAAAAATGACAAAAATGACAAAAATGACAAAAATGACAAAAATGACAAAAATGACAAAAATGACAAAAATGACAAAAATGACAAAAATGACAAAAATGACAAAAATGACAAAAATAATTCCGCTTATTCATTTCTGTTCGTCAAGTGCTTACAAGCTAACTTAGACCTTTAGCGATATCAATCTTGTTGCTTATCCTAAGTGATTCTCAACTCTGAATCATTCCCTTAAAACTGTCATATTCTGGGCTAACTACCCAGAATAAACTGCCAACACTGCAGGGTAACTCATAGCCACAAGTTGTGTTGGCTGAGTTTAGTTGGCATGATGACAACATTTATATACAGTCTGTTCAATGAAGTCTGGTCGAAACGGGTCGAAACAAGTAGAAATGGATTGACAGTTTATCACCTGTCTCTTTCCAATTGACTTTGACCGATTTCTCTCAGGTTGAAACGAGTCCCGCTGCCGAGCTGGATTGGTTTTGACTAATTTCTTCTTACTCCATTGAACAATGACCTGACTACTTTCGACCAAAACATTGGCTCGTTGAACATTTTTCAGTTGACAGAAACCAGTTGACACCGATTTTTACCAACCATTGAACAAATCTATTGTTGTCACCATCATTGACCATCATTAACTGTCAACAGCTATTGTTCTCAATATGCGAATTGACGAAAGAGAACGAAACCAAAACAGTCGGTTTTGGTTTTGTATGAATGTGGTTGCGAAAAATAGAGTTCGGAAAAACCGTGAGTATCAACAAATCTTTTTAACCATCTGAAAGCCCCACAAAAAAATCAGTTTAATCTTTGAAACAATGTTTGCAAAAATTGCATAACCACAGGGACTGAAAAACTAGTTTTTCAGTACTTTTTCGCTTGTAACTTTTACAAATTTCAACAATTTTTTCCCAAATTTTTAAACAAATTAAGACTATCTAATAGCTAAAGTATAATATATTATTTGTAAAAATTGTTCTACTTTAATTCAGATATTTCAACTGTTACAAAAATCAAACCTTTTACATATTTGCCGATTTGATGTCGTTTCAGTCAGGGTTTATATTTCGTCTCTTCTGCCTAACCAAGTAAAAAAAATTTTTCTCGAAAATCAACCCTGAGAGGTTGTTACTTTTTGACCAAACTGTCAATAATTTTTCTAGAAGCATACAAAATAATGAATAATTACCTGGTTAAAATCACAAAAAGTAAGTTTAAACAATAATTGGCGAAGTTTTATGCCGCGCCGATTGAGGTGAACTCCGTCTAAAGGCGGGTTGAGCTTAACGAGTTGATCGAGTGGTCCAAAACTAGTTCCTAAGAAATTAAATAGGCCCGTTTTTCGACATGGGTCAAATTGCTCTCAAAACATGTTTTTTTGGTTTTTCGAGCTTGCAAACTAGTTTTCAAGTGTTTATTCATATCTTTGAACATGTTTGTAGTTGTTAAATTCATCACAGCTATGCAGATAACTTCTTGAAAGTTGACTCCAATAATGGAACGTCCTCCTCAAATAGGCTTGATTCGGCCAAACTGTGAAAAATCAAAACTTTAATTCCAATTTTCTATCCCTTGTCAGCTTATTTAAATGGAATGTTAGATATGATAAGAATCATAAGAAGTAGCTTCAACTATACTTGTTCAAAAATTTCACGATTATCATGATTTATGAGAGAAATATTGGGAAAAAAGCTGCAAGGGTGTCCAAAATATGTACCCGGTCCAAAATAAGTCCGTTGGCTTATTGTTTTATCTGTTACCCTTTTGGAAATGCTGTTTGAAACTGTTAATCCCTGTATGCTTCTAGAAAATTCTACCTTCATTCAAAATTTGTTTCCTTTCAAAGCCTTTCATGTGGACCAACGCATATAGGCTTCACTCACTAGGAAAGCCCTCCAGCCACATAGTGAATCCAGTTTTGATGATGTTTGAATTCGCAATCGCCAACATAATTTTGAAGCCTATTCCTGTATCACTCGACACGACACACGGTTTATCCTATGTCATTTGACAAGAATTTTTCGGTGACGTTAGACTGTACAATACCCTGAAATAATCTAGGTATATTTGATTCTACTAAACAAGAGATAAAATGCATTTATGTTTCATCCCTTATCAATCAATCAATCAATCAATTCTTTTTTTTTTCATTTAAACTTAAAAACTATTTATGTCAATTTATGAATCAGTCTAGCGATAGGTGTTTCGAAATGAATGTTCAACGTAGATCATGCAACGATGCTATGCGGGTGTCAACGTTTCGGAAATGCATCTTTTGCTGATGCTGATGGTTGAAAAATATCCTACTGCCGCTGAAATTGATGCGATTAACACTATCTGGTCACAAGCAGGACATGATTATAATCGGTGGATTGTGGATGTGGACTATATACTTAGTACGAAAATTCCTCTGTCCAATCATGATTTATCTATTAGAAGAAAGTAGTTTAGTTTCAATTTTATAATTGGTATGTAAACAAAAGATCAAAGTGCTTCTCCGAATGTTTGCAACGGTGAGGCTGAGTATCATAGGTTAAAATTCCTTTCCGATGGCTAAAACAAAATAGTTGGAAAAATATCTTGATATAAAGCTGCACTTCCCCTCTTCATCAAAGCACATTGCCTCTGATTGCCACGTCGATTAAATCGGATGCAAATAGTTATTGGTCGATGATGCTGTGCGCGCAAGAGTCACGCGTTTCCACTTCATTAGGTTGATGAAATATTAACAGCATTTCTTTTATCGTTGGCACGTTTACGTTTCCATTCCGTTTCGTTTATTAAGTTGTTGCTGATTGTGGCTTGTGTCTTTTGTGTCCGGGAGCAGCCATTCTGCTGCTTTTCCTATCTTTACGTCTGCGTGTTTTCCAACGGAATCTGATTGCTTTTGGGATGGTTGTTCTGTACATATACCTAGTTTTCGATATCTCTATGGAACACTTCTGAGTGCGATGCTCGCCGGGAACAACAATCAGATGGTACGTACTCAGGTTTGGCAAATCACGGTTTCTTTTCGCCCGAGAAATGGCGCCGAAAGGGCACCGGGAAAAGAGGTTTTCTGGGCTGTGACCCTATCTATGCCAAGCGAGTGTTCCTTAAGCTTGTGTCGTCCGAAAGTCTGCTGCTGCCGGGAGCACGTCCTGGGATGTCCTGGGAGAATGGGAAACTATGTGCCCTTTTATCGCGCGTTTTCCCTTTGGTACCATCCGAGCAAATCTACCCGTCTTCTTGGTAGCTGAGTTGCGTTGGGGGAATTGTGGCTGCGAAACCGACGACAATTTCGGGGTTTTCGTAGCTATACATGATGGATATTTATAGCTATGGTAAATCGAAAACGTGCGGAAGCCAGCAACGGATAGATTCACTATTTCATAATCTTTTAAGGATTCGAAATTGAAAACTATGTTTCACATTTGATTACAACAGATGGTGATAGTAACTCTTGTAACAGTTTTATTCTATCTGAAACCGAAAGAATGCTGTAACTTAGCTTTAAACAAATTATCAATCGCGTAAACTTTGAGTCATACAGTGCCCTTGGACGCATGCATACAATCAGCTCAATGGAACAATGCTGTTACGAACATGCCATTTGAGGTGCTTAGAAAACGAATTAAAAAAAAAACTAAACGATCTGCTCTATCGTCAACATGTTGCATAACTTCAAAAAAAATTGATTTGACTTTCAATGGTTCCATTGCTTCTAAACCGATGGAATAGGCAAGTTGACCCAACGGAAGGTGCTGGTCGAGATAACATACCTCCCGCCTTTTTAAAACTATTTTTCACCTTTAGCTGTCCCGGTATGCAGAGTTCTAAATCGGTCAATCACGGAAAGATCGTTCCCTAGATAATGTAAAATTGCCGGTATTTCACCTATACATATACCATGCTGTTTCGATCTTGAGCTCCATCTCGAAAATTTTATAACGTCTTAATGCACGAACGGATTTATGCTGCTGTAAAACTTCTGTGAGGCTCAAAATGCTTTGTGAAACAAAGGTCAACAGTTACCAACTTGATATGTTACAAAATCCCATTGAGTGACAATATGGAAAAAGGTTGTCAAGCCGATTCTATCTACATTGACTTTGCGAAAGCTTTCAACCACCTTCCGCATAAAATACTTATTGGATAGCTGGATCGGATAGGCTCCCTGATTGGGCACTCAATGACCTTCACGAAAGTCAATAGCTCACGCTCGAGAACGTTTTCCATCCAGGTCAGGTGTACCTCAAGGAAGCCATTTCGGGCCTCTTCTCTTCATAATCTTCGTAAACGACCTCTGTTCTACTATTCAATACGCTAATGATCTGAAGCTTTTTCGAAAGATAATCAGCACTGTAGCAAGGTTGCTGAAATCACAGAAAAATCTTTTATTTCATAGAATTTTGAGCAAATTTTCATCACAGAATCTGTTTCACAGAACACAGAATTTTCGGTGATGATGATATTTATTTAAGACCTTTTAACCTCAGAGGTCATTCGGGTCTGAATTTTCGAAATATTCACAGATTTCACAGATTTTTCAAATTTTGATAGTGTTTCCAAAACTAAAATATTTAATTCGATCAAAATTTTTGATTTTCAATATTAATATGGAAAATTATGATAAAATCGATAAAATTAATTTATTATCTGAAGTAAAATGTAAAAGTTCTCCATTTTTTTATGTCTTTTCAATGAAGTTTATGGAAATAGCATCACAGAAAACTATCACAGAATTTTTGGGAAAGTCAGAATATTTTTTGTAAAAACACAAAATACTTTTCGGCAACCTTGCACTGCAGATAGTATACATTGCCTTTTAAACTGACATTGCCACGTTCGAAAATTGGTGCCGGGTTAACGTATTGCAGGCTAATGCTGAAAAGTGTAAGATCATCAACTTTTTCCGTTCACGAAACATGATCAGTTTTGACAACCAACTATCCGGTTTGTGCTTGGAGAACGTAGATTCTATTTTTGATCTGGGAGTGAAAATTGATTGGAGACTTACGCTTTCCGAACACATTGCGCTGACATCTAAAGAAGGATTTGCTGCATTCGGGTTTCTTTGCCAGAACACTAAAGATATCGACGATGTGTACGCACTGAAAGCTATTTATTTTTTGACAGTTCGTTGCATTCTTGAGTATGCCATCCACAGTATGCTCAGATCACAATATCCCACCGTCTAGAACGCGTGCAACGTAGCTTCGAAAAATACGCTCTAAGTTGTCTCCCGGGGAATGAACCACTCCGGCTCCCGCCATATGTGCAGAAATGTGTTCTGATATCTTTGACAACACTAGCAAAGCCTCGTATCGAATTGCAGCAGGTTTTTATTTTTGATAAATACTTTGACTCGCCGTTTTTACTTCCATTACATACTTCAACGTGATAAAATCTTCGTGCCTACAAGGTCTCTTCGACAACGCCAATTACTATGGATACCCTATCACCGTACCGCATATGGAAGAAATCATCCTATTGACAGTGTTGTGAACGTTCAACTGAGTTTGTCACTTGTTTGATGAATCAACTTATTAAAACAATCACTTCAAGCTCCACGATCGCTGACGTGGCTCAGTAGAACAAGTTCCACATCGCCAATAGTTGCTACTCCGTGATTGACCGAGGCCATCAGTTTTGTTCGAAGGTCAAATGAATGATTGGGATTAGCAGCTCATTCACACTGCACAAAACTGATGCTCTCTTTTTTAATGTCAATTACGGCGCCAACCACGTCCTAGTAGTAAATTAATGGATTGGAAGAAAGAGAAAAGGATGGAAGATCTATTTTGTGCTTTAGCACCGAGGTTACCTTTGCATCCTTACAAAATAATTTTGGTTTGGAGAGGGGTAACAGGGATTGATTGAGAGACACTTTTGACTAGTGTTACGGTGAACCATTAAAATTATTTTCTCAATTCCTATTAGTTCCTATTGAAAGTTTTCAGTTGATAAAAAGGCATGAGTATGGTAAGCTAAATGAAGTTAAAAAATAAATTACTATCACCAAGTGCTTATTTCTCATAGTAAATATATTTTCCCAACATAAATTTGTAAAACATAATTCTTTATTCTCTAAATCAAAAACCTATCTAGAATTGCAACAATTTTAGCGATGATGAATAAAAATCAGCTTAGATTAACTTTGCTTGATTGACCACTCACATCCTCATTGAGTCATTGAATTTGAAATGATTCATCATTAGTTTTGAGAAAAAACTCTCAGATTCCGTATAGTTTAATCTGGCTATTATTGTGTATTAGTTTCATTCATCCTATCATATTTATAGTTTCTAACATAATATAAAAGACATTCATTCAATGTTGTGTACGTAGTGCATCATGAATCTCAATAACATTTTAAAATTGGTCCTATCAATTAAATCGAGAATGTTTTTTCTGAGCTTAGTTCATTTTTGTAAAACATAATTATCCAGAAATTTTAAATGATTTTTCCTTAAAAAATGATTTTTGCTTTTTAGTCAAGCTGATACAGTAACTTTGCAATGTTTTGATAGATAGATTTATCCAGTAAATTCAGCTGTACAATTGCATCAATAAATAAACCTAACTCATTATTTACACTCAGTTAAAATAAGAGAAAAAAAATCAACGAATATTCCTACTAAATTGGACCTATAAAAAAAGTATTGGGATGGTGTATGACAACAGACATTTTATAATTACTGCTCTTTGAGCCTTTAATATTATTTTGAAAAAACATACTTGTTTGATTGTAATATTAGAACATCTTCACTCATCATATATCTACCTATAAATGTACAAATTTCCAAGCTACAAGAGAAAAAAAATTTAATTCGACCACGTAATAAATTAAATGCCTTAGTTAAGGACAAGAAAAGCGTTTTTGTGACCATAAATTTAAAAACGACCCAGGTAACCACCAAGCATTAGTATAGGCAGTAAATCAGCATTATATCTGCATTTCCGCTGCTTGTTGTAGTATATAAGCATTTGAAATGCATAGTTGTTTTAAATTAGCATGTGATATTCTATTTAAAAGCTTTTAGTCAGTAAAAAGCATTTTGAATGCACAATAGCCATAAAATAGCGATTTCAATGCTTGAATAATGCAATGAAAAAAATATTTAAAATCGAATTTTGGATGCTGATTAAAAACAGCTTAGCATATTAAATGCTAACAGACTGCAAGAAGCAGTGGAAATGCAGATAGGTATAATGCTGATTTATTGAAGATGTTTATTTCAGTGTGAACAACTAGGTGTTCAGTTGGTTGTTCATTCATAATCGTATCATAATGTCTAGGTATAATCACACAAAACAACTTATATACCAACGTACCTGATTGGGCATGAATCATATTTATAGATGGCATGTTTTCCTTTGTGCACACATGTTTGTTTTGAATATTTGAAGAGTGATTAATATTGTGCATATAAGAAAAATGGATCGTTAAAAAAAGTGGGAAAATATCATCAAAAGTGGTTCATACAATCGAAATTTGAAGCGGTATAGTGAAATAGATGATTCATCGAACAGTGATCTTGCCAATCCTTCGGGCACACCAAACACTTTGTTGAATACACCATCAACAAGTACTTATCCACTTCCAACATCATCTTCAACGCAAGATGCTCCAGATGTAACACCTTTGGATACGTCCTCAATACCTCTTTCTTCGTCAATGGATTTTAGAGTTCAAAATATCCCATTCCGCGCTGATACCTCTTCTATCGCGTTTATCGCAATATGATCGCATGCTACCTACGGAGCCACGGCGTTTACTGGAAACCCCTCGAGAAACTGCCAAAATTATTGAAATACAAGGAGGTCAATATTGGCATAATGAATTTGGTAAGTAGTGAATATTATTGTAAAGAGACTTGATATAACGATAAAATATTTTTTACAGAACAATGCCTTCGCGAAGCTTTTAACAGCTTGAGAAATTCTCGTGAGATTTCTGTCAATTGCAATATTGATGGTCTGCCGCTATTTAAAAATGGTACAGATCAAGTTTGGCCTATTTTATTTAACGTGCACGAAGAACCGAATATTAAACCAATGATTATTGGGGTATTCCACGGTAAAATCAAACCGAAACGTGTGGAAGAATATTTGGAACCATTCGTTGATGAAGCACTACCTATTTTAAATACAGGCATTATTATCAATGGCTTCAAACTAAGTGTCAAAATAAGAGCTTTCATTTGTGATTCTCCAGCTAGAGCGTTTATAAAAGGAAATAAACTATAATTATTTTCTGTTATATGTGTAAGTAACTGTCCATAATTTTTCAGGAACCGTGAACTTCAATGCTTTTCATGGATGTTTAAAATGCACCACCGTTGGAGAACGTTAAAAGGATTTAAATGTAAACACTTATCCAATAAAAAGTGCACCTAAGCGAACAGATGCCGGATTCCGTAGTAAAATCTACGATGGACATTATCAGACCTATAAGACTCGCGAGAATGGAAAAATGAAAAAGGTGTATGTGGACACACCCCTTTTAAGATTGCCTTTTGATATGGTAGAAGACGTCATTGTAAGTGATTATTTGCATTTACTCCATCTTGGTGTCACTGAAAAAATGCTCACACTGTTTAAAGATGGACACAACCCAGGTAACCACCAAGCATTTAAAACTGCACGTAAGTAGCACTACATACGCATATACGGCAGGTGGATTAAAGCTACTAAGCATTAAATAAGCATTTATGTAGCCCTGAATGCTACTCAAATGCAGGTGACGTGTTGTTTATATGGAACAAAAATATCATGTTCCATCAGGTCTTCTCTTATAGCTCAGCGGATAAAGGAATCGTCCGTTGATATTGATGTCGCTAGGATCCAGGTTCGAATCCCGTTCCAGGAGGAGGAACATCAACTCCAAGAGTTTTCACCACACAAGGGTGGTATACAATGGTAATAGGTCGAGTGAACAAAGAGAGGAGAGGGTGATATGAAACAAAGAAAGAGAGGAGTGGGTCGGTAAAGAAGAACACGAGATAAAAATATCTGTGAGTGATGATCACAGGATTTTTTTTTAAAGAAACGGCAAAGCATTAAATCAGCATTTCAAATGCTTTTTAAATGTCCAGTTGGGAACATTTGTAGGGTTTAGCACTAAAGTAGCCGTATATTTTGCCAAAACCTGCATTTGAGTAGCATTCAGGGCTACATAAATGCTTATCTAATGCTTAGTAGCTTTAATCCATCTGCCGTATATGCGTATATAGTGCTACTTATGTGCTGTTTTAAATGCTTGGTGGTTACCTGGGGAGTTATCAATGATTATGTACATACATAAATCAACTCTTTGTGGTTTATGCTTTACGCAACTGATGCTAACGAAATAGTTGTACCTCTAAAGATGTTCCTGCATTTTGGTCTGAATAAATTTAAAAAAATTGTTTTTCGCAATATATAGTTCAAAACTAGTGTAACCTTATCCTTTCTACAAATAACACCTAAATAACGATAAAAAGGAAATACGCATCTTGGTTTCCATCTCGCTTTCTAGACATTACTTCTAAGTCTGTTCGGAAGGTTTAGTGCCAGCACCTTATTTGTGGTTTCACGGTAGAAGAAACTTTTTTTTAAATTCAATTTCGTATCTTGAATATTATATTTAGTTTAAATAGCATTGCTGGTGGTAACAATATCTTTGTTCAATTGGTTTACATAAAAAAAAAACCACATATCTTATGCTTCTATCCGGTCTTCTCTCAGCATTTCGAACCCCAGTATCTATCAATTACACTTTGTATGCCTTTTCCTCGTAAATTCACAAAAAAAATAAGTGTTTCGGATAAATTTCGAACAGATATAACGACACGGCTGTACTACCAGGAATTGGTATATAAATTTCTATAACTTTGAAATGTTCTCAGTCCTAAAACGAAACTTATATGACTTTCGCAGTAAAACAAATTATTCATGCTAACAAATATGATGTCGATTATAGTCGTTTTACAATTTTTATGGCGACTTTATATGAATGCTGCAGTTGACAGACAGTTATTGAAAAACTCATCCGGTACAACTGTGTTCGATCTTCACTGTTGGGCTCGAACTGGCGGACTTTCGCTCAGGAAGCAACAGCCTTACTTAATGAGCTATATCACAAGCCCCTAAAATTTAAGAAACTATACATCAAATTATACATCAAAATACAACACATATAAATTTCTTCTTTTTTCACATTCTTTTTAGAAGATGGAATTTTTTTAACCTTTTGTATTCTTGATTTTAATGAATTATTCGATAAAAAATTACTTGATTTAGAGGTTTTGTGCAATGATATAGTTTGCAATTTTGTTGCATACAAGCTTTCAAATTTATTTGTTTTTTGCTATATTTTTTTATTGTCCCCCTCCCCTCGCGTTTTTCCAACTTCTTCCCTCTTCTTTATCAAAAATGCGTTAGAATCGAAAGTCTTCTCTTAAACGTGGTAACTTTCAAAGATTTCAAATTGTTTCTGTGTTTAAAAAGTCATCAAGTTTAGAAAACCCTTCCCTAGGGTTTCTCTCTACTTCTGAATAGCTAATTCAAAATCAAAAGAACTTTTGTAAGCTGCGCCAAACAACAATCACATCAGAGTTCGTCTAAACTTTCAAAAGCATTTTTTTTTAAACGAAAACTAGAAAGTGTAACCGCGAGCCATGTTTACCAACAGGAGAAAACAAATACAGCTTTTGGGATGCTCTTTCCAGTTTCCAGATAACGTATTTCAAGGCCACAGCCACTATACAATACATGTCGTACCAAAAACTACCAACAGAACAAAAAACTGAAATCAATCAACAAGGAAAACACCAGCATTCGGGACGTGTTCCGGTGGGATGTCACGACTGTCAAGTTGATTTCGATATATGGGTAGCATATGTCGGAGAATCGGAAAAGCGCAACATCGAAAACTATAAACCATGGTAGGTACACTGGAAATCCTTTGGAAGAGGTAACACAAAAAGTATAGAGGATCGTACTCTTTGTACCGCAGCCTCAAACTGTAAACGTGCCAGCCCAGGTGTGATGTTGTCTGAATCCTACTGACAGTTCAATTGTAGAGGGGCTGTTCACGTATTGTGGAACGGAAGAAAAAATGTAATTTTTTCTATTAAAGTTCTTGTTGTATTTGAAGCAGCTCTAGAAATAATATTAAATTTCAAAACTTATGTATCTTCAAAATCGTTACGTATTTTTCAGACGCTTGAATAGTTTGTTAGCAAACACAAAAAAAACTACAGTATGACTGGGTTTGGCATTCCTGGGAACCTTTGAAAACTTTTTTCTTTCTTTCAGGAAGTTTTAGGCCATGTCTAGTTTTATTTTAAACTAACATCTAAATATCCGTTTAAGTAAAGTTGTACCGTTCTAACCTTTTACACGGTAATCGTCCTAAAAATTCTTCCGATTGAAAATTGATGAACTTAATGTTAAAAAAAAAACCAAACAAGCAACAGCAGTCACACATCCTAGTATAAGGTATTTCATATGTTTGCCTTTCACATCATTCAGACAGAATTCGAGTTTTTGACTTGGCTGCTGAATTTCAACATGTTGCAAACAGTCAACAACATATGAACTTTCGCGCATTGTCACCTGCTATTCCCAGGCGGCATGCCCCTAATCCTTGGTAATTGGATTTTAGACTGCCATTGCATCACTTCAGGCTACAGGTCAGTCGAATTCGGAAAAAAAACAGAAAGAATTCCGAATCAATGTAACTATTTTAATCTATGCATAAAAACTAATCATTTAAAAAAAACTCAATTAAATTGCAAAGAATTTGCAAATAAGCTGGTTAGCCTTTTGAATGACGGTATTCGAAAAAAGAATTTACCAATTGGATGCACCGTCGAAACGGTTAGAAAAAAGAAAGAACACTTTCTCTTTCATCAAAACTTAAAATAAAAAATAAAGTTCTTTGTGTTGTTTAACAAAGTTAATAATTTTTTAAAATTTTACGATATCACGCCATTCGACGATTTCACTATTCGCGTCGAAAACAAAACACAAAAAATTTTGCATTTTCAATGTTTACCGATGTCATATTTTCGTTTTTTAAGTATTCAAATTTCTTATTCGTATTCACATTTTCAAAGTTTTCGATCGTATAAAAAATAAAAAAAAATTACAAAAACAAAGCTTAAAAAATGGAATATTCACTGATTTTTGTTTAAAGTATGTAACTGAAAAATTTTAAATATTTAAATTAATGAAATGACAACAACAGTGCATAAAATAATGAAATTATTAAAAAAAAATCATCAAGATGCTAATTTGTGTTAATTGGTATTTGTTATTGAAACACATTAAATTCCTTTCGTATTCCTGAGGTCAAATCTATAAAAATTACTGGAACACTGTTCAATCTCCTTAAAGGAAGAGTGCGGATTGGATTATGATATTGACCGCATTTCTCTAGCACTATTGGCAGTGTGAATATTTGAGGAGAATGGGGAGACTTGATCCCATTTTATCGTTTGCATCATACCTTTTTGGAAATAACTAGCCGCGTGTAATTTAGAATTAATATCCTCCGAACGATATACTTGATCCCATTGATGAATAAGAAGTATTTTCCAAGGAAGAAAAAAAAAGAGATATCAATTCTCATAATTCTCTCCTGTCGTTTTAAGCACGAACAGTATTTTTTCTACCAGGTACACTGTCGTTCTAAGCAAGAGTTTCCCATGTAATTTTTGTGTCATTATCGTGTGTTTATAGTGAAAATGATATCTCCCAGAGTAAACTTTCAAATAAAAATACAATCAATTTTTTTTCTGAACTTATGCAAAATTTTGGATGATTCTATGCAAGAATTTCACAATGGGCAAAATTTGATTAAAAATAGCGTGGTTTTGAAAATCCGCTTCTGAAAACTAGCTGATCAAATCTATTCCAAAACAAATAATTACTCCAAACATTTTGATGACAAAGATTTTTAACTAAAAATTGTGGGTTAGATTGGGAATCGTGGGCCACTTTTTTTTCTATGCTCTATAACTTCTTTACTTTAAAAGATAAAATGAAAAAATATAAATGGTATGGTTTTCTACATTTCTAACGTATCATAAGCCTTTTTTTAATTTTAATAAATTATTTTCCTCGAGTTCTGTCTGTTTAAAAAAAAGTATTTTTTTCTTGGATTTCGAAAAATTGTGAAGAATCGTGGGCCACCAAATCCAAATTGACTAGATATCGAGCAAAGTTTATTAGTTGACCCAAAACTCAAATTTCAGAATTCATTTAGTTATTTTAAAGCAATTTCAGATGAGGAAATAAAAAAGAGATTTGTGTATGATCGAATCATTCCTAAATCCTGGCTCGCGAACGTTTCGGCAAAATTTCTTATATAGGATGGACAAAATATTTTTCATAACTCCTAATTTGGCATGTGAAAACTTTACAGATAGGAAAAACGTATTTTAAGTTCTGAATGGGTGTGGATTTTAGAAGAGTGATGTAGAGTTGTTTCCGAGTTTTTAATATACAATATATTAAAAAATTCCTGTAACGATTTCATTGTTTAACTTATGGCTAAATCTCATAGGTAAGTTACTTACGTTTAGTATTTTTCTCTATTTATACTCCTGCTCTTCTAAATTCTGTATGCGGCTTAATAAGATGTTCCTAAATAGTGATTGCAAGATAATAATTTTGTTTGTTTACATTCTTTTAAGGTAACCTCACTTGTATGCTACTGACTGGTAACTATAGCAACGATCTTCTTAAAGCCGACGCCTTTGACGCCGTTTTGGTTCTGTTACTGCTGGACGCTGGTTGCGGTTAAATAACTTGCACAGTGGAAGCCTGATGTGAAATCATCATAAATATTCATTTGATATCAACTTTTAAACAATATGTAATCTTACTTTGATCGCGGATTGCTCGAAAGACGTAGTACTTATATCACAACGTTGTGCAATCGTTTCCACTTGCCTATTCGGAGTATTTTACAAATTATTTAGTAATTTAATTCTTTTGGTTTTTTTCTCTTTTCAGATGCGGTTACCTTTCACGTGACGTGGTCTCACTAATCATCCAAGAATGGCCTTAAATTTATATAAAAAAGTAACTGCTCAATAAATCTGGCGCTCTATCTTCACAAAATGCTTCTATCAGTAGTCGCTTATTCTTCTTTTAGAGAAATCTCTCCGAACTACTTCCTGACAACTTTAAAGGTTCTTTCGCACAGCCTTTGCTATCTGTTGCTAGCCATCTACACGGAAAAAATATCGAAATTTCATATGATGGAGGCGCGCCGTGACAATGGGTATAAAAACATCAAAATTTAGGTGGTCCAAGATACCCCAAAAAATGTAGCTCACGATTCCCCACAAGCTATGATTTGCTTGATAAATAAAAAAAAATAAAAAAAGTATATGATTCATATTTAAGTCCCAGGGGTGGAAAATAGAAAAAAAAACAAAAAAAAAATGCACTCAAATGTCAATTCGATCTGATTAAATCACCGACCAGTGAGCAGGTAACAAAATTTGTTTCATTAGAATGATCCTTATAAAACTTTTTAAAGTCTTTGAAAGAGTTTTGCATTGGAAAAGTTTACAAGTTTCATCGAACTGGGCATGCCTCATCTACAAAACAATAGCTTTGCTGATTTTGTTAGGTTCCGGCACGAATTTTTATCATAAATGATTACAAATCTGTTAAAAAAGTGCTCATTTTTCAGTCGAAAAGTAAAAAAATTCTGCAGAGAATTTCTATTTGCCTGACCTAGTTTAAGTCAACAACATATAGAAAAATATGCTTAAGGAAAGCGACGGCGATGTCAGTTGTATTCAGATTTTTATCTCAACACACATCTGAGATATACAAAGAGGCCCTCGTTTCTCTATGGCCCACGTTACCCCACTTTCCCCTTTAAATATGGATAAAAATATTGAAATTACTAATAAAAACTTTCTAGAATAAGCTTTTAACTGGCAACAATGTAGAAAATTTACAGAAATTCTGTTATAAAAATGTATATTCCATGATCATTTCTATCGAAGACAAAATGCAGTTTTGAGTTGAAGGGTGAAGGTTACAATTGAACCATTTTGCATTATCCATATTGAAAATGAAAATGAAGAAAAACCTTGCCGTTCTCGAACAAATATTTGGTATGTGATGATCTTCAAGAATAAATAATACGCTTAAAACGTTTTTAAAGTTGGAAACATGATGTCAAAAGTAACATTTTCAAAGGAAATACACTAAAATAACATATTTCTTTCATAATATAAGTTTTTATTATCAAACTGCACAATGCTAAATATATTTAATAACAATCAAAACAGTGAAAATTCAGATTTTTCTAGACAATCACATCCAAATACACTAAGGTATTTTTTACGCGATATGAATTCCGTCGTTAACGTATAGGACTTGGAATATTTTCGCTCAAAAAACGTGTTGATTCGCGAGAGCCGGGTAGAAGAATCATATCCATGGCAAAAAACCGCGTAAAAAGAAGCCATGTTAGAAAAACTGAGCAAAATCAAACCGCGTTAAAAAGACCTTAGTGTATGCTCAAAATACAAATAAATTTTTTAAGGAGGAACAAGGCATCGATTGCTACTTTCTTCCCTCTACTCAAAACTGCATTCCGTGTTCTATAAAAGTGATCATGGAGAATACACATTTCTAGCAATTTTATTTGTAAGTTTTCTACTGTATTGCTAGTTATGTTTACAGTTTAGTCTGGCTTTTTTTTATTGATAATATGAATATTTTTATTAGATCATAGTTTTTTTTTCTAATGTATTTTTGTTTATGTTTAAAATATCTATTTTGAAAATATTTGAAGTTAATATTTTTTTTCGAAGAAATTTCAATGCATCGTAGCTTAAAAGCGGAAAACATTAAAATTTTAAGGAATGATAAAAAGTGAAACTTTTAAACACATGCTCATGTAATTTTATCGTAAATATAAAAAAAAATCTGTTCTAGACACCCCCATCGATTTTAATCTGAATAGTGCGTTGGATAATGCGGCTAATATCCAGAGATGTCGATTTTTTTTTCTTGAAATCGTTCTAAAAAGACACCGTGTAAGTGATTTTCACTCTTTTATGTGTTGTGAGCCTAGTTGTTTAAATAATTCTACTGTACACAGACATTTTTTAGACTATTACATGTCACTGAAACTGCAACCTTTAAAATAAATCAACATGTAATTAACAAAACCTGTAATTTTAAATTGTTTTCCTTAAAAGTTAACGGAGATTCATTTAATATTACATCAAATGTCCTGTAAAAAAGTTGTACACTAAAAATTAAATGTCACGTAATTTGTTTTTCGACCTGTAAAATTACGGTAAATGTCCCGCTCCTTTTTGTTACAGGACATTTGCGTAATTTTACAGGAAATAATTTTTGCTGTGTACAGTACCGTGAATGTACTTTTAATGATAAAAAAAACTTTAAAAGGAAAGGGAAAGCTCAGATTTAGTTGTATTTCTCAAGAGAGAAGAAAGAATACTTCACTAATATCTTCAAAACAAACATTTTTAAGGAAAAAAGCATAATTGTGAAAGTTTTGCGTAGAAACTCGTTCTCGTATACGTTTAGATTCCACGCAAAAATGACACAGGAAAGATTTCTAGAGTTTGTTTTGATTAAGTCGTGTTAGCCATTGGTATCATCAGCCATTGGAAGCCATCAATGTTGAAGTTTTGAATCACCTTTTTAATTCTCTTTTAAAGAATGTCGCTCCAAATAATCTGAAAATACGACAGTCAATGAAAAAATGCATGAGAAATAAGTTGTTTTATTCGAAACGAGCATAAGTTTGGGTTTTACCAGTTAAGTCGTACTTACGACCAATTACTTAACTTATTTGGCTCTAACGTCATTTTGAAATTCTTTGAATTTTACCCTGAAATTAATCACAATTACCAAAAACAATTCGCAACTTTATTCGAAATAATTTGAAGCACCATTTGAAACACATCAAATTAATATTTGCATGTCCTTAACAGTATAATCTAGTGTTAGTTTCAGAAGGTCGTAAGAACCAGTGGACGAGTTTAAAATTTGTGGAATCGAATTATATTTTTAATTCTCATTTTATAATTGTAGCTCAGAAGAATCTCAAATTGTGATAATTGAAGCCATAATAGGTTGATAATAGCTTGGTGTATTCTATACGAGCATTACTTTAGCTCATACCAGTGAGCACGTACTTACTGGATGAATTGTTTGGCGCTAACGTCGGTTCATAAATCGAAAAATTATCTAAATGTATGTATGTTAAATACAATTGGCTATTCAAGCTCAGTAAAAGAAATGAATATAAATTTAATTACGAATACAATGTTCAACAATGAAAGGTTGTTTTAGATAATGATATTTTAGAATATTAAAATCTGGTTTACATTTTGTTTAGAATTTTTTCTTATGATAAATTGAACTACACTGCAATTTAAAAACAAAATGTTTTACCTTTTTTGCTAAATAGCTGCACGATACAGGTTGCTAAGGAAAATAATTTTCCATACGTGCTCACTGCTATGAGCTAAAGTAATGCAAGACATCACATTGGTTTTGCTTGACCATACCTTCTCTACATCATGAAGCTGCTCCACGAATCCTTCCTAACAGTCGCCTTGGAACTTTATACAGATCTGCTACAATCCCCTAACGTGACTATAAAAATGGCACGACCCGAAACCTGAACTTCCAGTTATCTTACCCTGTCCATGCCATTAGTGATCTATACGATTGAGGCTCGTGGCTTATGTTGTTCAGAAGAAAATCCGTTGCGTAATCCACGGCCTGTACCGGATCATCTACTATATAGATATAGTGATCGGTCTCCTCTTATAACGAAGGAAACAAGTCATTACGACGACAAGTTTTCAATGACCGATGGCTTTTCTTTGGCTTTGGTAAAACTATCAAAGTTTTCAATAACTATTCTTACAACAGCGGCTTCAATCTTTTCCTTCTTAGCACCCGATTATTTCCCCAATCATAGTTCGTTCTGTGGATTGTGGATTGCGGTAACCTATTTTTAAAACGTTTCTTCCAGATTCCGTTTCAATCCAAATAAATTTTCCTCGCCTGAGTATTTCCTTCAGCTACTGTAGTTTTTCCAGTGATCCGGCCATAAGAATGGATCGTCATGAAAAATTTTAATTTCACCTTGAAGACACGTTAAATGGTCACTTACCACACAACAAATTGAATCCATCCGTGTAAGTTTAAATTGAAATTTTTCAAAAATTGTACACAGATATCGTATTCACAACGTCGTAAAAACCAAAAATTCGAGCTGTCACTTGGGTCCTTTTGCTCCGCAGCAAAACAAAACGTCGCATGAGCCAAATGAACTCGAAAAAGTTTAAGGACCTATTTCGAAAAAGGTTGTATGAAAAAAATAATTGTTTTTTCAAGAAAATTTATTTAACGTCCAAATTTCAAAACGGTTTTAAACTGTTTTATTGACTATTCAGAACCATGTGTTTTATTTAAATATAAAATTCACCTTCATTTCATGATTTTTAATTTTTCCTTAAAAATCATTTTTTACAGTTGGAAATGATGAGTAACATAAAAAAAAAAATTAAAATAAAATACGATTTTTCACTTTTTCCATACATTAATTGTTGCAAATTTGTTACTTTATGAAACGAAGGGTTAAAAACTCGATTTTGTTTACATTGGCTCATACGACCTAATCAAAACAAACTCTAGATTTTCTTCAATAACTTGCGGGTTGTTTTAGAAAATGTATCTGTTTTGGCAGATTAGATTGTAAATTTATCTATTTGAACTATTTACTACGATTAAACTGTCGGTTGAATCTGAGTTTATGCGGAACACTGAAAATATTGAAAAAAGTCAACTACATTTTTCTCTAATGCAAGATTTTGCATATTTGACAGCCTTGCTTGGAACGGCAGTACACTTACCGAAGATGCGTTTCTGGGAGGAACACCCACTTTTGAGCATTGCTTAGGCACTCTATAAACGACTATTCACATCAAATAATCTATGCTGATTCATGAAATTCATGAAAAAATGATGTCGTTTTGAGCTGATACCTGAATGTAAAAAATAACGTTGGAAATGAGTTGATCACGAATGATTTCAATTCTGCAAAAATGATAATTAAATGATTATTTATTTAAAATATTTTTACAAAGCTATTTGTTGAATCGGCTTGTTTTTTGTTTGTTTTTGCTCCAAATAATTTATGAATGAATCAAAATATGGTTGTTATATTCAGCCGTCAAGGAGAAATATCTTCAAATTATTTACTTCTTGAAAAATTCAGGGTTGCTACAGGCAACAGCAAGTTTTTCCAATATTGAAGATGGTGAAAGTGGAAAAGTTTTCAAATGGCAAACTTGTTTGCCCACTTTTCCACTTACTTTTCTAACCCGCAGCAAATCTCTAAATCCCAACCATTTTAGCTCAGCTGAAAATAGGAAGTGGGTAGGGGAGAAAAGGCAAAAAAAAACCTGAAGTGAAAAATGGAAAATATCTACCATCTAACATCTTTCATGAGACCTGGCAGCGTGTTAGATCCCAGATCTCTACGGGTTCGTTGCAGGAAATTACTCCACACCAAGTGGGAAGCTGCTTGTTGCTTGTTGGAATATTTTGCTTTGACAGGTCGGTAAAAAACATCCCAAACTTAACATGTATAGATAGTAAGGTGGTTCTTTGTGGTGGCTCAACTTGTTTAACTCAGCTTTGGGTTTACCGATGCTTTGCCTTGAAAAGTTTTCCCTTTTAATAACAAAACCCAATAGAATATTAACTATCACGTTTGTGTGGGCTAAAACGGAAGTAGAACTTTCAGCGACGTCGCTTTCACCGGGTCCGATTAGGTTTTTGCTGACGCCAACCGCCTGGATTATGTGTGGTTAATGTGGTAAAGATGAGCAGTTTCTGGTGCACGATGCGAAGCAGATTGAAGTTTTTCTCTCAAGACTAGCTAATTTCGCAACGAAAACACAATTACCATAAAAACGTACTAAGCACATTTATTTAACACTGACAGAATGGTAGAATTGGAGGGAAAAAACTCTAACCGACCACACCGTCATTGCAAAATTCAAAATCGTGTTAACATTGCGCATCCATAATTTAGAGCGAATTTATGGGACCCCTGGTGCGTGCTGCTTCGCTTCATGGCCCTTGGCAGCTTTCAACAGCCGGGATGACCAGCTCGTAAAGTTTGGTTTATTCTCCCGGGTGAATCCTTTCTTCCTGCAGCTGGGTTCCGGGTCAGTGACGTGGCGGCCGGGTTTGTAATGGTCGATTGGGATGCCATTCAATAATTATTATTATTGTCGGTTTAAATTAAACGAATTTATGTTCCGGCTCAAATTCGAGTTCTTTATGTCCAACGATCAATCGTCATGAAATCGATTTTAAAATATTGGACAGCATCAGGTGTCAGGCATACAAAAAATGTGTAAAATGGGGAAATAATGTTTTCGTGATTTGCTAGGAAAATAAGCAGAGTTGAAAAAAAAAACACTGAACCGTTATTACTTTCTTGTTTGCAATCAGCGACAGACGTTAGTAACCCAGAATAATGTCCACCATAATTTTGCTTTTATGCCCTATAAAATGGATGTTTTAAGAAAAAAATATAGGTACTGACAGATGGTTTTTATGTACTTTGTGAGAACCATTTCGGTTTTCGAAATTCAGATTAAGCTAAAAATAATAACAATACCAAAAATACACAAAACATAAGGAAATGGATTTCTAGCATCATTTTCTTACTCATAATTATCACAAAAACTCAAAAAATAAACAATTTAACTGATAAAATAAATAAATAAAACTTCCAAAACAAATCACAATGAAAGTTTTAAATCAATGGTATTTTCGGTAAGTCATTGGTAATTTTTTTATAATGATACTAGCAGACCCGGTAAACTTCGTTCTACCAAGTTCAACTTGGCGTCCATTTTCCATTTTTCCTAGTTTTTTTTACATTTCCCTCCTTTCCCTTTACTCGAATCGTCCCGCTTTATTCTATCAAAATAAAACCTAGGAATTTGTACTCAATTCTACGGGTCTTTTAAAATCCACTTTTTGTTACTTGTTCCATAAATAGCTGTATGTTGATAATATGTATGTTTCATTTGTTGTATTCCATTTAGCAGATTTATTCCGTTTTTTTCGAGTTCACATTAAGGTTTAAACCGAAATAAAAAGTTTCTCATTTATTGGAATATATTGCGTATGAATCATTTTTAAAATTGAATTTTGAATATTGGGACAATTTTTGGAGTATTTGCCGAATATTTTGCCTAACGCTGCGCTTTCATCTTCCAATTAGCTTTGGATTTAGAGCTGAAGGAATAAAAAAATAAGAAAAGATTTTTTACTAAGCATTTTCCTACAGCTTTTTATTCACCATCCTCATCCTTCGAAGCAATTTGAATTAAAATCCATAATTTCACCAAAATCATGTTCAAAAAAATTTCGCCTGATACTAAACTTATAAACTTTTCAATTTTAATTGTTCCCAAACAGCACTTGTCATGACATCAAATCTGTCTATTTTGAATACAGCAAATTCATTTTTTTATTTATTCAAGCAAAAAATGCAAATCAATTCCTTTAAACTTTAACAGAAAGAATCAAAGGAACGATTGGTTTTGAAAAGAGGAAAAAATATGTCTGGATATGTTCACCCATTATTTTAAAGATTCTAATTGAAGCATTACAATGTTTTGATTTCAAAATTTCCTGAACATTGTTGGTGGTGATCTGGCGATTTCATTTAGAATTATGTAATTCTTTTAAAACTTAATAACAATTAATTGAAAAGCAGATTTTTTGAAATTATTAAGATCGAAAAGAAATAATCTGTTCAGGGTTTTTTGGTTTCATGAGTTCATTTTGTTTCCTGGAAATTATCTTAAAAACAAAACCTTAATAAAAATTAAGTGTCCTTTTAACTGTAAATCTTAATTTTCAAAGATGAAACAAAGGGACAAA